>NW_017805117.1:22968-81021 GCF_001891065.2 Hippocampus comes | reverse complement strand
GGGGGGGCTTTGGCCTGAGGTGGAACGGCTGGTGATAGCGAGGGCGCATCTGAAACAGTGTTCCGGTTATTGCAGAAGAACTTGGAGATAACACGCTTCAAAGACATCTGGAGATTTTTTTTTTTCTTGCTGTCGTGCAAATCGTCGGGAGTGGACACGAACCCATGGACAGAGGTGGCAAAAATCTCACTCGGTCTCTTTATGAAGTAAAAGTCGAGATTCTTGGAAAAAAACAAAAACAAAAGCGGTGAAAAGTAAACTAGTACAGACCTTGGAATGTGCTCATTTGTAAAGCCAAAAGTAAGGAGTGCAAATGATTTTTTTTAAATTTTTTACCGCCGACAGACATGTTTTGATGAACTTGGCACAATGGACAAAGGTAGACCCAAGGATTCTGGACAAATAACTATTGTAGTTACATTCCCACGTGTGTCAGAGTGAGGAGAAAGGATTATTATTCACGGGTGGTTATGAAAAAGAACCTCTGCTATTCACAGCCGAAGCCAACCGCATTCAAGATTAGGGATGACCTTCGGGACGTGCGGCATTATCTTTTAATTAGTTATCATCATGTTCGGGTTGGGAAAGTGGAAGGGTTTTATTGCTTGATGGACGCCAAGGATGCCACTGTAATGCAGTCCTTATTTTTTTACTACTTTGGAAACCAAGTAAGCCGGAACTCTAATTAAAAAATAAATAAATAAATAAAATAAATAGCACATCATTGGTTTGCCTTGGTGGATGGACAATAATTTTCCCGCATATTTTGAGGCATCCCTCTGCTGCGTTGATGAAATTCATATCCATAAAGTATCGTGGCGCCGTCACGGGGGCGGTCCATTTTGAGCCGCGCAAAGTCACCCCCTTTGCTTTCTTCCGCCCCCCCCCACCCCCCATTTCCTCTTGTGCCTTCTACCTCCACTCCCAGCCAGTTTATCTTCCCTCTGTGGGTTTCTCTTTTAATTACCGTCCGCGCTTTGGTTGCCGTCAAACAGAAACAATTAAACCAGGAGCGCTTTTAAAGCCATTCCGTGCGACGAATGAAAGGACGGCGAAGGAAAGTTCAGCGGGAAGGAATTAATTGGGTTTGGGAGACGTTACGGTGGAGTGAACGCCTGGTTGGAGGTGCCTTTCCGCGTCTTGCGTTAACGGCGTCAGCCACAGGAGTGCGGTTAGAAGCCATTTGTGTCCCTTAAGGGGAAATTTATGTCCATTCATACAAACCCAAGGTGATGATGAGCAGGTTATCGGTTACGTTCCCCAAACACAAAAAAAAGAAAATCTTAAAAGCGAATGTATTGTATATGCAAATGCGCTTGGATGCAAATCTCTGGTGAAAGGATACAACCAAGTGCATATTTTATGAGCCGCCAAGTTCATAAATAGTGTTCTGAATGTTGCTAGATTGTGATGAAGCAATGGGGCCACCGCCCCCATGCCAAGTTTTTTTCTGCCCTTGACTTGGCAGCGAGGCTGGTCAAATATTTGCCGTTTCCAAGCATGGAAGCCCGATCGTGTCAAAGGCAAAACTAAATAAATACATACATACATAAGCGTTGTTAACAAGAGTAATTTATTGGCTCGGTGATGAAGTGCTGCCGCAGCGAGTGAAAATAATAGCCAAGCTTTGACTGCCTTTAGGGACGCTCCCATTTTTCCTCACATTCTGACCTCTTCGTAGCAGCTTGTTTTGTCACAACCCCCTTTCTCAACCCCAGGCCGTCATGGCAATGAAGACTCTGTATCGGCCTCGCTTATTTGCATGAGACAGGACCGCCCCCTTAAAAGCGGCTAAAAAAATAGGATTGCGACTGGAGTTCTTGATCCAGGAGATACTTTGGCAAATGTACGGCATAGATATTTTATTCAGACACCCGGGAGGGGAAAAAATATATTTGCCTGTAAAGCAAAACATAGGAAAGCAAGATACTCCGCTTATTCATAATTTGCTTTCACAGACTCTGCGCATAAATCAAACAAATCCAGCAAATCAAACATCAATCTTCTTCCATATCACTTTGAAGAAAACATCTGTCCTGGAATTTACAATTTTCCTCAGCCACGGCGAAAACATAAGCTCCTTAAGGGGAGGGAGCAAGACTGCTTCCTGTGCGGATGGCCAGTCGCCATGGTTACACGCAAAAGCAGCGGTGTCAATGAGCGCTGGCGGCAAAGGAAGAGCAAAGAGAATGTGGCTAAAAATGAGGAGTGGAAAGGGAGCGCCGGTGAATGGGAAAAGGTCGGGATGTCAACGGACGCCAGGTGGAGATGATCGCGAGGGGGCGGGGGAGCTTGAAAATTAGGATACAAAGTGCAGATTTTTTTTTTGTTTTTTTCATGTGCGCGCCTCAAGACTGAAATAACACCTTCGCGCTTCATTACACAAGTTGCTGGCACCTCATTTATTCATAATGCAACGTGGCGATGGCACTAATAGAGGTGGTTGTCGGTGAAGCACCGTAAAGAAGGTGGGGCGGGGGGGGGGGGTGTCTGATCACGTCAATATTTTCTGACAATACATCTCAGACTGGGGGAAAAAGTACAATTAAAGTGAAGCCAAATGACTTTGAAGCTGCTCCTTCTTGGAAATAAATACAGAAGATGGCACTCCCCCCGCCCAAAAAAATGCGTGCTGTCTTTCAAGAAAGAAATTATTCAAGTGTTATGTCGAGGATGCTGCTATTTCCACATTTGCTTTTGTTTTTTGGGGGTGTTTTTTGTCTTTATGTTAATTTTGCTCCCGATCCCGCAGCTCGCCGACTACAGAGACAACCTCTGCAGTGACATAGAATTTAAAAAAATAGCGTAAATAGCGCCACCGCTAGCTACCGCTAGCATCACAGAAGCAACCCCAAACACATCGGCTCGGCTTTTTCTTTTCCATCCCAATGTAGATGGGGAAATGTTGCCGCTTTCATCCTCGCGGCGGCGGCGCCTGTCTGCGCGTGACGCGAAACATAAATGCGCCGTGGGTAGATCACAACAGTTGTATGAGTCGTTGCGGTTTTAGCTTTGATTGTCGCACAACAGCAAGCCATGTTTGAACGTACTCCCGTGGTATGTTCTCGACTCAGCCGCAACGTAGGGAGACTATGGAGAAAAAAAAACTTTCCATAAACAGTCAAACCACAAGTCTCTGGTGGAAACACGCAAAAGAGGTCGATTACCGGGTGCTCGACAATTTCAATTTAGCCGAAGGAACAATAGCGGCGAAGCGGAAGGATTTGCTCGTGCTGCTTTTGAGCTCAAATGGATGAAAAAAAAGCACAGTTTGAAATGGGCAAGAATTGACTCGGGCGCTCTGTCGGGAATCCATCCCGAGTTTTTTCCGCGCTTGAGAGCGGGGGAGGCCTGAAGCTGTTTTGGCTCCCGGAGAAAAACTCTTGCCCGCGGGGTCAGAGAGTGTCCGCCAAGCATGTGGCGGCGGCACGATCAATGTATCGAGCCCTTTGCAGCAGCTGATACGCAACGCCGCTGCACAACAACACACACCAGAAAGACTTGCTTGTGTCCTATATAACAGTGGACCTCAACCGCTGGTCCGTGGGCCTTTTGTTGCCAAACGTCGATACCACGATACGGTGGTTAAAAAAAAAAACAAAAAACAAAAAGTAAGCCCACAAGCTAGCTAAATTAATAAACAAAAAACGTCAGGTGGCACTCGGTTCGGCTATCGTACCTTCTTTATCATCCACGCCGATGTCTCCATTCGGGTCCGTCCAGCCAAAACACGCAATTTTAGAATCCGACGCAACCTGCACGCGCCTTGTGCTCCGGCAAAGGCGTCAGTTAATTGGCCCGAGCGTATGTTTGGGGCCCTTATCGGTGGATTACTTTCACGGGTAACCCTCACAAGGGTCGTGGGAAGTGGGGGGAGGGGGGGCTTGCTTCCCTCTCATGTTCTTCTCATAGGAAGACGTCGAAAAAGCGGCAGAGAGAAATGATTTGGCGTGTTTCTTGATTCCGACGGCCATACCGTACGTACATCAGTAATCGGTTTTGTTTGAGTGATTGAAGATGCTCCGCAGGATCTCATTTCAATGCAAAATAGTCCAAATTACATTTAACTGCCCCCCCCGCCCCACCCCGTGTTCAAACCATTGCTTTGATACCATCTCGGCATTTCATCTAATCACGCCCGGGGACGTTCCGGTGGAGCGGTGCTCTTCTAAATCCTTAAATCCAGAGTCTGGAAATCAGCTCAAAGGCCAACATTCGGAGAATTTCGTCTATTTTTACGAGAAAAACGTTGAATAATAATGACCTCATAGTTGAACTGGATTTGTAGTTTGACTGAAATCAACTTGTAATGTTCCAAGAATAACGTTGAAATATTCGGAGAGTTGTCAGAATGTTACATGGGGATAAATGAAAGCAAAGGTTCCCAATACCACTTTTAAAAATGCATGAGAAGAACATAATGTCGTCACAGTTACGTGAAAAATGTTTCGGCAACAAAATTGTTCATTTCTGGGTAATATCGTCCAAAAATTAGGGGAATACAGTTATTTTAAAATAGCTTATAAAGCTCTAATGTTACATTAAAAAAAAAAATCCATCAAAATATTAGGGAAAATTACGCCTTCATTTTCACAGAAAAAAATATTTAATGACGTCAAAATAACATCAAAATATCAAGAGAATGAAACCACAATTTTATGAGAAGGAAATAACAATGTCACATGAAAACCGTCATTTAAAAAAAAAAAAAAAATGGTGATCATTCGGATCTGCTGTGAGCTTTCCGAGCTACGTTACTCACTTTTCGCATTACATGACATCATCATGACATTTTCCGTCAGAAATATCTCAGTCATCGTCGCGGTGATGTTCGAAGCGCCGAAAACTTTGATTGCAGGGAAAAACGTTGCCATATCAAAATATGCGACCGAAGCTGATTGGCTCCAAAAGTGGAGCGTTTGAAGTTTTGAAGTGGAACGTTGTTGCGCACGCAGATGCCATGTCATCCCCTTTTGTAAACAACGGCGTTATAAATAATCTCCCAGCGTGAGCCATCTGCTGTTTGTGTTTTCCACTTGCGGTCTACGCCCGCAATTAGCATTCGATCGCCGGGGACCGGCTCAGACCTTAAATCATGTCAGACTCGCTTTCTGTTTTCAAAACACGCGCAACGTGGTGTGCACTTGCGGTGGTCTTACGGGACCCAATCAAGTCATGTTTTGTCACGCTTTCCTTTTGTCGTGCTAAACAACACAACACAAAACAAACCTCTTGGTTCAGTTTACCTAAAAAGAAATGGAATTCCTGGATAAAACTAAATTGTAGGTGAACTTCATTTAATCGATGCTAAAATTGACCAGAAAGGGCCGTCTGAATTTTAACTAGGCCAGGAAATGCAAATTTAGGGCAAAGGGGCTTTCCGGCCTCTGCGGTCATTGCAGCCGCAGCAATTGGAGTTCATCAATTCCTCAATTTTGCAGTGATTTGCCGAGGAATAACTCATGCAAAAATGGCCTCGGCAAACAGCCTGTGGGTGCCGAGGGATTTCGAGGAGATTATACCTACGGGGCCAACTCGCCGCCGTGAGCGTCAGTCATCTACTCTCCTGGCTTTTGAGGCGCGGGCAGCATGACGCTCCTAAGCCGTGCACCCGGGACCCCCCGACGCTCCACTCCAGATGCCCGACATCGTTAAACCCGGCGATATCCGCCGCGAGGGCTCATATCAAGGCTTTAGCGTCCTCGTTTGCACACTGGTTTTCAGCCAGATCGGAATTGTTTATCTCCCAATTTACAGTGTGATTCCTAAAAGTGTCTCGTTAGAAATAGACGATTAAACTCACCGGTGTGCGTTTTGGATAACCCCCGCGTTTCGTTTTCACATTTAATTCAAATGGAACGCCAAATGTCACGCCGTGGACTCCAAAAGAGCCACTTAATAGATAAATAGCGCCACTTCATCTCAGAGACACAATTTATTTATCTTCCATCATGTTAAGTTTGCTTGTGCTCGCTTGCACAAAATTTTTATTTTGAGGTCACCCAACTCATTTTTTGTTTGTTTTTTTGCAACGTGGTGAGCCGACTGCACTCTCAACCTGAGGGGACCATGCTCGCCTGTGCTCGAGCCGCAGGCAGGCAGGACTACGTCGGATGACCGCAGTCACACTATGAGAGGTATGACACAGAATCACTTGGAATCGTACGGTGAACCTTCACCTATTTGCAGTTCACCATTACGAATATTGTACACACAATCCCTCTGTGTTAACAATTAAATCATTCCCCCCCCCCCACAAACGAACAAACTTATCTCACAATATAGATCAATAATTATGGCCAAAGATTTACATTATCGGCATCTCTTTCTATGTTTTAAAAGCAGAATTACATCAGCTGAAATTCAATAATCCCCCCCCCCAAAAAAAAATACTAACAAAAAAACTAGGCTGTACTTACAACTTCCTGCTCTTCTTTCCTTACTACAGTCTCAAAGCATTTTATGTGCCGCCCTCTCGTGGTCAAAAGTGGAATCACACCCCCGCATATTTGGGGTTTGTCTTACGCTATGAAAGTGACATTGTAATAGGGCACAGGTTGTCTTGTGTAGGTACTGTTTGATGTGGTACAATGCCACGCAACGCCAAGTCGGGTTCTGCTCGTTTGTGCCGTTACGATGAACTTTGAGAAATGACTCATTTTTATCGTGCTCGAAATGGAGACAGTTGAACTCGCCGGGGCGCCTTTTTCGACAACCCCATGCGTTTAGTTGCACATTTACATGAGATGAAACGCCACACGTCGAGCGGGGGGGCGAATCCAAACCACCCACTTTGGGGCTAAACGGCACGGCTCCATCCGAAAAGCGGGGCTTGTTTGTGTCAAAACAGCGTGGCGGTAATTATTTTTTATTTTTTTTGCCTTCAGACACTTGAGTCACATCCTCATTTGTCGTTGCGTCCCGCTTGCAAATATGAAGAAAGGAAACGCTTTTCCATGCGTGCGCATGGATTGCCAATTAGAGCAGCCTGAAGTGTTGTCGTGGTTCAGGTTTAGGGAACGAGTATTGGCGCCCCCTGGGGGTTCCGCCAGGTGGGGTCGAACATAGAAATGAACCCTTCTCTCAAATTGTTTTCTCACATGAAGCTACCTTTTGAATGTAAATCGGCGACCGGATTGATCCCCCCACCCCACCCCCGCCGGCGAATCCGAGCACGGCATCAAATCTGGGATCAATGTATCGACTTGCAAGGGAGCTACGCACTTCAAATTCTCTTCGAAACATCAAGATATGAGTCTCTCTCTCTCTCTCTCTCGCTCTCTCGTAAAGTCACTCTCAGGATGAAAGCGACGTGCGCTGGGTTGCAGCGCCGCGTTGAAAATAAAGGCGAGCTGGCTGTGCTGAGTCACTTTCCGCCGGGTGAAGTGAAGAAGATGCACATGAAATATTCAAGTGGCTTTCTTGATCTTTTATGAACTGCGTCTTACAGAACGCTTCTCTTTAGCCGGAGCGTGCTTCTGCATTTAGCGTTGCTTGAATATGAAATGTGCAATTAGCGAGCTGCGCCGGGGCCTCGAGGGGGGCCTTACACTTTCCAGACTGCGTGCGCCGCAGCTGTTGAGGAAGATTCATCAATTCATCCATTGCATTTCGACGAGGTGGGGGAATTTGGGCTTGAAGTATCCAGCGAAACATTTTTTTTAAAAAGCCCGGTGGTCCAGTGGTTAGCGCGTTGACCTCGCAGTGCAACGGTATTGTATGTTCAATTCCAGCTTCGGCCTTCCTGTGTGGATTTTGCATGTTCTCCCCATACCTGCGTGGGTTTTCTCCGGGTACTCCAGTTTTCTCCCACATTCCAAAAACATGCACGGCAGGATGATTGAACACTCGAAATTGCCCCTAAGTGTGAGTATGAGCGCGGATGGTTGTTCGTCTCTGTGTGCCCTGCGATTGGCTGGCAACCGGTTCAGGGTGTCCCCCACCTACTGCCCGAAGATGGCTAGGATAGTCTCCAGCACGTCCCCGCGACCTTTGTGAGGATAAAGCCGATCGGAAAATGGATGGATGGATGGAGTGTATGATGGCACTAAAATTTGAGAAATGACTAATTTTACATGCAAAGTTTACACCTGAAACGTGGATGTCTCTTGTTTAACCCCCCCCCCCCCCCGCCTCCCTCTGCGATGTTGTTTGAAAAAGAGCGATGCCTTGAGGCATACTCAGCACAAAGAGATCCCACATTCCTCGTGTAAACTAAGACAACGCCACATTAGAATACGGCCGAATGAAACGGGGAAATAAACTAAATGAGTTGAAACTTTTGCGTTTGATCGCCAACCACTAGGAAAATGGCGGGAGAGAAGAAAGGGAAAATAATGTGCGTCGAGGGATTCCTCTCTCTCTCTTTCTCTCTATGTATATATAGTGGACGAATGTTGCGCGCAGGTCTTGGAGGACAGAGGACAACAATCCGCTTTGTTTTTCATTCAGAGTAAATTAAATGGAACTTTCCTCCCCGGCGGGCCGCAACTTCACTCCAGTTTGATTTATTAGCTCCGGAGACAAAGTGCAGGGGCCGCGCAACAGATGAGCGCCCGAATCTTGCCGGTCGGCCCGCACGTCCGATCGGAAACAAGCCTTATCCGTCAGGAGAGTATCGAACGCATTAATCATGATCGCCCGAGAGTGCGTGTTCTCTGCTTGCCGGTGCCACGCCGGACAAAGCCCTGACCAGTGAAAAGCGTTGATGCGGGCGCGGGAGCATCCCGACACAATCATACATCTCATGCTGTCCCCCCACTCCCCCCACCCCACCCCTGTCTCTTCTGCTTCGGTCTTTATAGCTTTTTAATCAAGTCGGCTCCACGTAAGGCGAAAGGGGGAGAATCCAGATCAGGACAATTACAGCGGGGGGGAGTAGAACATGAAGTCGAACATAGGGTGGTGGCAAATCTTTTACGCTGAGGAGCCACGTTTGATTCGCTCATAGATTTTTATTTTTTTTTAATGGGGTAAAATATGTGCCTTGGCTCGAACCACTGATTCAATTTGCTAAAGGCTTCTATGGAGAGCTTCAGCCTCTGTATGATAGCTTCGGCTTCGACGAGGGTGGCCTGTGGGTGTATCGTTCCGCCTGTGATTTGTGAGAACGCAGCTGGAAATCTGAGCTGGCACATTCAATCCAAGCGGGCGGCCATATATTACAACTATTACGTCAATCTGTGAGTGCACGCGTGAAGACGGGTTTTTCCTCTCGGTTTCAACTTGTTCCGAGAAAACAGCAATGCGACAGTCCAAATCCCCAGACCGGACCTTTTAAAGAAGGCAGATGAGCAAACGCGACCCGACGCAGCAGTTTCAAACTCCCTTTGGCTTTTGGTGAAACATTACACACTTGATTGCAAGTGACAGTGCTATGATTCAGTCCTCTGGGGTACATTGTGTACACACTGTTTTTTTTTTTTTGGTATTTTTTTATATCCATGATCAATACACAAACCGGCTTTAACTCAATGCTCTGCCTTTCTTACCGCAAAGCATAAAAATGGCTTTGTTGATGACTCACTCCCAATTGCAACACGCGCGCACACTTCAGTGGCCATTTTTTGGTTGACCTAATCGCTTCCTCTAGAAGAAATAGCTGTTATGTTCTTACAAGCCACCACCACAGTGAACGCATCGCCCAGCGCTAACTTTGTTCTGTCGCCAGGCCGGTGCAGCAACCGAGAAACTGGACGGCTTGTGGTCACAAATATCGTGGTTTGTTTTGCATACAGATGCGCACAAAACAACCCCCGCACCCCCGCCCCAATTGTTGCACTGATGCCTTTTTTCAACAAGTTAATTTTTTTTGGACTGACAAAAGCACATCGCAATACAATCAATGGTTTGAAATTACCTATGAATTCCACAAGATGACGCCAAAGCACTACTTTTAAAGGAAATAAGCGCGTGTCGGCATAATCCGCTAATCCGTTAGCCAACTAAACTATAAATAAACCAACAAGCGGTGGTTAGTGAGTGACAACATTTGGTGACAGTTTAGCATCAATTTAGAAACAGACAACACAAATGCAACCAAATAGTTGGTTCAGCGGAAAAAGCAACACATATTAAAGTGAACACGACAAAACGCAAATTGGCATGCTCACCCCAGCAGAGCGCTAACATAAGAGATCCGAACACATAATCTCGTTTCGAGATTTTTGAACAGAAATGACAGATAAGTGCAACAGCAACTACTCCTTATCTGAGCAGCTTTTAGAGCCTGAAGTGCTGTCACACCAAGACAGGCAGTTATTAACTCCCGCTGAGTTAGCAGCCCTGCACAGGAACCGAATGGAGCAATTAGCGCTCATCCCTCCCGCTGTGCGCACAACGGCTAATGCTGCAATGCCAACCTGGCGTCAAAGTCCATGTGAACACAACATTACTTTTATTTAAAGACTCGACAGATGAGTGCGTCAAAAGTGCAATAAGAAACAACACAGAAAACTGCCTTGTTGTTTTCATTTTAGCAACTAGGTGTCAGCTTTTATTTAAATAAAGATAGTCTACATTGTCCTATCCATTTCCTTGTTAATTATTGGCCCAAACTTGTATTTTAATAAACCTTCAACCCCAACATTATGTCCAAAATACAACTCTTTTGCCTCATTAGCATTACACTGTTAGAAAATCACAGGAAATTGTCAATAAACACTTTTATGGTCTTGTTTAATTCATTCGGTCCCAAAATATTTGAAGACATCTCCAGCCATTTCCAGCGAACGCCATTTTATGAACGGCACACTACTGATATCTAGCGGGCAAAAAGTGAAACTACACTGCGTGCTCACGTCATTAAATCTAAGTACCGTCAACACGGCACCGATTGAAAGATGATTAACGACTCAGGAAGACCACCGAACCCAAAAGCTGTTCTTTTGTTGTCACATGTTTGCACCACTTTCTCTAATCAAGACTTTAATTAAGAGCACTGTCGAGGCTCTCCGCGTTTTATTAATGCTGGTTTCGGCTCTCTTGTAAACACCCCCCCCCCCCTCTAAATCCTCCCAAAACCTTCCACGCCTCATTAATCCCACATCATGTAGCCTGCTGCTCACAAACACACGTAAAAAATCTTTTCGCCAAGGTCGCTTTTCTCAACTAAAACTTGTCGGTCGGGAGACAAAATGCGTCGATATTCTGTGCTCGTGTAGGAGAAAGAGCGTGCAGGGTGAACAAATGGATTGATGGGAATTTAATGGCAATTTGTCCTGACTTTTCATATCTAAAAAATACAAAGTGTGAACTTGATCACAACAATCTGATTTTGTCCTCGACATATAGTTGCATGACTAACCGGGTGACTGCACAGTTGTAAAACATAATAATAATAAAATAAACATGTGTTGTATGCACGATATTATTAACAGTATGTTTAATGTATTGGTGGTCTCTTACAATTTGACCCTGAAATAAATGTGGTCAGATAGAGGATGTTAGTTTTAACTTGCACCTATAAAGCACTTCACTTTGACACTTTACAAGTGAGTGGTGGTATCACTTGATCAAAGTGTCTGAGAACAACCCCCCACCCGCTCTCCAAACTTCTCGAACCCCCTTCACAAAAACACAACCTCTCGGGTCTTATCTCGGCCACCTTCATCCCCCTCGCATACAATTAAGACCCTCCTCGTCCCCACCCTTGACCATTACCTTCATTAGCATGAGCACAATAAGCTGCACAGAAGAGGAACAACACACCAAACCCCTGACCGGCTTTTGTTAAAAGATGATCGTTTGCAGGCGGAGTGGTTTTTAAAAGACATTGATACCGTCAGGTCCGGTTTGGCGTGGAAAAAAAGTCGTCCACCTACCCACCCGAAATGAAATCAAATTGCGAATGCTGGTGCAGTTATTTATTTTACAGCAGAGTTTGCTTTGGGGGAAATACGTACAACAACTCTGCGGCACTTTTTATTCTTGACACTAGTTGAGTACAAATGTAACACTGGACCTACAAAAAAAAAGAATGTCATGAAAGGCAAAGTAGTCTTGAAATGAGCAGCAGAAAAAAATGAACTGAGTTGCATTCAAGCGTCTTCAGAATAACCACAAAGGTGCATTTGATTCACAGTGTTTGTTCTTTGGTGCAAGTCACTATAGTGTTGAGTATGAGGCAAAAAAAAAAGGTATACACATGAAGTGAATTAAAAAAAACTAACTAAAGGTAAGAAGAAGAACCCTGGCTCATACAGTGAATGTGATTTCCAAAAAGCATACAACAATAAAAGGTAAAGGGTGCCCGGTACGATGCTTGGCGGAGAGTCCAATCTTTGAACTGCCTTTTGCCTTGCAGGGCTTCAACACGCCTGCCTCTCAGTCACAGTGTCACACACGTACAAATTTTCCAAATGCGGTGGCCGCGCGAGGCTTTAGCCGTGAACCAGCGACACCCCGTGGTGTAGAGCCCGCTTCCACATGTAGTAGGTGGAGCGGGGAGTGAAGGGAAAGTGGGAGCGGAACTCCTTGAACGTGGGGAAAGACCTTTCCTCGAAGCGCGTCTGCAAAAACAACTTGGCCTTGGCTTTAAAGTTGGCCAGAGCCACGACGTCCACGGCCAGCCTCTGCTTGTCCGGCAGGGAGCGACCCGGGTCGTGCTTGGGATGCGAGGCCTCCAGGGAAGCGGCGCCGGATCCGCCGACGTACGGGGGGATCTCCGCCAACGGGAGCGCCTTGTGGTTATTTGCGATGTTGAAGACGGCCGCCGGCGTTTCCCCAACTTTGGCAGCATCGATCTCGGTCACCATCCTCTTTGTGTTGCCGCTTGCCCACAGCCAAAAGAAGCAGAGGGACAAGGTCGGAAACCTGAGCTTGAATTTACTGAGGGACAATTTGGACTTTTGGACCAGCATCTTGGCCACATCTCGAAGTTGTTTCTTACTCATGTACGCCAGCCTGAAACTTCTGTGCTTACGCCTGCAGATCTTCGACCGTGGAGCCGACTCGCTCATGTTTTGCAGTTGCAGTACCGGAGAGATGCTTTTCGGACTTTGGCTCTTGTCCGCGTCGGAGCTATCCGAGCTGCTGGCTTTGTAGCCTCCAATGAACAACATGGCCTCCCTCCTCCAGTTGTAGTAGGTGGACCTGGAGATGCCGGGGAAGTTGTGCTTGAAGAGCTTGAAGGGAAACGAAGCGTTGGTGGCGATGCAGTTCTGCAAGCAGCGTTTGGCTTGCTGCATGTGGGCCGCACTCTGAGCCCGTTCCAGATCCAGGGCCCCCATGCTGAGGCCGAACATGCCGGCCACGCTTTCTTGATGGTCCGACTCGTCTTGCCTGAGCTCGGGAGAGGACCACGCTTCCTGCTCCGTGCTCTCGCCGGGACTGATCTCCCCCGTGGATGACGAGGTGGAGAAGGTTCCGCCTGACTTGAGGAGCTCCTGCTTCCAGTTGTAGTAAGACGACCTGGAGATTTCCGGGAAGAACTCCTTGAACTGGTGCAGCGGGATGAGCTTCCCTTCCAGGTAAGACGCCTGCAGGAAGTTCTTGGCCTCATAGCGAGCCGTGGACTTCTTACAGTGCTCCTGAGACTGCCTCTTCCAGCGGTAGAAGGTCCTCTTCGTGATGTTGTACTTGTCCTTCAGAGTCCGGTATGAGAAGTTTGAGTCTTGGATGAGGAGCTCCTCGCTCTTGGGACTACTCGAAGCAAAGTCGCTCACGTGGACCAGCGCCACAAAGTGATCGGGTCGGAACAAAGTCTCTGATTGTAACTCGCCGGACCACATGATGTGGAAGGTTTGAGGCTCGCACTCTTTGGGCCAAGTCCTGGGCCGGATGACTCTGTTGAAGTAGGATCGGATCTTGTGGTTGAACATGGGGTAGACGGAGTATATGTTCACCCGAAGCACAGACGCCAGCGCGTACACGTGCCACATGTTGGCGTACGAGTCAGGAAAGCACGAGGCCTTGACGTCGGCGTCGAAGATGGCCTCCAGGATGCTCGCGGACAGGTTGAGCATGGCCTCCGACTCCTCGGCGCAGAGGCTGAAGCGGACCGCCTGGAGCATCATCTTGGAGTCGATCATCCCGGACAGGTAGTACCTCTTCCACAGGACCATTTCTACAACTGTCCTGACCTGGTAGTGTGAAAAAAACAAAAAAACAAACATACCATTTGAATTATTAGACGAAGGAGCATGTGTTGAAAATGAAACATGGCCTTTGACCCCTCCTGAATCCTTCTGAAACATTTCGGCTCCATACCCTTCAAACTTTTCACAGAAAAGCGGTCCAGTATACATCAAACCTGGTGGAAAAATTAGCAATGAGCCCCCCACCTGTAGCTCCAAGCTCAGACCACTATTGCCCACTAGCAGCATGCTGGCTGCGTCAAATAGCAGGTTGCCCTTTCCTTTGCAGCGTAGCGGCAGGAGGTCCGCAGGGGCGTCCCGCGGGTACAGGCCTTGGGCGACGTTGTCCACGCCGACCCACTCGGGGAAGTTCTGACAGGGCAAGCGGGGCAGCGGGAAGGGAGCCAGGAGCCGGTCCACCTCCAGGGCCTTCAGGATGAGCGCGTCCAGGCCCGAGCTCTCCGTGGCCTCCTGGAGCTCCCTCAGGATGGACAGCACCGCTTCGTTCCTCTGAATCATGACTGGCGGACATCACAGAAGCAGGGAAATGTACAAGCGGGTAGATTGACATTCATCGTTTGCATCCCTGCTATGGCTCTTTTTTTTTTTTTTTCCTTAAGCAATTCATTGTAATGTCATGATGTTCCAGCAACATTTTTTTTAAGCATGAAAAATAGCTCTCGACAGTATTGTACTTTATCAAAGCATGCATCATAATTGAATTATTCTACGAAGATAAGGAAGAGCAATGTTTGTTTAATCAAGATGGGGCCCCGATTTTAAAGTAACTATTCAAAATGGAAACTGCACACCATCATATGAACACACAAAAAAAACTCTTGTGACTTGTCTCTTAAAAACTGAGGAAAAATACCCTGACTATAAGTTTTTAGGGGACTATAATTACTTATCAAGTTATCCCACATTCGAAATAGCTGCTACACATCTCTTATCGGGCAGAAGAATCAGGAATTGCTCTCATTAGTTATACGCAATTAAAAACGTGATGCACAAAACGCGCACGAATAATTGTGTTATCATGTTTTTATCTCCGGATGATTTCAAATGCACCTCGGGGAAATCTGTAAATCACCATTCCAAATTCTTCGCTCGTTTCGCAAACTGACGAAGTTCAAAAACAAACGAAAGCGTCTTTTAAAAACTGAGCGCATCAACTAACCTGCGATGATTAGTTCACGTCGCGGAGGAATGGAAACGCAAAAAAAAAAAAAAAAAAAAAATCACTCTCGCTGGCTCCGAGTTGCTCGGCTTCTCCCGGAGGGCTTCCACCAAGTCTGCTCCCGCTGGCTCGTCCTCACTCCATCGCTTGCGTCAAAGGTGACAATGACGCGCAGCCACGAAAGATTCTCAGGAAATTGTCCATCGGGAAAGAAAGAAAGCGCTCCTCCTTCCTCTTTCCTCCCTCCTCCGCTGCCGCCGCCGCCGCCGCCGCCGCGGTGGTGCAGTCAGGGTCAACTTCAATGTGAAGTGTTAACAAAAGGGCAGCCTCAGTGGGGGACTTTGAGTTTGAGGAACGTGTTATTTTGTCAACAGTTCAAGGTTATTTGTCACCTGTGCCCGGAATTAAGTTGTGTGACTCGCAGTCACTACAAATTTGAATGTGGGGGTTTTGGCTCTGAAAATGCGGCGGCGTTGTTGAAATTTGGCCAAGTGTGCTGTCATTAAATATTCATAAATAAAACGTTTCATTTCGAATTTTCCCGCACTCCCGATTAATACCCTTGATTCATTCATGATGTCATACGCATTTTATTTTTATGGTCCAGCGTGTTATTTTAGGTTAATTTCTTGCTCTTTTAATTTATTTGTTTTTTATTTTAGGTTGATTGAGCTGACTATAATTTTTAAGCCCTATTCGGTAGAATTCTGCTCACCGATTAATCGTCTGATGAATATAAAAACTGTAGAATGAATGAATTTGTTTTTGTTGTACGATAATGCTTACAACGCTAATGTTATGGATTACAAGCAGAACATTTGACATTTTTTCGATACATTGTATTGATTTACTTCACAGCGGGGAAAAAAAATCTGCAAAAATCACAAGATCCCTCTCCCTAAAACAAAAATGTTTTGCAGTTAACAGGGAAAAGACCACATTAATTTTACATAATTAAAAAATGTATATGTATAATCACATCGATAAATGAATTGTAACTGATCATCAGAGTTGATGCTACAGTTGCGTGCCTTGGCCACTGTGGGGCAGTATAACAATCATGTAAACAGGTCAAAGCAACCTTTTACCTCTTTATCGATATTTAAATTGTAACACAAGTCATCAGTATGCCCTGAGTTTATCATTGAAAGTCACATCGGCGAGAAATGATGAAAGCCGCTTCCATAAAGTTTCATGGCTCGGTAAGTGGTACCAAAAGTGTAGCAATCACCCTCAGATCACTTTAGAATAGCACAAAAGGAGCTATCTGTGAAGTTATTTTGTGCTTATCCAAATAAACTTAATTCAGCTTTCTAGTGCGTGCACGCAGTCGAGTGCGAGTCCCGTTTGTGGATTGGAGAAAGTGTTCAGACTGGGCGTGGAGCTCGGCCTCCACGTTTTCTAACACCTCTCTGCTCTCTCTCCCTCTCTTCTGTCTTTTGCAGGATTTCAGTCATCAAGGCCCTTTTGTTCCACCACCCCCCAAACTCACTCACACGCGCACGCACACAGCAGGGGACAGCAGCATTTGGCCCCCGCTTACCCGTCAGACAAGCTGGTGCCTGACTCGGACGGGCTTCGCGGCTTTGACCTTATCAGCTGATCGCGTGACACACCTAACGCGCACAGTGCACCGGTGAGTAAATACATGCAAGAATTTCCATGGGTGAATGGTTGCAGAGCGTGTTGAAAGCAGCGGTACATTTTCTACGCGGCACTCGGTCAAGGTTTTGAAACAACGATGAAGAAATGCTTGTGTAAGGCAAGGACACATAAGACGTGCATCGATTGGAGGTTTTGAAAGAGTCACTGGGGTTCTATTTTAGCAGTTCTTCATGAACTCAGCCAAGGAAGTTTTTATTTTTTAATCCCGGATTTACAGACAATAATTACATTTAAATACACCCAAGGCTTTTTTATAGCATTTACGGGACTCAAAACGTTTTTAAAGGTCTTTGAACACAATTTACAACAACGTCAACACATATAGTGTGAGTAAGAGAGACCATCAGATAAAACAAAAATATTGTACAAACGGTTTTTTAAAAAAAGAACATAACAAGGTAACTCACTGTGCTTTGCAAAAACATTTTAAAGTATTTCCAAGCAAAATAATTAACATTTAAAAGCAAATTAAAATAAATATAAAGTAGCTAACTAAAATCACTAAAAGCTCAGTCACTCAGGAATATTACTTGTTCTTCAATGAATTTAAATACGTTTTGCCTGAGTATCGTCACATTCTCTGTCTACATGTATTGCGCCACCATTTCATGTTCAGGTAGCTATTGCTAAAAGGGTGATAACGTCGCTTCTTAAATGCTATACGTTAGCCCATTTGTGGTATTTTGTGTTGTTTATGAGCATTAAGCTAATGCAACGCAAAGATGTGTTCTTGTTTTGAGTACACAAGGTGAAACTTTCTTTGCTTTGTGTTTCCCTTGACAGCAAAACTTCAACTTGGAGTGGAACAAACAGCTTGGAGCCTTGTTTTTTTTGGAAGAATTTGTCAAGTGCTCGTTGTTGTGGGGTGAGTCCAATCTTTTTATCCTCATAAGTCTGGTTCCTTCTATCTTAGACCGTAATACATAGCTACATCCGTTATTTATTTATTTATTGTGCATATGCGCAAGAGGGCACTTTCACACATTCGACGCTGAAAATTTCATCAAGTCCAATAAATGTATAATTATACAACGTGGCGCCGATTAAAATAGAAGAAAGGAGCCGCAGTCACCTTAATATTCTACAAGTTTTATCCTTTCACAAACATTTCTGTCTTTACTTATCTGTTCAACTCATTCACTCACCTCTGTCCCTGTCACACGCACCCCCGCGTGCGCACGCGCACACACACACACACACACACACACACACACACACACACACACACACACACACACACACACACACACACACACACTTCTCTTAGGTGTGGCGATGCACTGTGAACAGCACAGGAGTGGGCTGACTAAAAAGCATTTAAAATGCAAATAGAGCAACGCTGGGAGCGGCTCCGGCAGTCTCTCGCCTGCTGAGGCTGTGTGTTACAGTGTATGCGCGTATGGCTGTGCAGGTGTGACCTCGTGTTCGTGTCTGTACGCAAAGGCAAACTCAAGTTAAAAGTCAAAAAAGGTAAAAAAAAAAAAAAAAAAAAAATTCGAAGTTTTTTTATTACAATTTAAAAAAAGTCATGACTTCATGATAGTTTTGCTGAAGTCTCAATTTTAATTTTACAAGACAAAAATTTCATTTCAGAGAAAATTTTTTTTTTTAAAACAAACAAAAAAAAAAGGAAACAAAACTAAGAACAGAATGTGCACAAAACTGTTCTCTTGGGGGCGGACGGGAAATCAGAAACTCATTCTTTTCTGGTTACATGACAAAAAAAAAAAAGGGAAGTGGTATTTCTTGAGGTAGACTATTCAAATGCATAACATACAAATATTTAAGCTTAGCTGACACATATGTACATTCCAACCCATACAAAACACGATTCATTCAAAAAATAACAATACTCTGCCGACATGCACACACATGAAGGCCTACTGGTAGCGAATGCACGCATATTCCGTATCTTGGCCTTGGGAGAAAGACACTCTATCCGGACCAACGGGGAGGACGACATCCGCGTAAATGACGTCATCCGCCACCTGCGGAGACGCAAAACGTTTATCATTCTGCTCCCACTTCAAACCACATGAAAGTGTTTCTATTTCGGGTTGGCTTATGTGGTCGTGAATGGCCGCGGGACAGGAGGCTTCGGGCAGATCTGAAATGAGCATTTCGATAATGTTATGGAAAATATATATTTGTGCCATACAAAGCATTAAAAAAGCAAAACAAATGAGCAAAATTGCTCACAACTTACTTGCTGCCTTTCGTCGCCTGACCACGACAAACATGGCAGCCAAGGCGGTCAACGTGGCGCACGCCAACACCGCCACCACCACGCCGACTTTGTAGTGGCTGTCCACTGGGAACATGGACACAAATTACTTCTGTGGAATATTCGGCATTTTTAAAGCTGAGTGGACTTAATTCCGTACCCTGAGGTTTTACTTCTTTGAAGTTGAAGTCTCCTCTTCCCTTTCCCTTCCCTTTGGGAACTAAACAGAAAAAAAATCTGATTATTTTTAGCTTGAAAAAAAAATTATAGGTCTGTTAGTAGTCAGTCCACACCTGGTACTTGGACTCGCATCTCTGCCGAATTCCAGGATTTTCCTCTCACGATCGCCTGGCACCTGAACTCCTCACTCCCCGGAGCTTGCAAGGTGACGTTCAAGGTGACGTCGCACCGTGACTTTCGCGATATGCGATAGTGCATATTGTCGCTGATCTCTTGGCCGGTTCGGTCCACCCACCTCAAACGGACATCATAGCTTCGTGTTGTGGAACAATGGGCCAGCGTCAAGAAGGACAGCAGAGTGCAATGGAAAGATACGTCAAAGCCCGGCGCCACTTTGAACACTGGAGCTTCTGAAGAAACCACAAAAGAAGACCATTCCGTTGCTCTCCATGTGGGTAATGTGGCCACCCAATTTTCCAAAATGAGGACTTCTGATCTGGGACTTTTTAATACATCAGTGAAGAACTTGATTCTTGTAAAATTCAGATTTTCTTAGTCTGGCAAAATTTTGCCATTCAGGTGTCCAAATGACTCAGACAATATTCAATGTTTCTCAAAATCTCAAATTTTATTCTCATAAAAAAAGTGTCCCCGAAAAAATATACCACTTTGTTCTAAAGTATTTTTTGAAAATATCCAAATAAAACAGCTTCACAATATTGTCAAATTTTGACCTTTTTGTCTGATTTTTTTCAACTGACATTGTTTTTCTTTGTCATAACATGATGATGTTTTACTCATCAATGTAAAAAATTTTTTCCCAGAAAAATATAATGTGCCCTTAGCATCATAAAATGTATTATTCCAAACCGAAGAAAAAAAAAAGAAAGTCATCGCACGCGGCGTTACTGACCGTTTTGAGGTGTGAATGCATCATCTGTGATCTTGCAGTAATGAAGTCCAATGTTGTCTTCCGTCAGACGTTGAAGCTTCCTCGTGCATTTTCCGTCCTGAGCTTCAACCCCTGCGGATTGCATCATCTCCCCGCTACTTGTGAGCACAACATCGATGTTCTCCGTTTTCCGGGTAAATCTCCAAATGTGATAGCACACTGAGTTGGTGCATGGAAACGTGAGCGCCAAGCTGACCGCGTCACCGTCGACATTGATGCCTGTAAGAGAAAGTTGCGTGCAAACGGGGTCAAGAGCAGGTCATTAGAAGACTTTTGTGTGGCAAATTCCATCAATCAATTTTTTAACAAATGTTTTTTTCTCAAAATAAAACTATATCTATATTTACTTATTTATTACAAGAAAAAACACATGAAATTGTTTTCCAGGCCTTTTCTGCAGCCCCTTTCAGTTCAGTATATACATTTTTAAAATAAATACTTCTTACCTGTGATAACGAGAGGAAAGATGAGCAACCTCATGACAAAGCACTCCAGCATCGTGAGCGTGTGCTCAAGTGTCCAGATCCTTGCCAGAGTCAGTCAGCCGTACTTCTTGCCTTTGCATGCAACTTCCTCTAACTAACTGCCGCTGGGGGCAGGTGGAGTGACGTCATTCGGTGGCGGCTGGATGTTGTGAAGTCTCCTCTCGCCATCAAGTGGTGGGGGTGTGACGCACGTTTCGACTTTTGCTTGAGTTATGTGTACAGTACACACACACACACACACACACACACACACACACACACACACACACACACACAGACTGTATATTTTTTGTGCAATAGCAGCCACCTCCAAAGCAAGTGACTATCTCTCTGTCTAATGGATAGAATCTATCTCTCTATCTAGCTATCTTATCTATCTATAGGTCTGTACGTGTGTACCTCTGTGCGTGCTCGTGTTTGTTCGTGTGTATCTTTGGAACGTTAACCTAAAAGGGCAACATGATACCGAGAAACTAAATTTGACCAGTAGATGGCAATAACGCACCTTTTACATTTCTATCAAAGATGAATGAGATCATGTACAGGTACTCTTTGTTGGGGGGGAAAAATAATTGTACGACTTTTTTCTCAACAAAAACAAAAAATAAATCACTAGAAATAAAGGATTTGAATTCTGGGAGGCAAAAAAAAAAATCCTAAAAAAATAAACTAACTTGACCCTTAGTCCCCAAAGTTCATGATTGCTCCTTGTAGTAATTTCATCAAATGTAACAATTTATTTTTTTAAACAAAAAACAAATACCATTAATTGTTAACAAATCCATATTTATTTATAAACAGTAGCTAAATGTTTCACACGTTATTACAAATCACAGAAAATGCATCAATTCATGTTTTTTAACAAATCACAGATGAATTTATCACACAATAGTTACACCGAGCAGGTCTAGATGTTGAGTTAGTTTCAATTACAACGTACCGGAAGACCAGGTGACCACCCAGCGTGGTCCGAGAGGACCAGTTGTCCTAACATTGCGCAATAACTACAAAAGCACTCGGAGAAAAATAGTGGGATACCCTCTCGTGGTCGCCGATGGAATTACATCGCAAATAAACAGGAGGCACGAAAAAAGAGGTGTTTGCTGTACTGTATGTCAAACCACAGGCACAAAATACAGCCATATATACAATTTTTTACTAGATCATTTTTATCATGCAGTACTCTTATGTCATCATGACTGTTTTAACAAAAATGATAAAAACAGGGAGAGGGGTCGGGGGGGTCACATACTTAATAGTTTGAGAGAGAAGGGAGGCAGTTTTTAAAGGAAGGGTGTAACCACGGATGGTTAGGTCTTTGCAGTTATGCAACGCTTAAGGATGTCCTCCAGACAGCAGCGTAATAAAACACTGCTGACTTCAGGGTCATTGAGGTTTTTTTATTCTGGAATGGCTTTTCACCTGACAAATTCTGCTCATTATGCGACCCGTTGGATTCATTGCACTGACTTTAATTGAATATAGCGATTGTAGTTTCTTGGGAATGGGCCAAAACGTCGAAAGATTACTGTTTCCCCTGTGTACTTGGTACTGCAAACTCTGAGACACAAGTTCTCACCAAGACTTTGGAGGAAGTACACCAAATTTCCATACGTTGTTGTGGACGGGACTTTTGACAAACGTTGCTTTCCCTCCATCCTGGAGTTTGCTTCCATGTGACTCCTCGCCTTCGTTTTGACCCTTCCAAGAAATTCTCTCACGGTCAAAGAATCTTCATCTGCACTTCAGCCAACAGTGACGCACTGTGGGGGACGGAAGATGCATGAGCTGTCAAAGGTTCGAAACTACGACACAAACGCTAATCAGAAAGCATCTTTGAAGGATAATATGGACCAGACATGTTGTTTGGACTTCAACGACAACAATATGGATCTCGTCACTCCGTTTTCAGTGACTCCACATCACTCTTGGGGAATAGCATTTTTTTTTTTTGCTTCCAAAGTGGCAAGTTGATAACCAGACATCATCTTTGACACTCCAGTTTTGACTCCCGAAGCCAAACGAGTCAACAGCTCGCGGTCGTCATCACTGGTCGAAGGAAGGTCGTTTCCAAAACGTGAACAGTTCGCTCTCTGCTGGCTTCCACTTGACAGGCCAAGTGAGATCATACGCCAAAAGGCGCAAGAATCTTCTCACGATTGCTGTCTGCCGCGTTTCATTGTCTGTCGAAACATGTGTCCGCATGGAAAAGCAGGAGCCGTAGTTAGCACGGAAAAGATGAGCGGGTCACAACAAAAAAGATTTGGAGGGGGGCGGGGCGGGGGGGTATGGAGTTAGATTGAAGGTTCATTCATTCAAGTGTCCGTCGTGGCGTCTTCCACGAAAAACAAAAGTCACAGCAAGTGTGGATGTGGCATGTGTTTAAGGGATCGATACACGCTCTGCCAGGGTTTTTTTTTTTTTTTTCTCCATGCTGTAAAACAGATGTCATATTGGCAGAGGATATCGACTAATAGGCCTCAAAGCAAAGGCATCAAAGGAGGCCTCCATGCTGTCTTGACTAATTTCCACACGCTCTCAGCGACACTCTGTCCTCCGATTCGGTTCAGATCATCCACGTGGGTTTCTTTCTCTTTCCATTCTCTCAGTGACCTCTTTGGGGAGTCTGTTTGGGTGGCGGTATTGTTTTGTCTGCAAGTTATAGGGCCTGAAAAATAATGACGATGACCTGCCGGCTACTAGTGTGATTTTGAAAGAAGTCTGGATTGTCATATGCAGCTGTCAATCAAAAAGCAGCCCTTACATGGTAGCTCCGGACTGCTGGGATGTTTCGTAACAACCATAATAAGCCGTCAGCATTCAATTGGATTTTCTTGGAGATTTCTGGTGAGCTTTGTCCAATTTTAGTTAAAAAAAAAAAAAAAAAGAATAAATGAAGAATTTTCTTCTATGAGGACCCTGAAGCTATGTTTAGCATCCTGAAAAGTCTTTTGGTATATTTCATTGGTTTTAGTTTATTTCTTTATAGTTTTCATTGATTTTATTTTATTTTAAATGCTTGGCTTAAATATACATTATTTTGTTTACTGTTATTGATTAAAACAGTCTGTCAAGAATTGTGCGTCGTTGCAGCTGTTTGGCCAAGCCCCGATCTTAAACAGTAGGTGCAGGTTGCCGGAAAATAGTCCCGTTATGAATATGATCTAATTTCACTTCTCATAAAAAAAAAAATTAAAAAAAAGTCCTCTGACGCGCCACGTGAGTGACCTCATCCTCACCAGCTGCTCTGCCGAGGTCACGCAAAGCACAAACACAATGCAAAGCAGCACGTCACCAAACATTCGGCGCGAGTGAATTAACACGAGTGCTACTTCGGGCCGTCCGCATGAAGAAAAGCACGCAGCAAATTCTTTCTCCGCGCTGAAGCATAATTTTCAACACACAGTTCGGGTACGGCTTCCGGAAGTACGAATCTCGTTCTTCGTTTGACGATTTAATTTCGTAGTTAACCACAAGGTGGCAGCACTCGATTGTGTTTCACACTAAACGTGAACGAAGAACGGCGAAGAGCACGAGAAGATGAGTTTCATTTGTTTGGTGACGAGATTAGAACGAGAGAGTCCTCATACGATTCGTACCGAAAGTGACAGAAATGTAAAAACTCAAAAATCAGCTGATCTTCACTGAAACCGTACGTCGATGCACTCGAGTTTGAACACGATTGCCATTGTGCCTCTCGCACGCAAGTGCTCGATATAGTCTGAGCGTTCTCTATTTGCAGACATACGACGGACGCTTTGCGGCCCCAGAAGGAAGTGCTCGTGTTTCTGTCTGTCCCACATCTGTCACTATGTCGTTGTGTGTAAGTAAATCTTATTTTTCCAGCGCTATTTAAATGAAAAAGAAAATGCCATCGCAGACCACAAGCGTAAAGGCTTATTACGGTCTTTGCGCCAAAGCCACTCCCTGGAAATCTAGAACGACACTTTGTTTTGTTTGGCTTTTCTGCACGAGTTTGCTGCCCCAAAAAAGACATTTCGCGACTGAAGCCTTTAAGGATGACAAATCATTTTCCGTATTTGATTTAAATTGTGCGTTACGTGCCAAGTTTCTCGGTAATGTTCCGTTGCCCTGTGTGAGACCCCCTCCACCCTTCGTTATTAATTACTTTGACATATAGATAGAAATACAAATAAAGCGAATAAAATACATATAATTTATAACAAAGCACTACAAATTAACTGTTGTCTAAATTGAACCGGACCATTTCTATCTCTCGGGATGAATCACTTTTTCTTGGGAAAAATCGCAAAATCAAATTTGGATGAAAGCTTCGCATTACGTCTCAGTACTGACAGGATGGGAACACACTGTTTTTGTTCATGCTACTGTCCAGATGTGTGAGATTATTGTCCTGGAAACATGTCATTGTTGCACAACATTTCATATTTCCGGGTTCTGCACGGTAGGTGCGTCAGAAGTCCGGGGATGACAATGATTTCTCTCTCAAACAGGAGTGTGCCATCAAAAGAACCTTATAATCAATGACATTCTGGTCAAATGATATATTAAACTCACAACAAATTCGAGAAGGTAATAAATACCATTATTTTTAAGATAGTCAATAGCTTTTCTCATAGCTTCATATGTTCTCATTTCTTCTGGCTCATTTTTGGTCATTTCACTTAAAATTTAACTTAAATTCAAACTTGTCAATGGTACATGCCATTTTGGATGATTGTTTTCTGCTCAGCTCTGATGAGAACAAGTTGGAGGTCGTGCCCAGTCTTGGGCAAAAAGTTATTGATGTTGGCTCAATTGTGCTGAAACGGTCTAATGAGGGGGCCATGATAAAATCACATTTGGGAAGTCAGCACTTGATGAAAAAACAACATTTGACAAAGGCTGACCCACCCGCCAAGCTTTTGTTTGGATTAGCCGATGAAGGTGCTTCCCAGTTACATGGACTTTTCCAGCGACGAACCTGATAACAATGAAGTCATCGAACGTTTTGGAAACAGCTGGCACGTCACCGTTGAAGCGGATTATTAATAGGCGGTATTTGACTCTAGTGAATACTTTTGGAGTCAAATCGGACCTGTCGAAAGTTGAGAAAAATGGGCCCGACAGCGATGACAAGATTGTATTAACTAACCCCTGTCGACAGAATCCTGACAGCCAAGCAAACAGCAAGTTAAATGCTTTAGTCATGAAAGAAAATCGGGAGCGTTAAAGGCCGTTTGTCACATTGACTTGATGCTCAAATCAACCCATTTTATTCATGACTGAGATGGCTTTCATTCATGCATTTTCCGAACCGCTTTATCCTCACTAGGGTTGCGGGAGGGAGGGGGGGGGGGTGCTGGAGCCTATCTCAGCTGTCTTCGGGCAGTAGGCGGGGGACACCCTGAACTGGTTGCTAGCCGATCGCAGGGCGACTCAGATGGCTTGAAAAAGATAAATTGGGATGGCCGTCTGTCGATCTAGCTAGTGAGATAGTTAGCTTGCCAGCTAATGAATGAACGAGCTATGCTTTTATATACGCTGTTCAAACTTTTCCTTCCATTGTAATAACGCAAAGCTTTTAATTGAACATCGTAAAAACTAATCAGACAATAGATCAAATGTGAGGAGTCTTCCTCACTACAAACTTGGCAATATGCAAACCGGTGCAAAAATCCACCGTTAGCAGAGCTGTTTTAAAAAAAAAAAAAAAAAAATTCTCTTTCGATTTAAAAACCCCATAAAATATATTTCCAGTAAAAACTAACCTCGCAGTGAGCCAGCCAGGAGTTATTCTGTAAAATGCATATTTTAGACTTTGACTCCCTTTTTCATTCCAAGTTGCAAATAATGATTGCAAAACTGTGAATCACCTTAAAAAATAATAATAAAAATAAAAAAGAATTCCACTTGTGAAGCATTCTTGTGCTTCTATGTCAGTCCAAAGGGTGATTTACAAGCAAGGCGCATAAATATGTTTATACACTTTTTTTACAAGCATGAGATCAGAGTGGCATTTGTTAAACGTTTGGGCAATTAATCATTTCCAGATTTGTGTTTTTGATTGGTCTGCGAGGTTTTGTTTCATTGCATTTTCGACCTATGTTTCAGGTCAAGGCTAAAACTGAAACTAAATGAGTCCAGATGTCTTTTTCAATTCATGCTGTTATGGCTATAAAAGTTAAAGATAGCAGTGGATCCAAAAGTGAATTGGAGACAGTTTATTGAGGTTTAAGGGAGTGTTTAAAGGAAGCGAGAGTATATCGATCCAGGTCGGGATGCAAGGAGGTCGGAAATCGTCATTATTTAGCCAATAAGAGCCATTTTGTTCTGTTTACAAACCTTTCCTGGCAGAGGTAAAACATAAAATGTAAGAAATAATATCAACACAGGCTGATTATGGTTGAATTAAAGTATTGTACAAGAAGAGCGAAACTGAAGAATTTAAGGTTGACATTTCAATAGACCTTTTTTTTTTTTTTGGGATTTGTAAATAGGTCAAATTAACAAGTCTTTAAATACATAAATGACAAATACAATATACAATATATTGATAGTTAACATGCTGTTAAAAGTATGAATGAAATATAAGAAAGGAACGGTTTACATGCGTAAAATAAAATGGCTTTCTCCCTATTTGCAGGTTATTGAGCGATTCCAATGGAATTTTGTCCTATTAAATATTTGCGCTAACATTCAACAGGCAACGTTGGTCAAACGAGGAACCTGAGCTATAAGTAAAACATCTGTTGTCAACTCGGAGGGTTTAAATATATTTCTTGACGGTATTTTTCTTTCGCTGTCAAAAGCTTCCCTGTGATGATTTAAGCTTTCTACAATGAGGTCTTAACTTTTTTCCAGGCCAAACAGTGACCCACTATATATAAAGGCCAGAAAATGACTTGTTATATAAAGTGAATAAATTACCATGGGGTCTTCGGCAGGACATTGCCTACAGTACAACCACAAGACCATCACCATGGAAACTTGAAGGATAAATCCACAAGTATCCAATCAGAGAACACAAATGTGTATATTTGAGTTTCTGGGAACATGAAGAAAGGGATCTATATATATATATATATATATATATATATATATATATATATAAAAGCATATGTTCACACAAGCACATATTCTTTAATCATCTAGAATAAAAAAATGGAGTGGAAAGGTGCTCTTAAATGTTCCACGATGGTGCCAAGAAAAAGTTTAGAAAAAAATATGCATAGCTGAGTTGCTAATGTACGAGCCACGTGTGGAAAGGGGCCTGGACTTAATCAAGCCGCCGTGGCCTCTTGGCCTTTCCGCTGTAAAAGATGTGTGTTTTGCCGCGTGCGCAGACCTTGACTCTCGCCGTGCCGCATGAAAACTATTACACATGCTCCGACACATTCTGGGAAAATGGCTGACAGCTGATGATCTGGCGCAAACCCAGTATCAGCTTGGCTGCTTTTTTTTGGGGGGGGGCTGGGAGGGGTCAATGCGCTGTGTTTGCCGGATAAGGCCGCTTTAAAAAATATCAGGTCTGTGCTTGAGCTGCAGCTAATCAGACGCCAATGTGGTCAGCAGCAATGGTGACGTTCACGCGACTGTTAGCGTTAGGCTAGCACAGTATTAGCCTGCATAACATGTGATTCTCTTTGTTTGATGTTTACTTTGACAGAAAGCCTCAATGAAGAGTGGCAAAAATCAGAAGTCCCGTTTTCCAACTGCTCCTTGTTGCGAAGTGAGTTGAGGTGAGTTTACCGGCACCACGCGGCACTCGTATCTCAAATATTTTGCCCTGTTAAAGCATAAAATCAGCTCAACTCAGCCCCCCCCCCAAAAAAAAACCCCCGCCAAAGTTAGATGGCTTGTCTCTCAAGCCACCACCGTAAGTCAGACTTTTATTACCACGAAACACATTTTTAACTGTCGAGCCAGTGTCAAAATAAGTACCTCGCCGTATAATGATACATTTTGAAACCTAAAATAATCCAAAACACTTAGCCGATGGTGTGCGTCGTGGCAAATGAATCTCCTTGAACCACCAACTTGGATGCAGAGGGCGTGGCTTGGTCACTAACGAGAGCGCCAAAGGCTTTTCATAGTCACAGTATGACATCCTGCCTGAGGTTTTGACAAATTTTTGACCCAGCATGACTACAGAAACAATCATTAATTTCCCCTTAATTGCCCAGTGGGAGGAGTGACATCAGCGTTTTGGTCGCTGCTCAGACCCGATGAGATGTACTAAGTACCTTAGTGAGGGAGATGACAGAACTCTTTGGCGTTCTCTGCTGACGAGGATAGCGAATGCTGAAGGTCAACGTGCCCGGTTGCTACCGCCACTTAGCCGAAACCGACAGCTGCGAGTTGGAACGAGCGACGGGCCCCAGCGCGCCCCTAATGAATCTCTCATGACGTTACGGTTTGAATCGGCGGCAAATACAGAGCAGGCCTTTTCCACTCATTTTCCACCTGGTCGACTGTGTCTGCGGCGCATCACGATGTAAGTATTTCCTTTCATTTGTTGTTTTCAAACAACTCCCAAGTCATAAAAGCAGCACATTCACGCTTGGATGTGAAAACCTGATCCTAATCAGAACGAGAACGGCGAGACAGTTGCGCTCAAATAATCCATAATAAAGCTTCAAATTCGAAACGGTGGGGGTGGGGAACGAACCTAATACCACTCAGGGCCACACAAAAGTTGGGGAAAATATCATGAACGCAACAGTCAAATGATTATTGTTCTAGATGATTAAATGTTTAACACTGGCGGTTAAATTTCTGGGTCTTTGTTTTGTTTTTTGTTTTTTGGCTATACTAAAGACATTTGGGTTGCACATCAAAAGAGGAAGACTTCCAGTTTTTCTTCCATGCTCTTTGCATTTTCGATGTGTGACACAACTTGGGATGAACAAGCTTTTGTTCGAAGCCGCCCACTTTTCCAAAGTCAGTCACGCTCAAAGTTGACAGTTAATTTTCGAGCCAATTCTAATAATTCATCAAGCTGCTCATGGTGGGTCGCCTCATCAATAAACCGCCCATTGTTTTCAAAGAAACCAAAATATGTGCCGCTGTCTATTCCCATGTCTACTATTATCCCCCCCCCCCCCAAAAAAAAAACTTGATCAAGCTCTGATTGAGTATTAAAATGTGTCACAGATGATGAGATGATTTGGTTTCCAAAGTCGCCTTCAATTCAGCCTCCCGGCGGTCGTTCTGCGCTCTTTTCTTCTTCATCTGCCTCCATTTTGAAAAAAAAAAAAAAAACATAGGCGGTAATGTTTTCAAGGATGCCGACGGGGGTAAAATCTAAACAAAAAGAGTGGCTGTCGGAAGCCAAGAAACGGTGTGTGCATTTTCAGCCGACAAAATCAACAGCCATACACAAGTTGGTTGCCTCTTATTGAATGTTGCTCGGATGAGATAAATAACATTGTAAATGGACCTGCTGCTTGGTTGCCAAGAATTTTACAAAGTAGGAACACGCATGCCTTTTCTTCCCTCATATACAGACTGCTTTATGTAACCCAAAAAAAAAAAAAAAAAAAAAAAGTACACAGCATCAATACATTGCCTTGCATAAAAGCATTAGGTTCATTTCATGTAATCAAAGTGGTGTCTTTTAGTTGCGGCAAGCAAAAGTCTCTTGTTTTTTAAAAAAAAAAAAAAAAATGTGTGTGATAGACGGGGCGACCGGAAAGTTGCCCTCGGTCACAGTGCCCTCCATCCTCCCTCGTGTTACCACTTTCCAGGGATGGGCACCCCGCATTCATACCAGCCCACGAAAGGATGGGATGTTCGTCTCCCAATCACTCCGAATGTGACAGGCTCCTGTCTGTAGGCGCGATAATATCCTGGAAAGGAAAGATGGAATCAGGAACACGTCTTTGATCAAGTTTGATCGTTCCGATGAAGCAGGGGTGTCATGTTTACCTTGAGCCGAAGGCAGAGTAAGAGAGAGATAGGCGGGCCCAGTCCTGCCGTCCCTGTGGGAGTCCACAAACTGACAATGATCCTCTCCTTGTCCCACCGTGTCTCCTATACTGTAGAAGGGCTCTGCAGGAGTGCAAACGGCATAGTGGTCACGTTTTGAGGGACAGCGGTTGGTGCACAAAAAGGTGAATTGGATTTCCGCTCGCTTCAAGTTATGTTGGTTCCATGAACCGTCTCTTGCTTGTGACGTCTTCCTTGTTTAGTTATTGACCAAGTCTGGTTATGATTTGAGCATCTGGTGAGTCTGTTGTTCCCTTTCTGTCCATCATTTCCCTGCGCTACAGATGAGAAACCAAACTTCCTCTCAAAATTGGATGAGGCCAAACGATCTTACTTTTAGTGCCTATTGTTTTATTGTTTTGACAGATAATTTGCACGGTGCTTGGGGCTTGGTTCTTAACCACGACCAATAACATCTGAAATGCATCATGGGCAACCAACCCAAATGTAAATAGAGCATTCCGCAAAAGTGACCTAGCTGGCAGGTCGCTTGGATAGATTAAAGTCTTTGTTGTTGCAGGACATACGTGGGTTCCGCCCTACCTCTCAGACCGTCTCCCATGAAGATCTTGTATCGCAGAGAGTTGCACAAAACCACGCCCACAAACTTCCTGTACCACGTGCGCTTGACATACTGGCTGCCTTTACACGAACTGTGGGCCGAGTTGTAGCGGAAGCTGAAGGGGATCCAAATTGGCTCTCCACCTGAGAGACGAGAATAGGAGATCAAAGAGATTGAGTAGAACACATACGAGTCAAAGGACTGTATCGACTTACCAGGCGGTCTGTCGATGAGAAGGGGGTCATCTGAAAGAAATAACACGGAGGACAATGTTAATGCTCTCACCTGAGAGATAAACACATGGTAGGTAGCCTGCGATCGCCTCATTGACGAAAGCTGATTTCTACTTAAGAACTACTTCACGCCCAAGCAGTTTTCACTGTTCACCTGATTCGGTGACATAGGTGAGCGTCTCGCTGACCGGTCCCAACCCAAACACATTCTTGGCCTGGACTTTGAAGTAGTACCTGAAAGAAAATAGAGCCGAGTCATGAGGGCTTTCGCGTCATTCTGCTGTGGCTCTGCAAAAGTGAAGAAAACGCTAACGACTGTAGCAGATGACTTTGGTCAGCCCGATTGAGGACTCGAGGTCTGTTTCCTATTCCTCGGGATCCACAGCGGAGCGGATATTTGGCTCGCTTTGAAGGGAGGGTAAAGGAAATGTGCTGAAGGGACAAAGTGGCGATTAGGCGATAGCAACGGAGGATAAGAACGAAAGAGACAAGCATGTGGAAAATGTGAAGCGCGGGGATGGTGAATAGTGAAAGCAACTCGACCTCAAAAGAGGACTTGCTTCACTGCGCGCTTGTCAAAACAGAGATGTGGGATTCGCTCACTTTGCCCCCGGCGTGATGAAAAACTTACTGGAAGTCTCAACTTTTTTTGCGCAGGAGTCCATACACGCGAGGTCATGGTGTGCAAAGTTAGCGGCCCTCTCATTTTTTTTTTGCAGCCAAAAGCCTGCACCGCCAGGCCTGGATCCAATCACCAGAGCCGCATAACAACAGTGACCGAAATATACAGCACAGTCCGGAGCACCGGAGCAAGTGAGTGGGGAGAGGAAAGAAAAGCAGATGCAGAAAGTGGTGATGTCATGAAAAACTAAAATTGAAGCGGGTGGAAAAAAAAAAAAAGCGAGGAAATTGAAGCGGAATATAAAAACAAAGGGAATACCGTATTTTCCGCACTAGAGTGCCCCGTTGTACGCTGTGGGTGCGCACACCTCATGGGGATTCAACCGATTTCTGTTTAACCTCATTTGAATCCATTCGGAACAGTGGTGTGAACTGTAACAAGTACTTGCATTGAGTTAATGAAAAGCCTTCAGTTCCAATATTCTTCTTGAAATGACCCAGTTCTGACCAAACGGTTGCTATTCCAGAATCCGCGGCAATTTCTTTAGGAGAAGTGTTTTGTCAGCTGTATTGAGTTGGCCGTCGAGATTATGAATGCCTCTTGTCTGCATATTTTGCACAGTGACACGCGATATATATATGATTTAATCCAACGAGCAGAATACCTGCTGGAAATATGTCCACATACGGCGTGTACGTATCTGTGTGTGTATCTGGCAAGCAGAAAGAGCCTCGAGCGTAAGGAAATGCCAACAGTGTCCCGCACCAGTGGTCCCATGAGTAACAGTAACCAAGACAGACGTGCCAGCTTGGACACACACCAGTTGCTAGGGAGGAGCTCTCCAAACTCTTGGAAAACTTGAGGCTGAAACACACAGCTCCATTGTTGCTGTTGTGCAGCAGGTGTTTTTTCGGAGGTGGTGGGGTGTTTAAAAAAAAAAAAGTGCTCATTTACCCTTTTTATCGTTGTGGAAATCGATTTAATCAGCGGATGACATGTTGGTGGTGAATATCGAAAACATTTTTCTCCACTTGCTGTCCAAAGTTGACAAGCTTTCTGATCGTCCAAGCATCTGACTCAGTGTGCTTGGCGCATTCATCAATCTGGTTGGATTTAACAGCTGGCCAACAAAAAGCATCCCATAAATGAAAACGCAAACAGATCCGGTCATATTTTGCGGGTTTTGTAATGGCAGGATCGTGGTCGAACATTCCCACAAACACAAATAAACACTGGCGCAGTTTTGAATCAGAACCAGAGGCTTCAGCCACCTCATACCATCGCACACAAGTCATGAATTTTTACAGAGATGCAAAGAATAAATCAATCCAGACAAGCTATTGTCTTGGTTTCAAAACAAGACGTAATTCATTTTTTATCATGGCCTGATTGCACACACAAGGCGAAGACTCTCCTCAAAACCGATTTACTGGTAGTATGATCCATCCATCTTTCCATTATTCTGACAAATGTATATTCCCAAGTGTGGCGGCGATAATAGATGGAAAGTGCATTAAAAAATAAAATAAAAAGGACTTTTGACGCAAATGTAAGAATTCTGCCTATGTCTAATTTCATTTCCGTTGAGTTTTCGATTTGTATTAAATGTTACCTGGAGTTGGGTTTAAGATTCTCCACTGCCAGATGAGTCCCACTCGATACCCTCGAGGACCATCTGTTGTTGAGCACATCGTCATATGAAGCACTGTACACCATGTATCCTGGAAAACACACCAAAAAAAAACCCCACTGTGTATTATTGACCTATAATTTTTTTTTAAATTGGCGATTATTTTTAAACCATGATGCATTTTGGTCGGTCTACGATTGCAATTTTATTTTTTTATGCAGCGGGGAGGTGTTGGCTCTTCTCCAGCCAATGTCTGTTTTCTCATTCTTGTCGCTCATGCAGTCATGCAGTCGACACTCAAATCCGGGACGTGACCTGTTAGGTCGTCCGCCCTGGAGAAATTCCCTCTTTAGCTATATTCAAACGGCGTATGCCATCCCCTACTTCAACTATGAATGGAACATTCCAAATGAAATTGATTCCTCCCACACCCACCTAAATCCTGTACCAGGTTGGAGCTTAAGGATTTCTCCCCCCCCCCCCATAGAAATCAAGATCAGCATTTGACCTTTGGTCTTTAGGGCCAAGATAACAACGTTGGTTTGTTGGCCAACCAAGTGTGGTTTTAAAGTAAATCGTTCACACCAGCAGGAAGGAAACAGTTGGCGGCTGAAAAGAAAATACAAAATGCAACCCCCACCACCAAAACGTCGCACTGGAGACCCCTATCTGTTTTACACATCAGAAGACGGCCCGTCCCACAACACAAGAAAGGGGCTTGTGTGTGTCTGCCAAATAAAACACTCTGCATCCCTTTAAAAGCCGCCTCAGATAGGCCAACATTTTGCACCCAAAAGGTCCTGATCTTCCATCTTTATTTTTAGCCTTCGTACGTCAGACTTTTGGGTTCCCCTGAGAAACCAAAGAAACGGACGAGATGATTACATTTATGCGATCGTAGCGACCGCTCAGTGGTGCTGCCTGGAAGACTTAAGAAATATTGTCTTTTTTTTTTTACCTGAAACCATATCGTCCTTCAGTGGCCGGCCCCAGTCCAGGATGATAAACGAATGGCATCCCTCCATGGCGACCACGGTGAGATTATGGGGTTTATTTTTGGGAGGCTGCTTCTGATTGGAGGCGCGAGTGTCGTTCTTGATCAGATCTTCCAGGATGTCAACTTGAAGGTACTCCAGCGCCTCCGTCAGGGAGCATGGAGCTCCCGGGTCTTTTTGGATGTAGTTCACATATGGCGCTGGTGGCAAGAAGAAGATAAGAACGAAATTCAGTCTTGCCATTCATGCAAAATCCTCAACGGCTTATGGCGGGAAATGGCCTCGACTGATGTTCATCTTTCAAAACAAATAGAACGGCTTTTCCTTTTCGTACGACCTTGGAAAAAGCTCCTATTCATTCCTATTGAAATTACATTCTTGACTCTTGATTTTTGACTTATGTGATCCGAAACAAGTCCTTCCGTTCTCTCCTCCTTTGCCTCTTTTGTTTTCGGAGTTTCGGGGAAGGCCAGCTGGACCTACAGCTGTGAATTCCGAGTTGAACTGGGATTTGGAGGGAACCACAGGAGCCTGGACTGGCTCCCAACTCTGCAGATGATTGGGCCTCGCTACAGGCCGAGAGTCTTCCACGTGTCAGTCTTGACATTCCACAGTCCGTCAGCTCCCACTGTCTGTGCATGGAGGATCAAACGACTCCCGGATTGCATATCCAAACATTGTCGTACGTCATCCGTGATTATTGACATGCGATATATCGCATTTAAACGCGGGACGATGCGTTGTACACGTCAAGAAAAAAAGGTGCACCTTTTGGGGTCCAATCTTTCCATTCTTGTGCCTTTTCGGACCATGAACAGTTTTTCCTCGTACCGAGGCTTTTCATTGTGAATCTTGGAGGGCACGTCACCAAGTGTTGTGCCTTGGAGAACAAAAGTGGGCCCAAACAGGTGCTGTGTATTGTTCAAACGGCGTTTTTAGAAATCGGAAGGTGACTCAAATGAGTGAAATAGCCTGAGTTTTCTGATTACAATAATATTAATTTCAATCTTTTTTTTTTGTATGAAAACTTGCAAAATTCTTGCCAGAGCAAAGTTTGCTCCGTATCATGAAAGACCCTCCCTTTCGAGACTCTGCGTCCTCCGCTTGTAATTCAATCATCAAGACATATCTGGCAAGTGAGTTTCCAACGCGGATGAAATATTTGCTGGGAAACTTGAGGCAGAATTCACATAAAAGATGTCTAGTCAGACTGCGATCAGGCTCATCCAACGCAATTCACTCTGTCTACGTGGAAGTTATTGTCAAGTTTTTTTTTTTTGGTTCACTGAAGACTTTTTGATTCATGTTTGCTTGCTCATAGATTCACTTAAAGCATGTCCAGACATAAAGAGCAACTCAAGATAAAGTCAGCTTAAGAAAACAAATGTGACTTGTTTTATTAGTTGTACAGTTTTCCTCGGTTCATTGCCCGTTGTTTTGTTTTTTGTTTTTTATCGCCGCACTTAAGGGAAAATAACGACTTTCAGATGGCGCCATGTGAAGGGACATTGCTGACTAAAATAAACTGTCCAAATGAACAAATGTTGATTTTGGCGCAAATGAGAGCCCAGCCGTGAGTCCCGCTGGGGATCGGGCTGATAAAAGCAAATCGACTCGTCGCATGAAACATAGTAGATCGTCGCTCATGTTGCTCACATTTCCATCGCCAGTAACTCCAACAACCTTCAGATCAATCTAGTGAAGAGTCCGTTGTTATTTTTTGAGGTCCCGCCCCTAAAGGGACCTCAAAGTCAGATTTTCTTGGCGCCCACTGCATCGCTTTTTAATCCTTATATTTATTCGGCGTCCTCCATTTAGTATTTCCAAATTCAAAATTGGAACAAGACTTAATCTGCACTTCACTTTATTTGGAGTGACAGTTTGCCTCCCGTTGAGGTGAAACCCCATCCAACTCGTAACTGGAAACCACTTACTGAAAACTACTTCAGGTAATGGATGGACATTTCCTCCACTTAAATCATCAAGAAATATTTTGACCTGATCAGTCTTCTCTCATCGATAAATAACACTGTTAAGAAGAGCAAGATAGGAGGTCATTTGATCGAAGCTATTTGAGAAGCGGGGTTCCAAATAAGTAGCGCAACGTATGAGTCGGTATTCCAGAAGTAGCTCTCAGTCTCCAAATATACCGTATTTTTCGCACTGTAAGGCGCACCGAAAAGTCTTGCATTTTCTTAAAAGCTTCTTAAAAATAAGTTAGGGGAGCACAACAGGAAATAACAAAAAGGTTTATTAGTTCAGATCAGTGTCATTGCGATTAAGGTCTCTTGTCTCGGCAGATTAAGAACGCTTATGCTAACACAGTTTTCATGTTTTGATTGCTCCAACAGGCATAAAGGCGGCTTATGTTATTTGGATCAACATTCAACTGGCTGGATTTTATTGTGTTTGCATGAATCGTTAATCTTTGTTTTGGTCCGGATCATGAAAGGGTTTTGGTTTCCTTTGCCACTCAGACTGCGACATGTACTCTGTTTGCATTTCTAACCACGTTTACTGCTGAGGCACTATTGCTGCTCAATGAGAAATAATTCACGAGGGGTTTTACAGCTTCGTCGATAAAAGTCACCGTAACTTAAAATTAAAAAAAAAAAAAAAAAGGAGACATGGAGCTTGATGTGGTTTCCAGTTAAGTGGAGTCCAGTTAGTGTTGTTTTCATGTGTGCCAAAATAGTTTTGTGTGATTTTTCAACCAGTTGGGAAAACGTATTTAAGTGAGCAGGCAAACATGTCAGAGCAGTCAAAAAAAAGGATTAACACGGACAATTCTAAACATTTTGGGAGGTGTCAACTACTCACTTTTTTTTCGGTTCGCAATGGGCCTCGCTCTCTTTGCTCATGAGAAGCCGAGTGTTACTGACCATTCACAAATCAATCAATGAGAACTTTTGGGTTTGTACTAGGAAATAGGGCAATAGCTTTTATCCGAGAAGCGACTCAAGCTGGAGACTTTGGTATATTCTGCTGCAGTGTCCAGAACTGCAGTACAGCAACGCGTTGAGCTATCATTAGCATGTGTGTTTAATTACCCCATTTTTAGTGTCTTCTCAAAAGCAAGAAGACACTGTAATTCTCTTTAGTCTTCTCAACCAACTAGCACTTAGTTTACCAAAGCGTATTGTATTGTCTCTCCACTCTTGAAAACCGAGTTGACCACATCGTGCAAATAGTACCTTGTAGCAGTGAGAATCATCCACGCTAGTCTTATTTAGCAGGGACAACATCAACTTAAGCGTTTGGATAGGAGACATTTTTTTGCATGCGCTAAAATACCTGTAAATCGCCTCTTCCCACTGTCGTCAAATTCTGATAAAGGACCTCGGCCGGATGATCTGGTGTCTGGAGTGGGCATCTCTGTTGTGGTGGTGGTGGTAGTGGTGGTGGTGGTCATGGTGGTTGTTGGAGGTGTCGTCGTGGTAGCCGGAGGCAGGGTCGTCTGGACCAAAAGGTCATCTAGCAACAACGGTGTTGATCAGCATTTGTCAAACTGGGAAAGAATCATACTAAACCCAACAACACGCTGGATCATGAATCCTTTGTAACGTCCACCGTGAAGTATGTCAAACACAGTGGAGTCATTAGCGGGTAGCTGTATGAGATCATTTTCAACAGACGCCATTTTCTTTAACCAAAACAAGCATTATTCATGCGGAATGGTTTCTCTGCCCACATTTTCTGCATGTGTGTGCGTGCGTGCGTGCGTGTGTGTGTGTGTGTGTGTGTGTGTGTGTGTGTGTGTGTGTGTGTGTGTGTGTGTGTGTGTGTGTGCGCGTGTGTGAACGAGAGAGAGAATGAGGGACTAAACAACAAAACATTTTAGGATGAAAAATGTTTGTGTGGATGTGAAGGGAGGAGGGTGAGTGCTTCAACAGGTTTGAATTAGCTCTTTCCTCCTCCATTCCTACTGGTCATGCACTACCAGGAAATTTGGGCATTGCGTCACTGTCAATACAAGCGCAGGAGTTGTCAAATTGCGCAGTGTCCCTGTAGCCCACACTGTTATCAGTCAAACCAAAAAATGCCGCCCATGTGCAACATAGCCCTTGAGACGGCCAAACGCCTGCCATCAAAGTGTGACGCACCAAAGTTCACAGCGGCCAAAACAACTTGTGTTTGGCTCAGTTCGTCCACGCAAATCCCCAAAACCTAACCCAAAACCAACTTAATCAAATACAGGAAAAGAGAAGCAATATAAGAGCAAAGAGACAGAAAATGTAAGATAACAGGCAAGAATGCAACAATGAGATCATTAGCATCATCTTGTTAGACTTGGATCTAATTGGTAGGTACGTGTTTACCATACTCACCTTCTGAGAAACAGTCGAGTATTCCATCTGAGTCAAGCACCGGATCTCCATAATCATCTATTTTGTAGAAGGATCCTGGTGGACAAGTCGGGTATGGTTGTTCAGTGGTGGACTCCTCCGTAGTCCATTCTGCGGTGGTTGGTTCTGGGGTAGTGGTCGGAGCTCTAGTGGTGGTGGTGGTGGTGGTGGTGGTGGTGGTTGTCGTCCTGAGGTGAGACAGGTCCAAGCCAAGCAGCGGTTTTCCTCCAACCATAAGGATCTTCTCTTTGGGGTTGACCACTGGGCGACTATCTCGGCCATGACCAAACAAAGCCATTCCGTCCTGGTTCAGCAGGGGGCTTCCCAGATGGTCTGGTGATCACATTGCAAGTAAGCGAGTTATTCTCAACGGAACTTACAATTGCGTTCTAAAACCACGACTGGAACAAATTTTGCAACTGAGAATAAGTTACCAAAAATAGTGCGTCCGTCCTGGCCAAGCACTACTCTCTTTGGTTGACCCTGGGAATCCTGGAGGACTTTTCCATCCTGGTTCATAAGAATCCCCAACTCCAAATCTACCAACTTAATAACCGAAATGTAAATGATTGACTCGACCAACACATGTTAGTCTTTCATCACCGTATTCATTCAGATCTTCTCGTGTCAGAGAATTTTTACCCATTTGTTTCCGTCAGGTCCGGTAATAAGCCTTTGACCAACCGCCTTGTTCATTCCATGAGTGTCTGAGGACTCTTTATTCCTTGGTGTCAGATTTGGTTGTCCATTTTGACCTAAACAATACAAGATTTGTCATTGTCGGATTCAAAATCTTGCAGTGCGACGTATCATACCGTTTCATGCATTTTACCATTTGACTTTACCATTTCCATTGCCGGCTATACGAGCTCCTCCGTTGGGTGTTTTGCCTCTCAGGATAGGAAAGCGACTTCTGCCCCCCTGGCCTCTCGAGCTTTCTCTGGATGAAGATGGCGACACTGATATAGAGTGGATTCTACCGTCTGTGAGTCCGCCGGTCCTTGTTGAAGAGATTCTGCTCGCGTTGCGATCTGATGTTAATAATGGTCTGAGTTGATTTGATGAAGAGGAGTGGGAAGATGATGAGGATGAATCAGATGTTGTTGAAGAACCCGGTCTAGAATTGTGTCCCGATTGTGATCTGGTGGGGAGCCTGGATCCACCAAACAGTCTGGTTGCCAGATGAGGCGAGCGTATCCTTCCATTCATACCAATATTAGGACGGCGGTAAATTGGCGGGACCCCGGATGATGAGCTAGTCCTTGATGGGGTGTCTCTTGTAGCTGCACTGTCATTGTCCTCTGCGTTTCTGTGCGGCTCTGTCGATGTGATGGCAGGATTCTTTTGGTCCACTGTAGTTTCTGCAACATTTTTATTAATCCCACTGTTTTCTGGATAGTCCTTCTCATCATGGTTATTGTCATTGTCACTCGATTTCACATTTGTGGCATGATGAGAGTCAGAGTTTGAAGAGGATGAAGGTGGAGGTGGATGTCTTGAGTTAGTATGCTCTGAATTTCTGTCAGTCAATGAGGGTTTGAAAGAACTCACACCCATCTCATTATTTTTTGGTGAGTCATGAGAGGAAGTAGTAGTTGGACTTTCACTAGTTTCCTGTATTGAAGACACAGCTGCAGAACTTGTGGCTACGGTGTCCTTACTGGGTATCCCCTGCAGAACGGGTCTGCCTGCCCCTGTTGAAGATGTTCCTCTGCTCCAAGGAGTCCGGCCACCCTGTCTGGAGAATGACAGTCGTGTTCCTGAACCCAACCTGCTCAGGAACTTAGCTCTTTCAACAAGGGAAGGACTCATTTTGGTACGAGTTGTTTTATCAGAGAGACTCGCCTCCTTTTCCTTTTTCTCTTCTGTGGGCTCCTCTTTGTAGCTTGAAGTAGGTTCTTCAAATTTGGTTGCCTCTGTGTTTTTAAAATTGCTTTGGTGAAGCAATTCCCCATTTGTTGTGCCATGTTCCGGTGATGCCTTTGGCGTTTCTGTGTTATGTGAAGAGCTTTGCGACCCCGCATTTGACACGTAAGGGTTGGTCTTTCCGGTGTTTGTATCTGAAGCTACATGGCTATTTGATGGGGAGGATAATGTGATTTGCGTTTTCTCAGAAGTCGATGTTTCTGATGTCGTTTTGCCATTGATCCTTTCATCTGGAGTGGACCCAACTGTCGCTTCATTGAAGCTATTTGATATTTGCTGTTTGACAGATTGGTCTGGTAAGGTGGACTGCGATGTGGCCTGATTCTGTGTTCTGCTTGGCAAACGTGACTGTGCACTTAGACCCAATCTATTCCCGTTGATCATTCTGGTTGAATTTCCTCGAAAAGGAATTCCCAGGTTCCTTCGGCCATAACCATTTCTTGTACCAAAGCCAGATCCATTGGTCCGGCCGAATGATGCAGATTCCTTGCCCGCAGCTGTGCGCTCTGTCTGAGGCTGTGGCTTATTATCTTTTAGAACTGGAATGGTAGGTTTGTTATTTACGATAGTAGGTTCTTTGGAAATGTCTTTGCTCTGCAGGGGTGTAGAGGCTGTCTCTTTTCTTTTGTCCTCAGTATTACGCAGCGACGTGGTAGAAGGTGAAGACGATTTTGGAGGAAACGATAATGATGAAGAGGAGGAAGTCTGCCTTCCACCTTTTTGATGGACCCTGAGCTTTATGGGTTTTCTTTGCTGTGGATAAACCAATGTGGGTTTAGTTGGGGATAGTGTAAAAACTTTGAGGCTGGGCATCTCGGTTGGGGGCTCATCCACTTCACTATAAATATCATCATCAGATTCAGGAGAAACATCATTGTATGGTTCTTTTGTCTCAAGTTCAGACTCCGTGGTTGTTGCAGCTTCTTCTGGAGGGGAGGTTGTTGGTGTTCTTTCGTCTTCATCATCCTCATCCTCTCTCCCTGAGGTTCTGCCTCTATTTAGCCCATTCCTGACTGAACCTCTTACTGAGGACAAGATGCTGTGATAAGACCGTGTCTGAGAAAGTGGACGCACCCGTTTACTGACAGGCGCAGATTTGCGTGGCTGTGTGGGTTTGGTCGGTTCTTCCGGTGCCTCTGTTGATTGGAGCACTGATTTGTCATTGGTAATATCGTATTTGGAAGGCTTGTAGTCAGTCCTCTGGCTGTCCTTGGTTCTTGAGAACGATGAAACGGCACTACTGGCTGGTAGTAGAAAAAAAAACAAATGATCTGAAATTCACTGTCTTAACAGTTTTCACACATACTGTACACACTGTTATTCTTACATCCTGGCATCACAACACTGAAGGCCTTGCTTAGCGGTCCGTGTCCCCTCCTGTTGGTGGCTTTGATCTTGAAGATGTACCGATCTCCAGGTGTTAGACCGTCTATAGTAGCTGAGGTTGTGCTCCCTCGGTATGTCATGCTCTTCATTCCAAATGGTTTCAGTGCAGGAGCATAAGAGAGGATGTATTCTGTGTGGGGGTGGAAGATAAACAACTCTTGTGAAGACAGGTACCGGAACTCAGCAGCCAAAGATCTTTGGCACTGCAGAAGTTGTTTTCATACAAGATTCCCACTTTTCAGACCCTGGGTGAATTCCCAGGCAGGGCATTAGCGTTTGCCAAATACTTGACTTCTTGGAATTTTAAAAGTATACAGTTTGCGAAAGCGGTGTTCCGTTAATGACTAATTCTGCTCATACCTCGTATCCTCCCATTGGTTTCTTCAGGAGGATCCCAAGTGGCTGTCACGGCAGTTCCTTTCCCCCGGAGTGGTTTGACTTCAAAGTTCTCTGGTGGCCCAGATGGTGCTTGCAAGTCAGGAGAGAACAAATCAGTTAATACAAAGTCCCGGGGCGACGGACATGGGAAAATATTGCTTGAAGCACTTCAAACCAGACACCAGAAATGGACTAGGATGCTTAAACTAAGACAAATATTGTTGCCATACATTTTGTGCATTCCTTTACATCACACATGAAACTTGACAAAAAACTCAGCTGGAAGTCAGGAAGTATATGCTGACGTTGTAGTGAATCAATCCGATCTTTTTATGGTGCGGTGTTTACGGAAATAAATCTCTTTAATCAATTTTCTTGGCACAAAAATTCAAGCTTTAAACAGCAGCCTTCAGTATGCATCATCCTACCTGACTCAGGGGTCCTCTGAAATACCGATACACTCCACTTCCCATCGTTTTCTCCTTGAGAGATTCTCACGGCAAATTCATACATGCTATCAGCAGACAGGGTGTCGACCATCACTCTCCTCTGGGTGCTCTCTTTGAACTCCCAGCGTGCCGACTCACCCTTCTCCCTGTACCTTACCGTGTAGGATCTGTAACGAGACAAACGGGGACCTTGAGTTCAAATGGCTTCATTTCCTGTCTGTGGGCATTTGACAAATGTTTACTTATTTGTGATATATACAGTATATATGTATATGTGTGTGTATGTATATGTATGTATATATTTTTACCTGAATTCACTTGACTCAATCTTCCCCATTTCCACAGCAGGGTCCACCCAGGAGATGAGGACTGATTTCGGAGACATGACCCTGACACTGATGTCCTTAGCCTCATACTCGGGTGGCTCTGGTTATGACATTACAACAGATGGATTCAAATAATCAATGACGTGGCCGTTTTCAAAACAATCGCAGCATACCTGGCGTAGTCGTTTTGGTTGCCACGTGGTTGGCAGGAGCGCTCTGGCCCTGGGCTTTCTGTGCCTGCAGTGACACCACATGAACGGACTCAGATGCTATGAATAGAGAGGGATACCAGGCACGACCAGGGTTTACACTAATGACACTAAAAATTGAGCAAACAAAATGCACTCATGATACTCCTGTCACTGCATTCTACATCTAGCTGAATCCCTCAGTTAAGCCTAGCCTAATACTTTGTCTGCTATGTGACGGCTGGGCGGTCTTACTTAATTTGTGCGAGTTACGGTTCCTCTGATCAGACTGAGGCTTGGCGTTGTGTCGGTGTCTTCGCGCTGGTGAAGTGGTTCTCGTGAAGAAGCCCCTCTGAGGCGACCGGGGACCAGTGGATGACTGAGGGGCCCTCCTCGTATCCGTCCTGAGCCTAGAAGCACTTGGGCGGTGAGTTGTTCTGTTCACCCGAGCGGCACGCTTCACAGTGGTCTGATTTCTGGCTGCAGGATATGTTGACCTGACGGGGCCTGTGACAGACAAAAAAAAAAAAGTGGCCTTGAAGATGGTTATCGGTAAGTGTGAACATCATGTACTTTAACTACTTAAAGGTCACGGTGCAGAAAAGGGAACATGGCCCACTTGTAGATGCTTGGAAGGTTCAAGGAAGGCCACGGGGGTTTTGAGGGGGGTCTCTCAAAAACTGTCCAAGCTTGTCTGCTTTCTGCTGACCTGCCTGAGCTTGGCTTTGAGTTCAGAAATGTACTAAGTCAATGAGGCCTGTTTTAAGCACCGGAGGGCCGTCTTGCATTTCAAGGGAGAAGGTGTCAGCAAAGATTTGAAAAATGGCTCTGTCGGTTAAAATCTGTGATCAGCCACCTTGGCCTCTCGCCTATCTCCCTTGTGTGGAGCAAACCCCTCAGCATGTTGACTTGTAATGACGTCTGAAACTTTGAGGCCACGAAATACGGTCACACGGACCGCACTTGATTGTCTGCGGACAGGTGAACTACCGAGTTCCGTGTGTTTGGCTCCATCCTTAACATTCCGTACCACCGATGAAAAGGTGCCAAATCAATTGTTTGAATACCTTTTTTGATGCCTTTTCTCAAGTGAAACGACTGCCCTTTACCATGCATGTTCCTCTGGTTGTAACTGAGCTGGATCATGAATTTGAGCATCCAAACCTCAGGCGCTGCTCAAATTCCTTCTTAAATTGAAGCATAAATAACCCCATTTGGTCTTGATCAGACAAACTCTGCCTTTTGTACATTTGTACAAAGCAACCCGCCCACCCAAGCTTTCTTGCGAAACAGTCCGAGTGCATAGTTTGGCACAGGTTGCCCACCACGAAACCAACGATTCCACAATGCTCTGTCTGTCGTTTCCAGAAAGCTTTCGAGTGGAGCTTGAGAAGCGGACTCGAGCGTGGACATGGCAAGCGGATCAAAGAAGACAGTGGTTATTATTATTCGGCGGGTGCCTGAAACGGAAGCGGTTCCAGTGGTGAAGGAGACAGAGAAGCAGATGAATGAGTTCTCTGAAGGTGAAGGCGGGCGGGGAAGGGTGAAAGCTGGGGCGAGTAAAGGAATGAGCGGATGCGGAAAGTCATGCAGGTCGATGGCGACGTGCCGGGGAACGCTGTGGGGGAAGTGATTTGATGCCCCACCCCTTCAGACAGTAATTGTCCAGTGATGAGTGTCTGTGGGATATTTTTTTTTTTAGTGCTGCCCACTTGATTGAAGAGAGGTCATACCCCCCAACTACTTAAAAAAAAAGATACTTTGACATATTAAAGCTGATTGGCAGGTGTTACCTGTTGACGTGTTGCTGACAGGTGCGCTGCTCAGCACAGCAAAGCCATCAAGCTTTACCCATTCATCTAAAAATAAAAAAATATATGTATATATTTGGAAAATGATGTCCAGTGAACTATTATTAATGCTTTGCTATTCACAGACCAACCGTTTTTTTTTCCCTGTACAACCTTCATCTTCTGGAATGGCGTCAGTCAACTTTTTAGTGAACAAGCAGCTTCTTCCAAGAACTCAACACAACTTTCCCTTTTTTATTTTTTTATTTATCCCCCCCACCTCTGCTCCTGCTGACTTGCTCCAGATAAGTCAAAGCAAGTCTGCCTTTGATTCTTCCAACAGTAGCTGGCTAGACACATTTTATGAAGCAAAAGGCGAGCGGTGCGTGTAATTTACGACGCCGCTGAGGAAATACCGCACAGTCTGCAAGGACGTTTTTGGGTGGAAGTTTTTTTTTTCCCCCCCACCACATATCACTACATTATCCCATTAATGTCACAAGTTTACCCCTTTTTTTTTTCTTTTTATGACATTCCTTTTTTTTTTCATGCAATTGATCTCAACTAGCAAGACAATGGCTGGCCCTTGCATCAAAAATGCAAGAAAACTGAAAAATGACAAAAGCAAGCCACACTGTCAACTCATCATATTTGTCGTTTCGAAGGTCTTACCTACATCCTCCACTAAAGGAGAGCGACTTTCCTTGCCCACTCTGGTGTAGCGATGAGTCCTCAGTGGCCTGTTGGAGCCGGCCCCAAAACGCTCCACCGGTCTTCCGTCCAGATGGATTGAAGGCTCCCAACTCTCCCTCAGGCTCTTCACCATTGAAGTTGCTTTCCCATGATGTGTCCGCAAGGGCTTTTCCGCTGCAATGCAAATCACGCGTGCGGCCATTTTTAATGTAAACACTTAGTTAACCCCTGTTCATCGTGTGGCAGATGTCTCAGACGTGCACCCAGTAGCTGAGTTGAGTGTGCATTTGTACAAGGAAGACACCCCCCACCCCCCGAGGTCAAAGCAGTCATGTCAAAGGCTTTGAAAACACGATGGTGAGGCTTTTACAAGGAGCCCCTCTCGCCTTGCTATGAAAATCCCAAACGCTGACCCACCGCACGACCCCTTTAACTGCACCCCCAACGGCCATAACCGATCTTAAATCCCCATCGCGACCGAGGCCCACCCGTGAGCCACAAAAAGTTACAGTCCGTCCGCCTGTAAATTGTCTGCTCCCTTATATGGATATTTGGCAAGAATACAGAAAACTCCCCCCATAATATGCAGATGCCGTCACCATTCCAATGCTATTTTTTTTTCCATTTAGCTTCATCTGTGCCGTAACACGCCAGAGGCTCCAGAATTCCTCGCCGCACCTGTCAGTCCTCCCTCACACCTGACCCCGAATGAACGCTCTCAGCTTTGGCGCTAGCCTCCATCTCCAAGCGCTTGATGACGAAGATAAATGGCTGCACCTCCAGGTTTCCGTATGAACACCAGCACAGAATGTATTAAAAATGTTCGTAAAGTTGTAATTTTACAAGCATTAATGTATGACTATGGTGCTCCATTTTCAGAGCTGCAGGGGTGGGGGGGTGGGGGGGGGGCACTTCACTGGATGTGCTTCCCGCCACAACAACGCTGTAGTGCACGGCTAGCCCGTCACATTTGAAGGAAATGAAAGGAGCCGCTTTCTTTGATTGACCATGATTCAAGTCGGACGTAACCACACCCACAGCGGCACTGCCCGCCATGCTGGCCTGCACTTGCCTGGAAAATGACGAACACCGGGTCTGCACAGAGGTATGGCACGCACTGCACCAAGTTTTACACCGGTCATGAAAAATAGAACCCAAAATGTTCTGTCAGTAAATTCTGAATTTCATCACGATACGTAAAGTCAGAATTGCAAAAAAACAAAATAAAATTCTCATGGCATTGAAGTCAAGAAGGAAGCCAAATTTGAAATCGATGATATCATTGTTGTCATGACAGGTGTGCGCGTTTGTACTGCCGGCGGTATTTCTTGAAAGCATTGGACCGCTGCCTGAACGTGACATCATGACTCAAGGCATGTCACTGCTGGCATTCGGGGCAACCAGTCAACTCGCAGGTGCTCAGAGGTCATTAAACAGACCCTCTGATCGTGTTGGAAAGACATTCTTTCCACATTGCCAACCCCCCTTATGACAAATACATTTTCACAGTCAAAACACAATAAAGCCGCTAAATTTCCTCATTCCGGGAAGTCTCCCGAGAAAGCTCCTGCAGAATTCCAGCATGTTAAGTGGGGCAGGGAAATTAAATTCCACTGGCTTGCAAGGACATGATCGCCCACCCCCTTCCATCCCCACTCTTCTCCGTCTAACTTACTTTCCCACTTTCCAGAAGGAGGTGATCTGACATTATCCAAATACACTGCGCCTCTGTTCTCCGTTGCCAAGGTGTCCAGATCCACCTAACAGCCCACTTTCATAAATACAAAGCTGACAAGCCGATGACATGTGAATAGAAAAAGTCAACGAGCAACAGTCGCATCGCCCTTTAACACTTAGTGTAAAAAACGCCCAAGGGGGGAGTCTTGTACAGTAACTTGCGCACGGCACTTAGAGGCCAGCAGCTACTAACCTGTGGATTACATTAAGGAGCTCCTTCAGGTGACTCAACATTAAGTAAGCAGCAGAATGGGGCAAAAAAAAGAAAAGAAAACATGAAATGAAGTCCAACACCAAGCTGCAGAGGCGTGAAAAGGAATGTAAACTTGGGGGAAAAAAGTTCCCTCGGTCACTGCTCCAAGTCTGCTGCGCTTGAGATTTCTTTTCTCATGGCTGCAGTTGCAATGGTAATTTCAAGGATATTTTTGCAATGAATCACAGCAGACTGTAGACACCAAAGCGTCCAGTACAGTCAAATTCCAGCAACGTGGAAGTTGGAAACTTTTGATTGCCATTACAGGAATTTAGGGGAATAAATCATCAATTGGCAACAACTCTGGTTTGACCATAGGGGGAATAAATGCTATTCGGTACCACCCGACCCCTCCAAAAAACAATCTTCAGTATTGATGTGTATAGTACAACAAAGTAAAAAAAATAAATAATTAAAATGTTTTTTTTCCCATACCTATCTGCTTATAGCAAGAAAAACAATGTTTTGATCATGTTTGTGACAAAAATTAACGCAAATTGGCCAACTTAATATTTTGGAAAATCCTTTTTAAATTTTACTGGACATTTCAATTCACAACTTGAGCAGGAAAGAAAAATCTGTTTCACTCTACAAGCCAAAATTGCAGCTCTAATTTCATGTTCTGCAAACTAATCTTCCAACTCCCAATATGTTGACATACTGTATGTCCACTATGTAGTAAAAAAAAAAAAAACTGCTGAAAAAAATGCTTTATTGCATAGAAAATACAATATAAAATGCTATCAATTCATTTTAATGCGTCAATCCAAAAAAGTCAATAAGGTATCACAAACACAAAGACAGTGGGTGTGTCAACGTTAGCCACAGGGCAAAATTTGGACAACTCCAACCACAGCATTAAACACCAATAGCAAGCATCAACGTTCTAAATTCCGCTGGACTTTTTTTCACCCCTCCGTGCCAAATTCCAAAAGCATATTTAAGAGTAAACCTCTCTGCATCACCCCCCCACCCCCACCTCTTCTGCCTCCCTGTCCTGCATGCATTCATTGCCCCGAAGCAAAAGGGGTCACTTTAAAGCCAACGCTTTTGTGCAGTTTGTGCCGCAGAGACGCATTACCTGTCCAGCCGCGTCCAGGTGTGCAGAAAGCGACAAAGAAGGCCAGAAGTGTGCTACTTGCGCACAGAGCCATGGTGCGTGTGGCGCAAAAGCTGCAGCAGAGACGCAGCAGCAGCCAAGCGTGGAAGGGGCTGGGATTCAATGACCCGCCCCCCTCCCCCCCCTTACCACTGGGAGTCTCCTTCTCCCTCCTTCTCCCTCCTCGCAATAGTCATCAGTCTTGACACCAGGGAGGAAAAAATAAATCAAAATTAATCACACGCTTGTTAGAGGAGACACTTTAGAGCTGTCTGGTGCCACTTGATGGCGATATGCTCCATTTTGTGGATGCCACACTGGCACCTCCGGTGGCATAAAACTTGATTGGGAGCCGAATGTGAAGGGAATTGCGTATTAGGGCCACTAGAGGGCGTGCTAAGCCACATTTAGAAAGTCAACCACATCGAGTGGTTTGATTGTATACGGTGCTTGGCTTCCGCAACGCTCATATAGCGATTACAAGACGACGGAATGTTGATTTATCTGTTATACCTCACATTTTACAGCTTAGAAATAACAAAAACTCCATAGGGAGAGTACTCAAGAGCACTTTCTTCCAAGTTTGTCAAGCTGTGATTCAACTTCAGGCCAACACTGCCCTCTGCTGGTGTGACTCTTTATCTGCCACTCAACCTTCTTGTCTTTGATACACGTTGAAGTCGTCGTGGTTTATGATTTTAATACATTGGGTTCCTCACATTACATTTGCTTCAAAGTGCTCTTAAAAAAACTGTATTTCGATACAGTTGAGCTGAGTCGAGTTGAGAATTTGAATTGGCCCGCCACAACAGTAGTCTATTTGTCTTCTATTGTATTTTATTAAAATCCTTATTAATAGTTTTTTTCCCCCCCAAAATAAAGGACAAAAATTCACTTTTGTTCACCACATTTTTGGACCCATTCAAACTGTTCCAATTTTAAACGGTTTGTAAACGATTCCTATTTGCATTGCTTTTTTATTTTTAATTAAAAATTCAAAAATACAAATAATTGTAAGAAGTGCCCTGAGTCCTTTTGACAAGCTTTACTTGATCCCACTCCAGCATGACCAGAACTCTACTGGATGGACAAAGTGGGGAAATTGGTTGCCTAGCAACTGGTCGGCATCTGTCCTTAACCGTTTGATCCGTCCTGTTTGAGCCGCTCCGCTCATTCATTAAATACAAGAGGAGCTGAGTCTTTACTGAGTAACCTCATCGCATCAACTCCACTTTCTGAATGAGCAGTACGTAAACAATACGATATGTCACCGGCATAGATAGATGTCAGTACTGTAATTGTGCAATTTCCTTCAAAGATTAAAAATAAATGACTTGATAAACATATCTCTTTGTTTTAGAGTGGAACGATTCGGCTCGATTCACTCGCACCAATTTTCCGATTCAATTCGATTGTTGTCACACTTCTAATGGATATATTGACGAATTCATGTCGTAAAATGACAACACAAAACGCATTGCTTCGCACCCTCTCGAATGGAATCATAATCAGACCAAATGACTCCCCTTTAAAATGAAGCATCCTCGAATCGTGTCACACCCCACATAGCCAGAAATGCTTGCAATTGTCTTAAATTGCAGAGCTGCACATCCCAAATTTTAATATTTGTGAAAGGCAGATTTTGATGATGCAACCTGTTTTTTGTATTTTCATTCAATTGCGAAGTGAGATTGTGCTAAAGTGACACACAGCGTTGAACTGCTTCATTACTGGGAAGCTGTAGCACAAGCACACACACACACACACACACACACACACACACACACACACACATACGTGCACGCACACACACTCCCTCCTCCACCTACCCACTGCCCGCACCCAAGCAAGTGAGGAGATTCTCGACAAATGCTGCAGCCTGAGCAGTCAGCTTGCATCTTTTGCGGTGCACATACAGAAAATCACAAAACTAAAGTAGGGGGCGGGGGGCCCACAATCGGATCTTAATGCCGCGCACATGGAAAAGGATTTAGGATCGCGTAGGATCCACTCAGGAGGAGAGGCTCAGCTTAAGACCGAAGAACCAAAGACCGAAGGTTCAAGTTTGCCCGTGTGGAGGAGTGAGGTCCGACTCCACCGGGCCCCACCGGACTCATGATGGCCCTCACGCTTCACCTCAAGTCGGTCGCCAACCTCCGGGGGAAAGGTGACCGCGTTGCCAAAGTCACATTTCGAGGTAGGGGCGAACTTTTCCAGTTAGTTGGCTACTCTCTGTTGTGAATAAAAGGAAAATGAAATTGTAACCGCAACAGGAGGCAACTAATCAGAGGGCCAATATTTTATTTCTGGGTGCTGTTTGTGGTCATTCTGGCTTTTGATACGCTTTCATTTAACCGTGCGTGGCAATTTGAAATTGAAATGGAGTTGTTGATTGAAGTTTCTCCTGTTGACTGGCGTTCGAATAAAACTGCTCAGACGCGCGGTCGTGCAGTCTAAAACGCGTCATGTCGGAGTTAAAAATAAAGCTCAGCGTTCGAAAATTGTTATCACTCATCGCAAAAATGTAGAAGGACGTTTGTACGTGTGCCCACTTCATCTGCAAATTTGTAGAACGATCGCCCCAATGTTTTGAATTTGATGACTATGAAGCATTTTCCTTGTTGAGCGTCTGTCGTGGGTGACTGCGGCAAGGAAAAGGGAGAGCGTCCATAAATAATGCCGCAATCATTCTCTTCTCGTCAGAGGCTGAAGTGGCTCGGAGTTTGGATAAGTTTGGTGACGATTGATCACAGGTTTTGATCCTCAAGTCGCATTTCGCTTTGCTTTGTGTTTCCAGCCTACCAAACCCAAATCATTCTTATCGAGGCAAAACAGTCTCCTGTTCAAAGCCCTTTTATCTTGGCCTCGTTCGCCAGCCTCTAATCAGACGCACAATCATCTGCGCTTCTCGCAGGAATTACAGCCAATCGACAGCGTGCGTGCGTGCGTGCGTTCGAGAACTTGAGACAAGCAGTGAGTCTTACGCTCAGACAGGCTAGCTCGTATCCGACTCGCTGATTACAGTTGGCATCGGTATTGTTTAGGATGTCACATTACCGCCTTCCCACTTCCTTTTTCCTGCCTGTGTGTGTGTGTGTGTGTGTGTGTGTGTGTGTGTGTGTGTGTGTGTGTGTGTGTGTGTGTGTGTGTTTGTGTGTATGTGTGTGCGCCCTGCTCTGCAGCAAACTCGCCAGCCTCTTAAGTCGTACATGCGGCGTGTCAGCCAAGACAAGAATTGGACTTGCGCTGCCGCCGTGATCAAACGAGCTGTTGTCTTCGGTTCAGTCGCTTCCCATTGAAAAGAACAGCTTTGTCGTTTTGCTCTAACGCCCAATTGCTCGCCCATCCGAGGCTGTCGAAATCATTCTCGGTTTGGACGCGGCCAGCGGGCTGCAATACAGCGATTCCATGAAACGGTCCAATTTGATTAAATTGGTCAGATTTTTTTTTTCTTTTTTCAAATGTGCCTTCATGTGAGCATCACCGCTTGCAAACCTTACTAGCACAAGTCCACAACTTTAACGGCGATCCCCGGAAGGCTGTCAGTCACTTTTCCTGTGTGGCTTGACATTTTCCCGTCTTTTTTGGCCAACTTTGTCAGCGAGAAACAAACCGTCAGATCGTTTGATAAGAGATAAGCCTTGAGCAAAGCAGGCCTTGCTACTTAATTGATTTCCGAGCTCGAGGCTTTGATGAGCGCACCATCTTTTCCCGCAGCTTCAATTGTTCATGCTCCGGCTCAGCAGTTGCTCCGCAGCCTTGCCAAACACGAGTCAAGTGGATGTCGTTCAAAAGTTAATTACATCGCAGCTCCAGATGAGACTTCGTCGGCTATCTTTTAACACGTGAAAAGAGAGCGGGCATTGGCATCGAATATCATGTTTCGCTCGAACTACTTTAAAAAGAACATTTTGACCTTAAATGAATGGAACAGCCTCAATTTCAAAGAATTTGGCGTCAAACAAAAACCATCCTTTCATCTTCGTCCACACAAATCAAAACTTGAAGCGCTTTTTTTTTTCCAAACGCAACCTGATTAGCAGCAGGCTTTTAGTTTTGTTGCAGCGCGCCTTATGTAAGCCGCAAACCATCTACTTTTACAAACCCACGTCTCGATGGGATTGGAAAAAAAAAAGGAAGAGAAGGCAGCAGCAGAGCTTCTGTTTTGAATAATGTAGGAGGGATAGTTTCATCCTCTCTGGCATTTAAGTGCTGTTTATTTCAAAATGAAAAAAAAATGTGAAAAGATATGGGTTTTTGTGGGGCTATGAGCTTGGAAAAAAGAGGGTTTTATTTAGCACAGCAAGGTCTCGTTCATTGGATTTCAACTTTCAAGTAGTTGGCAACCACCCCAAAGTTTTATATACGCATGAATGCATCTCCATCAAAAGATGATTCGATACCTGACCCGATACCTGTGGTCCGATACAATTCAAGGACAGCACTTTTTGGTTCGTTGCACTCACACATTTTCAAATAAAAACCAATTTTCCAATTCAAATGGGGCTGCCCGTTACACACTAAATACTGTTAAAAAAAAACAAATCAAATGAAAATGCTCTCTTGCTTCCCCACCATGACAAACCACCGGCCTGCCATATTCACTCATTATGCAACCGTCGCAAAAAAAAAAAAAAAAATGTCGAGGGAATATGTGCAGAAGATTACGGCTTAATAATGAGCTGGATGATATACGTCAAAGAAATAACACCTGGTCCGGCGATCAAACTGGCGGTCGATAGAATTTCACAAGCGCCTTGGGTCTTTATTGCTGAAATGTTTGGCAGTGCAAACACTCGCCAAAACACACAACAGCTGCACAAAGCAAACCACGGCACAAAAGGACACTTGCGCCGCCGCCATTCACCGAACGACACAAAACATCCAGGTGCAGCATGCGCCACCAAATCACATGACAAGTCACCAATGAGCCGCCCTCTGGTTTCGCAAAACTACTCACTTGACTCTTCATATTGTCCGGTGGGACGTTAACCAACGAGATCCAAAAAAAGACGTGCGTCGCTCGTTCGGCCTTACCATAAATAATAAACGTATGTTTTTCCGTCAACGGAACTTGGCATTACTCTTTAAGTATCCTACCTAACGGGCGTCCTGTATTCCCCCGAATGTCAAACCCGTATTACAGCAAAGATTAAACTAAAACGCAGCTATCAATCGTACTCATCGGCGACATGCAGAGCATTGACATTTGAAACCACTCGACCCCGCCTGATGTCTCCATTTGTCTTTTTTCAGGGTCGTCCTTCTACAGCCGCGTGGTGGCCAACTGGGAGGAGGCGGCACACTTCAATGAGGTCGGTTCCGTTTGATTTCCTTCCGTCGTGAGCGCTGGGCAATTGTCGCTTGGATTCATAGACCACACGGACTCGATTTCACGTCCGGAGTCGGTTTGTTTCGAAATAGCGCTAATTAAATCCGGTTGTGCACTCAAATGAATGACACTGTTTAATAGGGTTTGCCAATGGGACAATTGTCGCTAATGACATTAGTGTTGAATCTCGTAAAGAAGTGCGTGGGGCCGTATTAGATGATAGCAAGACAAACAAGGTGATAAACATATTAAAGCATATTAAAATTCCAAATCACCTTTATATGGCTTTGCATGGATGAATGTGGAAACTGTAATGCCTCATTCACGTTGTTGTTCTCAGCCATGCTAAAATGAGCCGAGCGCAATGAAGGATTTCACCTGAGGCCCGTTGTCGGCCACCGGTGGCTGTTTTTTTTTTTTTTTTTTTTTTTAAGTGTTGCTCTGCGGTGGAAATGTGGATTCCTGCAGGCTTTTGTCACCAAAAGCATATTCAAATGCAAAGTGGCTAATAGAGCGGAAAGAAGTATTAAGAGGGAGACAGAGAGAAGCATCCCCCCCCCTCTCATTTTTTTTTCATAGCAACATGGGCATCCTCGACAAAAGTCTCGAAATGTGTGGGCAATTTCTATGATGACATTGTTGCTTGCTTGATCCAAGCACCTCTGACTGATTTCTTTCGACAGCCTCATTTGTCGCTCCGTGTGCCAGGGAGGTCATTAGCATCGCTCAGCATCACGACCGCAGGAGGAACAACTTCAAGTGGCCTCCGCGACCTTGCGTAGGGGAGGTTGTACTGGAGGATGCTGGTGTCACAGCGTGTCTACATAGAAATAGAGACATTGTCCCCCCTCTGGCATGTCTTCGTGCTGGGGAAATACTGGAACGCTGCCTTCATCTGGAGTGACGCAACACTTGGACGGCTCAGTAAGATGAATCTTGCCCCTGTGTTGCGGCGCCATTAGCATCGAGCCGTGAGTCGTGTTGCTTTCTGCCTGGTCTAGCAAGCGCGCCTTTGAACTAGTACGCCAGTTGCCTGGATGGGGGGGATGTGCATTCATTATTCATCCCCATGGTGGGATTTAGCTTTTAGCTACGGCGCACCAGTGCCTCCCCCTCAACTGGTTAGACAGAACTAGAGCAGAGAACAGCAAAGCCTGCAAGTTGTCGGAAGTTTGGGGGGTTTGGCTGCACTCCAGTGTTGTGTGTGTGCGTGTGTGTGTGAGAGAGAGACAAACCAAGTCATAGATGGTAAAAGACGACAAGAGATGATGCAAAAATAATGATGCAAATATATGTTCTTTCTCCGTGAGCGGACAGCTGCCGCGGTTTAACTTTTAAATAGGAATCGGGGAGTTACGTAAGCAAGACTCCAGTTGGAATGCTTTTCAAATGTGTGCGTCTCTCTTAAGTTCACAATCGCTCCATCCCAAATCCCCCCCGAGGTCTCTTGGACACGTCAGCTGTCTTGGGAAGTGTTGGGGTAGCGCCCCCGCGTCCTCGTTCTGCAGAAGCCTCGCAGCATTATGTGGCCTCAAGATTGAAAGTCGGAATGTTTTTTTTTTAAGACACTGTTGAGTGAAAGTAGTTAGGTGAGATTTGTGGAGGGTAAGAAAACAAATAGCAGTCCTTCATGCAGCTAATTATCTCGCAATGACACCACTTTTGTCATTGTATTGTTGTTGTTTTTGTTTTTTTTTTAATAATTGCATCACTCATGGCTGTCAGACCTTTGAAAAAGAGTTTGGGAAGATGATGTAACCACTGTCATTTCTCTTGTGGCTGGCTCACAAGGAGTGAGCAAAACAATAGCATGCAAAGGAATCCCCCGCACACTCTCTCTCAAAAAATAACAAATACATAAACTTACCGATCGCTTTGAAGCCACATTTCACTCTCCTGACCATTCAAACAGCATAAATGCAATGAGAATCCTGTCGGCGTTTTAGCAATCATTCATGACCCGCACTCGTTTAAAGATTGAGGTCTGCTCCGCGGGGATGCTTTCCTCTCTCTCGAAGTATCCTCAATAAATGATGATCCCAGAAGAATATCTTTGCGGACAGTCAGAAGTCAGAAAGGGACGAGACTGCGAATAGGAAACAAAACAAGCACAGAGTCTGCTGAATGTTTCAGATCTAACCCCCCCCCCAAAAAATAAAAATAAAAAGAGAAACTTTTTGCTGATTCTGTTAGAGTGCTTCAGTTTGCACCAATTTGCATTCGCTTGGACTTCCTCTGCTTTAATGAGGCCCCACTCAGCTGTAACAAGGCACCAAACAAACATTATTACGAGTGTGGCGGGTATAAAATTATTCCAGTGAGGGGAGGAATTCTGTCCCAGCAGATTTATTTATTATTATTAATTCATTTTTTTTCTTTTTTGAATAAAAGTACCTGTGGGCACCACGGTGATCTCTACCCACCCCCCCCAAGGAATTTAAATAAAATACACATGGCATTTTAATGGCCGTTGAATTGTTGACTTGATGTTACCTGTCGTGTATGAAACGTTATCAAGGGTTATGGAACAAAAAAAAAAAAGGGAAATTCTTGCCCCAAATGACACATCCTCTGTTGAGTAATGGGAATGGAGCTTTCAATATAGATAAGGATGTGGCTACTATCGCTCAATGCGAACGTGGTTTCTCATTCCTCATGAGAGCACGCTCTGCATCGGTTGATGACAAAATGGATTCAGTTACCTCATAACAATGTGAAGAATGTGGCTTGTACTACTTCTGAGGCCACGGCTTTCACCGCATCATTAAAAAAAGTGGTTGTCGCTTCATCGTAAGTATGTGGCTGGAGAAGGTTCTTGGATGGACTCGTGAGCCCCAGCTGACCCTGAGGCAAAGTTACCGTATTTCCCGCACTATAAGGCGCACCTAAAAGCAAAGTCCAAAGTCCAACTTCATCAAAGAAGCCTCCGCAGCCCTTAAAAGAAGATACGGGCAGAAGAAACGGTTCTTGTAAATATCAAATCAGATGTTTCAAAGGCTTGTCACTCAAGCTTACGCTTCGTAATAAGTCATCAAGGTGTTTTCATGCGCCGTATCCACGGCAACCAATATTAAAGACTAACACGGTCGTCGCAGCCTTACAGTGTGGGATCAGAGAAGTAAAAGCCACTCTTCTTCCTCTCCTCTTGCGCATTTAGCTCCTGTGATAGACGGCAGTGGCCTGCAGGCTTCTGCTTCTTGAGGCTGTACCTGTGTCACTTTTTAATGAGCGGCCCGATGCCACCAATTAGGAACTCTTGGAATGCTAATGAGCGGCTCTGAACAGAAAGATCTGACAGTCAACCAGCCAAAACGTCATCAGTGTGCCTTTTTGGCCTGCCTGTTTTCTTACTGCTGCAGAAAAGAAAGCGGTTGTGTCGCTCACTGCCCGTGTGTG
>NW_017805117.1:0-22958 GCF_001891065.2 Hippocampus comes | reverse complement strand
GTGTGTGTGTCCTCTTCAGATGTTCCGATGGCCACTTGCGAGCAGGCTGGATGGCAGCGAGATGCTGGAGATCCAAGTGTACAATTACAGCAAAGTCTTCAGTAACAGGTAAAAGCCGCATCGGGCGATTTCACTTTTCACTCCTAAATGGCGCACCACGTTTCCAAAGTTGGGAACCTCCAAGTGCTTGGACTAAATTGACTCACGCGTTCGTGTAATGGAGTGCAAACCACAACCGCAGTGTTTAACTATAGTCTTTGTCATGAAGGAAAGTGTGTTTGATGGGCACCCGTGGGCCCCATTTCTCACTCGGTGATCTCCTGACGAATCAGATGACGGACACTGGGGTGGGGGTGGGCTGGTGGGGGACTGTCCCATGATGGAGTGCGTTTGATTTCACGCCGCCTTGGCATACGGACTAATGAGAAACATCACAGCCATTGATATTTGCCGCCGTGATTTATGTGTATGTATGATCATTAGCGTGCGTCATCCTTTGAATGAATATTCGCAACCCCTAAATGGGATGTCACGTTTCAGTTGGTTGGTGTTTACCATTGGAGTGCAGGCAAGCCCGCGACCGCACTGTGTGTTCCTCATCTGTGGTTTGTGGGCTGAAATCACTTTTGGCGGGCGCGGGGGGGGGGCGGGGGCTTTCAATTATTCAACAGCTCTAATTGGCCAATTCGGTGGTGACTTGATGTTATGTGAAGTGTATGTAAGCAATATAGCTATTCTTATGGTACTGTACATTTATCTCTAATTATCCTCTTGGGAGCAATGAAGCCTCATTTTTTTTTTTTTTTTGAGGCAGGACGAGAAGGTTTTTATTTTATTTAATTATGAACCCAAATCGAGGTGTCTTAATCTATCACAAGTCATCAGCAAGTCATAAGCTCATCCGTGTGTCTACAAAGTGCACATAACATGTTGAAGGCTTTGGGGAATGAACCGTCTTCGCCATTTCCGCGCTTGAAATCGAAAATTAGTCGTCTTCTAAGCAAAGGCTCAATGATGCTTCTCGAACCCGAATTAAATAACCTCTACAAATCAGACTTCTAATTATATAGAATAGGTTCTTTTCTCGTGAATTTTGTGATCCTCTTTGTCTTCAAACGCGTCTGTGTACGTTGACATTTCCAACCCCCGTTGAGCAAGAAAAGTCGCGCTGGGCTCAGGACGCAGTCAACCACGCAGCCGAGAAAGGAAGGATTCGCAGCGGGGATCAGCGTGTGTCACAATGAGGACTGCTTGACACGGGCAATAAGAAGCCGAGTTTCATCAGGCGTTGACGACTCCGTCTGCTTTGGCTGCGGTGCACGGCAAGCCTTGGCAAGGATTTGTCAAACAACGAGGAAAACATTTCTCGACGCCGGATCAAAACGTGCAGCAAAGCCTCTTGCCAAAGTCCCATTGCATTAAGTTTAAGCCACTCCCACCCCTCGCCTGTTGTCAAGGGAACGCAACGGAGGCCTCCAGTGCCACAGCTCGTGTCCGAAAAGAGGCTTCACCCTAGCATGGCTGCTTTAGAGCGCCTCGTTGTCGCGATTTGAAACGACTTGGTGGGATTCTTTCTATTTTCCATTATTTCCTCCCTGGAATCCTGAGTGGCATGTTTGGCGATATAAGCCACCTACAGTTTCTTATTTTGGTCCACATGTCGCGTTGAGCTTCTGCTTCTTGTCAAGCGTAACGTGCTGAAAATGAGCTGATGACAAAAACACCGCTCCCCTATCCCACCTTAGCTCTGTCAGCCTCCATGACTGCCACCCTCTTCGCTTTCACCCCACACAAGGTTTGAACGCACAAGCATGAAAAATGAACCCCGGTAAGAATGATTCGACGTCCCTGCCACTCGTGATGGAGGACGTCAATACGTAACGGCGCATATGGATTTGTTCTGTTTTTCAACCCCCTCTGCAGATTGGTGGGGACTTTCTGCATGGTGCTCCAGAAGGTGGCGGAGGAGGGGCAGCTTGAGCTGACCGACACACTCATAGACGATAACAACACGTCTTTAAACGTGAGTCCGGATTCGGGAATAATTTTGCTATTGAGTTCGCACACAAGAAAGATCAGGCGTTAGCGCAAGAGGAGCACTTTTATTACGTTTGAACCGAGTAAAAATGGATTGGTCTCTAAGCGACGACGTCTGAATTGTATCTTTCCACAAAGTGGTAATTAGAGCTCTTGAGGGAAACTTTTTTTTTGCGCGGCAAAGACCAAAGATTAGCGCGAGGATGATGGCGGCTGTGAATGAGGGAGGGGGGGTGGGGTTGAAGGCCTTGCGGCGATGCGGAGTTGTGATGGAGGATGCAGGCGTGCTCATGTGATGTTTTTTAGACGAGAACGCGCGCCGCGGGAGCGTTTTTTTTTTTTTTTTCCTTCTAAGACTTAACACGAACGCATAAAGTGGCTCCATGCGCGCATCCAGACAATTAAGAACTCGAAGGCTGCGCGGAAAACAGACTCAAGGTTGAACGCTTTGTTTTTGCCGCTTTGCACCGGCGTGGTTGCTGTAGCAACACAAAATAAAAACCAGACTGATGACCCTGTGAGAATATGAGGAAGAAGCCCGGGAAGCGAGAAAGAATGCATTCCGGTGCTGCTCTCATCCGTCTTTCTGCTTGCAATAAATTGGCTTTCATCAAAAATTAACAGTCAGAAGAATATTGACACCCCCTCCCCCTCAAAAAAACCCCTAAAGGGGCACAGAAGAAAAATGACGTCTTCACCATTGATTCTGAAGAAGAAATTGAAACGACTCTGAACCAAATTTCAGCGAGCAGGCATCGAAGAGATGATTTACAGCATCCAGTGGGGCCCGTGTCTTCCGACGAAAGCTGTTTTTTTTTTTTCCACACGTCATTAAATGCATTCAATCTGATATTCAGACGGGAGTTCGCCTTAAGCTGCTTTAAATGATGTGCAACCGCAACGGGGTCGGGAAGAATCACGCAGCAGATACATTTGGAAAAAAACAAAGCACATTTACAGCTTGAAACGAAAGGCAGAAATATATCAGCGGGAGTGGTGCAGAAAACACGGAGTCAATCATGTTTAACTTCAAAAATGCACCAGTTTAGAATCATTTCTCAGGCCTGACTGATTTTTGTTCGGATGATTCCGTTTGGCAGGATAAAAATTCAGAAACGGATTCATCGGCCGATTAGTTGGAGGAAAAAAAAATGCAGAATGAATAACATAACTTTTTTTTTTCCCCTCAATCTTTACTACAAGTTACAGACAGAACAAAACATCGCCCTTTATTTGCTTAGCTTCACAACAGGAGAAAAATCAGCCAAAATCGGACATTCATTTTATTGTCATTATCTTTTAACTTGTAATGTGGAAAGAAAGAAATTCTCCCAAAAAAAGTACAGATTTTTGTTGATTTTAAGAGCTAGTCTCAGCGACACTAAATCCATGATTTGAAGTCGATTAACCCTTTCAGGGACAGTTAATCATGTTATCAGGTTACACTGCATAGGTGTCAAACTCTGGTCCTGGATGGCCGCTGTCTGTCCTGCATGTTTTCCAAGTCTCCCCGTTGCAACACACCCGATTCAAATGAACAGCTTCAATGTCGGGCTTCCGCAGAGCTTACTGATGATCTGATCATTTCAATCAAGTGCGTCGCAACAGGCAGACTTGGAAAACATGCAGGCCAGCCGCCCTCCAGGGTCTGAGTTTGACACCTTCGGGCTACAGGGTGCGTGAAAGGGTGAGTCTACATAAATGCGACGCGAGTTCACCACGTCTTCCTTCTCTGGGTTCCAGACCAGCGTTACCATCGAGATCAGATACCAGCCGATGGACGGCACGGCGGCCGTGTGGAGCCACGGCGAGCATCTGGATGTTCCCGACGACCGCGACGGCATGTTTACGTTCGAGACGGACAGCTTGCTGTCGGGGCACAGCCGCGGCTCCGGGGCGTCTGCAAAACGATCGTTGCAGGGATCCATACCGACGTTCAGAAAGTGAGTCCCAACGCGCACGAGCGAGCGCACGTGATGGCGGCTCCCAAATTGGAACGTCCTCCTCTGGTTTAGAACTCCGCCACGACGGTGGCGATGCATCAGCGAGCTCTCACTTGTGCGAATTGTTTGTCGTCGTGAATCCTTCGCGTGCCCGGACAGCAACGACAGTTGCATCAATCTGGCAAGATGACAAGTACAAAATGTCACCTAAGCCTCACCGCTTGCTCTGACATCGAAGACGGAAAGATGCGGGATATTTCATTTCAAAAGTTCCATTGTGACCTCGAAGCTCAAATCCTGCGATACAAAAAAAAAACAGGACGAAGAGTGAGTCACTTTTTCCATTTTTCAAAGATTTTTTGCGGTCCATTAGAAATGCACTCGGCAACGCATGCATGTTTAATTGAATCCCCGACAACTAGAACATTGAATTAATTAGCATATTTTAATGCTCTTCTTCTAATTGGAATAAAATATGGAGAACCAAAAAAATAACCGAGCTTTGTTCGGATTTCTGTTTCCAAAGAGTGCCGCTGGAAATTGCCCACGTGGCCGAACAGCTCGCCTGTTTTCTGGGTGGGCGCTTTGATGTCCTTTTTTTGTCTGATGATATGAGAGATGCATTTTAGTCTACTTTTAATGACTTGCACTGTAACACTATCCCCAATAATATGCCGCCACATCCCTCGCGCCCTCCCTCCAGGTGCCCCCCTCCTTCCTTCCATCCGTGCGTCACCCGCCCATCGGTCTCACCGGCTCGCTTCTTTTAAGACCCGCAGCACTCGGCTGATGACAAATATCACACTCAAATAAGTTCACAAGGACTGGACCTTCGTTGAGTAGACGGTGACAAGTGTTTCGTGTCGTCGGTATGTATGTGAACCAACGTACTGTCTTTTCATATGATGCTCTTTTGGTTGTTTTGTTGTCTGTTTTTCAAACCGATGAAAAAAAAATATACGTTGAGGAGATCAACGCCTTCATTGTTGCCACGGTGACCGACTAATGATCTGTGATACTGTCGAGCAACCTGGGACACTGATAATGTTGATTTCAAGGCGTGAATTTTTTTAGATGAGTAGTGTGTAGAGTTGGCCATTTTCTTTAGTTCTAAGATGAAATCATTCCAAAAAAGAGAGAGAAACATTTCACTCTGCTTAGTGAGTTTCACTTTTTGGGGGTTGAAAGGCCACTGAAAAGTTGCACCGATATTCTTATTTCGTGAGACGCATCGGTATTCTCAAAAAGTGTGCTTTTGAACGCCACCGCAACTTTCCACACTGGCGACGAGGATGACAGCAGAAACACGATCCGGATAAAGTCGACCGATTGTGAACGCTTGACGCTACAAAAGGCAAAAGCGCATTCATTAAATTTGCTGACGTGCATCCAAATCCCCCCCCCCCCCCCAGCAAATTGGATGGGATGATCACACCCATTCTTAATTATTCAGGCTGCTCATTTGTGGGCTGTCGCCGGTGACATCACAAGTCTTTGTCGTCGCCGGGAAATGTGATCCACATAAAACAAAAGTGGGGTAACTGGACACTTTGATCGATCGTGGGCCGGTGTGACAAACTCAAGCGTTGGCCTGGCTGGACTTCCACGTCATGCCCCCGGTCGCTATGATTGACTTGTCGGTGTTTGGTTGCCTCTCCATCAGTGTCAGTCACTCCGGTGGCGTTGGGCCCAGTGATTGAAAGTGACCTCGAAGGGCGCTTGTTTGGAGAATCGAGCGCCTGTTCGTGATATCGCTTCCTTTTTGTGCCATTGTCTTCCCCACAACAGATCAGGGAAAGGAGTGTTTGCGGCCATGAAGCTTGGCAAGATCAGGAGCTCCAAAGACGATTACAAGAAAGGTAAAAGAACAAGTCCAGAGGCCAATTCAGCTTTTTTTCATTCAGGCGCATGTCCCAGCAACATTTCGATGTCAAGGCTCCACTGAAATATCGAGGATGCTGCCGACGTTGAAGCACAACCCATTCTGTGACAATTTCAAAAGAATACTTCACATACAAAAATATTTCTTAATTTTTTTCCTATAATAACTCAGATGAGCCAGCAGTGCTTGACATGGACGACCTGGACAAGAAGGCGATGCGTCTCGCCGGAATGTTGGAACCGGACGCCGTTTCTCTGGCCTCCGTCACTGCTGTCACCACCAACATCTCCAATAAGAGGTCTAGACTTTTTCTACATCGCAAAAAACATTGTACATCAACGCAGATATCAACATCAAGTGAAATACAAATTGAACTAATGAATAGGGGGAGGAAAAAAAAAATTGTGCTCATTTTTGCAGATCCAAACCAGACATCAAGATGGAACCGAGTTCTGGACGACCGGTGGATTACCAGGTTTGCCGTTTTGGCTAACATGCTAGCTCAGTCTCTTTTAGCTATGTGACACAAAGTATTGATTTTGCCTAAAACTCTTGAATAAGCTTAAAATAATGACAGTATTGGGGAGGAATTGTGGCACAATTGTCTCACTATTTAATGTTGTAGACTAGCTAGGACAGTTGTCGTGCTAATGTACTTTTCAGAGCTGTGCGGACAAACAATACACTCATCGTACAAATGTTTACTTCAAAACAATAATAGAGTTTTGTTTTGGCTTCTTTTTGTCACAAAACTAATCGATCGCCACCTCGTGTATGTCCAAATATGGTCATTGTCACTTTTGTTTTTCCACCAAAATGGATGCTATTTGGTGGGAGCCTATGACGTCTGCCACTTGTTTTTTTTTTTGCAAAAGCAGCCGTCGTATCTTCAAATATGCGTCACATGAGAGCAGTGAGATGATTCACAGCAACAAACTTTCACCTTGTTATTGTCGATGCTTTCCCCATCCAGCCTTTATGTCTACCTCTCATCTTATCTAAAGGTTAATTATACCAAAGAGATACCTGCAGCTCAACGAGCTTTGCCTTTCAAATGTTGTATTAGCCTCGGGAGATGTCACGGTTAAAATGGAAGTCTGGGAAAAGCAAAGAATGGGGGTCGGGGGGGGTACCATTCGATTACGTCGAGGGTAATGACTCGTGCGCTTTATTGAAAACGCTCATGTTCCAGCTGGTCAGCCCTGACGAATTCTCATCTCGCCGTCAGATAAGCATCACGATCATCGAGGCCCGCCAGCTCATTGGCCTCAACATGGACCCGGTGGTATGCGTGGAGATCGGCGACGACAAGAAGTACACGTCCATGAAGGAGTCCACCAACTGCCCCTACTACAACGAGGTGAGATTTCAACGCCGTTCGGACGGCAACGCGGGCGTGGAGCATGTCGAAACTTTTGTAGCGTGACACAGACCGTCTCCGCGCGCCATAAACGGACCGCGTGATGAGTTCCCATAAAACACGAAGCACTGATTGTTTTTGTCAGTGAATTAATTCCGTCCTCACAGGCACAAGCAACTTAAGAGGCAGGGAAAGTGCAAACGTGCTATCAGTGGATGCAACAAGCATTCCATGCATTTTTTTCTTCCACCAGGACAGGTGAAAATTTCAACAGGCGGCAAAAAAGAGAAGTGACAGTTTGTCTTGTGATCGATTCTTTTGTCTGTGACAAAAACCCCTGCGGACACACAAACCGGAAAAGTAAACCTATTAGGATAATGGTCCTGGCAGCTCTCCAGACTATTTTTTTTTTTTCACCATTCAATTGAGCTTTCTGTCATTCATGGATATCTATGGCGCTATGAAAGGAGGCGACATGAGACTACGTATGGGAGCAAACGGGCTCACTTGGCTGGCTTCTTTGATGAATGTGATTCCCAGACTGACCTTTTTTTTTACCCCCACGCTCAGTGCTGACACCATCATGAAAAGATCACGATCAGAGCTCTTACTATCGGCTCAATTTTGCCTTTGAACGCTGTATTGATGTCTACGGAGCGCTTACATGATCTGAAATGATCTCCCCTCGCCAACCTCATATTTTCTCCTCTCTCTGCAGTACTTTGTCTTCGACTTCCACATCCCCCCCGATGTCATGTTTGACAAGATCATTAAGCTCTCGGTAAGGGCCACATCTCAAATTTTGTAACTGTAAAATCATTCTCTCCAACTGATCATTTCTTCTGTGTTTTGCTCTGTCGTGTTCTTATTTCATTCGCCGTCGCGTCAGGTTATCCACTCTAAAAACCTTCTTCGGAGCGGGACGCTGGTCGGAACCTTCAAGATGGACGTTGGGACTGTTTACTGTCAGCCCGGTAGGCGAGAAACTAAAGATATTTTTCTGAGACAAAAAGTGTCGCGGAATGCCCGGCCCGATTTAAACGTCACAATAGTGTGGAGACGCAATGAAAACGTCTCTTGGTTTAAAATCCCAGAGCACCAATTCTACCACAAGTGGGCCATCCTGTCCGACCCCGTTGACATCACGGCGGGATGCAAAGGCTACCTGAAATGCGACATCGCCGTGGTGGGCAAAGGCGACAACATCAAGACTCCGCACAAGGCCAACGAGACCGATGAGGATGACATCGAGGGGTAAGGCGGGATAGTTGTCGCCACCACCGATGAGTGGGAGTGAAACTTTTTTTTCTCGATCTTTCAGGAACCTGCTTCTCCCCGAAGGGATTCCAGCGGAGCGTCAGTGGGCGAGATTCTACGTGAAAGTCTACCGCGCCGAGGGCCTGCCCAAGATGAACACCAACATCATGGCGAACGTGAAGAAGGCCCTCATTGGAGAAAATCGGGACCTGGTGGATCCTTATGTTCAAGTGCACTTTTCTGGGCAGAAAGTAATTTTTTTTTCAATGGAGGCTCACTACCTGCTTGACAAAAGTAATGGGACAGACCCCTTGATCATTTTTTTGTCAATCAAGGATTCGGTTGGACCATTTGAATCTTAAGTCTTCATTTTACTGAGAAATTTGGACTCATCCTTATCACCAAAAATATTTTAATCAATTTCTATGAGTGGAAAAAACTCAGTGTCCCACTGCCTTTGTCCGAATATTCCTGCTTGCCTCAACGGTCCTGATTTTGATGGAAAATCCGCCTCGGATTTCAAAGCGTGCACTGTCCACAGGGGAAGACCTCAGTGCAGAAAAGCAGCTACGAACCCGTCTGGAACGAGCAAATCGTCTTCACCGAGCTCTTCCCTCCGCTCTGCAAACGGATGAAGGTCCAAATCCGTGACTCGGATAAGGTGAACGACGTCGCCATCGGAACCCACTTCATTGACCTGCGCAAAATATCCAATGACGGCGACAAAGGTACGTCAGACGGAGAGTCGGCATCGACCGAAGAGCGTTAATTGCTCATCGGTGTTGATTAGCTGTCGGTGTACATGTAGTCGTCGTGCTGGTTTGCATCCAAATTCCTGACACCTCATGCATGAAGGAATGGAAATTGTGACTTCGCACATATGTATGTACATACATATAATTCCTTGCTCCTGTATGTAATCAAGGGTTCTTGCCGACCTTGGGTCCGGCCTGGGCCAATATGTACGGCTCGACACGCCAGTACACCCTGATGGACGAGCACCAGGACCTGAACGACGGATTGGGCGAGGGCGTCTCCTTCCGAGCCCGTCTGCTGCTGTCTGTCGCCGTGGAGATCCTGGACACGACCTCCCCAGAGATCCTCAGCTCCACCGAGGTGCAGATGGATTCCATCTCCAACATCTCGGAGGTGAGGGTAAAGCGACTTCATGAACAGTTGAAAGCTCACGAGACCCTTCTGGAACACACACACACTCTTCCAGTGGTGCCATAACGCTGCAATAAAATTATATTATTTAATTGAATGATAAAAATAGGATGTTTCCTTCTTCCTGCCAGAATGCCACGGGCAAGACGGAAGAGTTCTTCCTCTTCGGAGCCTTCCTGGAGGCCACCATGATTGATCGAAAGATTGGTGACAAGCCGATTACTTTCGAGATCACGATCGGTAAAGTAGTCCTTCTTTCATCTTGTTGAAGCTCAAGAAGTATGAAGATTGAACCTTGAAAGCAATGCGATGATCTACTCCCAACAAAGGTAACTATGGCAACCAGATAGACGGCACGAGCAAGTCGTCCTGGTCGAGGAAGAAGAAGAAGGACGGCGAGGACGACGACGAGGACAGCGAGCTCATCCAAAATTCCAGCGAAGACGAGGCTGATGAGGAAGGCGACCTGGAGTCGGTCTCCTGCACGCCCCTCATGAGGCCCGTCATCACAGATAGGTCAGATCAAGATATCTTTCTTCCCTTATCCAAGAAGGTGAAAGAGATTCCCTTAAAAAAGGAAAGAGGGAAAAAAAAAGTCAGTTCTCTCTAACAAGCATTTTTTTTTTTTTTTTGCCTTTCGGAAACTGACAGGAATTACTTTCACCTTCCCTACTTTGAGAAGAAACCCTGCGTGTACATCAAGAGCTGGTGGCAGGACCAGAGACGACGACTGTACAACTCCAACATGATGGACAAGATTGCCGACAAGCTGGTCAGCATTCCGTTTTGCCATCTCACTTTTTCCCCTAATTGTGTTTCCAATAGCATCACTTTTGGACCACCACTGCTCCCCCGTGCATGGTCATTAACTCGCCGCCGAAGAGAAGAAGAATTTGTGTCGCATAGTCCGCTCTCTGTTTCGGGTGCGCAGGAGGAGGGCGTCAATGATGTTCAGGAGATCATTAAGACGGAAAAGGCCTTTCCGGAGCGCCGACTCAGGGGAGTTCTTGAGGAACTGAGCGTTGGCTGCAGGTCAGCACCGGAGCATCATGAAACTTTTTTTTGCCATCATGAAAAAGTACAAATATTATATAGCCCACTAAATGTACATCGGTGTGAAGTTTAATCTTTTGTGAGGGCGTTGAGAGTACTTTTGGCACATCTTGGAGTTGATCTGTAGAGAAACGCTGAGTCATGGTCTGAAACAATTATTGTACATGTTGTTGTGCTTTTTTTCCCCCAGTCGCTTTGTGACTTTGGCGAACAAAGACTTAAACCAAGCGGGTAGAACCAAACTGGATCGGGAAAGACTCAAGTCCTGCATGAGAGAAATGGTAACGATGTTGCAAAGTAGTCACATTTCTGACAGTCACCTGCGGTGTTCCCTTTGAGTTTCCATGCGTCTGAGCATGCACACAAAATCGCTGAGCATCCCATTTTTTTCCCCCCAAAAAATGACATAATGTGCAGCTTCGAGGGAACACCGCTCAACGGTCTCCATGAAGCTGTGGTTTTTGCTCACTTTGCTCCGCAGGATAACATGAGCCAGCAGGCCAAACAGATGAGGACGCAAGTGAAGAAAAACACAGTCAAAGACAAATTAAAGCTGGTGCAAAACTTCCTGCTGAGGCTTCGCTTCCTCGCTGATGAGGTACACATTTGAAGGCGGAACAGAAACCAGTGAGCTCATTTGCCGCGAATCTGCAAGGCGTACTCGCCAGGGGCAACTGTCAAACGAATACATTTGGAATACATTCGTGGGCTGGAATTGCTCCAGCCCACGAAAAAGTCACGATATGCTTCTTGTCCAGCCACAACACAGCATCCCGGATGTTTTCGTGTGGATGATGAGCAACCATAAACGTATCGCGTACGCCCGCGTCCCATCCAAAGACATCCTCTACTCGGTGGTGGATGAGGAGACGGGAAAAGACTGCGGGAAAGTCAAAGCTGTCTTTCTCAAGGTATGTCGTCGCCGGCACACATGCTTTGTGAGTGAGCCTGCAAGAAGACTAATCGTTCATTTGCTTTTTACACGTGGTGGGGGACTCTCCACAGCTGCCTGGGAAAAAGGGTTTCGGCCCAGCCGGTTGGACCGTTCAGGCTAAGCTGGAGTTGTACCTGTGGCTCGGTCTCAATAAGCAAAGGAAAGAATTCACGAGTGGTCTGCCCAACGGTTTTGAGGAGGTCAAAGCTGCTAAAACGGCTCCTTCTCTTCACTCTGTGCCCCCTGTCAGCCTCGTGTATAACAGTAAGTGCGCACGCGGATTTTCACTCGGCTGCTTTTTGAGCTGACGCCTTTGTTGCGTCCAACAGTGAAACAGGTCTTCCAGCTGAGAGCGCACATGTACCAAGCGCGAAGCCTGTTCGCCGCCGACAGCAGCGGCCTCTCCGACCCTTTCGCCAGAGTCTTTTTCTCCACACATAGTCAGGTCACCGAGGTAAAGCCTTTGCGGGTGTCGTAAATTGTGAACTTCTGTGTCCCGGGGGAATCTCAACAGCATGTCCTGCAGGTTCTGAGCGAGACCCTGTGTCCCACTTGGGACCAGCTGCTGGTTTTCGACAACGTGGAGCTCTTTGGGGAAGCCGGCGAGCTCAGAGACGACCCCCCGATCATTGTGGTGGAAATTTACGACCAAGACACAGTGGTAGGATTGACGCTCGGTTACATCAGAGAGGAAGAAACATTTGACTCTTTGTGCTCATGAAAGTCTTTTGCCTCCCCATTCTGGCCTTCCGTGCACCTCACTTCCCCCTTCCTGTCCATGCTCAAATCAGAGTGTGAAATCATCACTCTAATTTGAATCGGGGTCTGATGTAGCGTGAACTGCTGCAGATGCACTTCACCCTGCAGCAAAAAAAAAAACCCAACCAAACAAAAAAAACAGTTTTAGTATTCCGTACAGTAATAGTTCTCATTGATCTGTGCCAGTAGTTTGGCAATTTTGGGAAGATTCAAAATTTGACACTCTAACCCAACACTGTCATCAAAGGGGGTCTCAGTGGAAACTGCGCCCTCCCGCATCCTCCTCATCCTAACTCCCTTGGCTTATCCCTTGTGACTGTCTCCCACTGCCCATCGTCGCGAGCAGGGCAAGGCAGAGTTCATCGGTCGCACCTTCGCCAAGCCCGCCATCAAGATGTGCGAGGAGCACTACGGCCCCCCGAGGTTTCCCCCGCAGCTGGAGTACTTTCAGATTTACAGAGGCAACTGCACTGCTGGAGAACTGCTGGCTGCCTTCGAGCTCCTCCAGGTAAATCGCAACCTGAGATCAGTTTTGGGGCACCTGAACCTTTACGTATGGGTTTCCATTTTCTATCTTCCATTTCTCCGCCATACTTATTTCCGAATCGGACTCGCCCGGTGTTGTTTTCAAAACTCACTTTTTCCATTTCAAATGAACTGCTGGGTGTCCCGCCGCCCTTTCCCCCCTCCCCCCTTTCTTGTGAACCACCCATTCTTCCTCCAGATCCCATTTGACGGCGAGGAGCTTAGACGAGCTCTGATCACTGTCCATAACTTTGCTGTTCCTCAGATAAAGGTGCTCTTCTCATTTCATCCCTTCCGCCGCACTTTCGTTACTTTCAGCCAGACACTTAAAAGAGATTCACCTCGCAGAAGGTCAAGTACTCGATGCCACTTATTAGAAGACAATTCTATGAGCTGATATAAATCAGCAAATGTTAAAAAAATAAATAAACTCAATGCAGGTGCTTGGCTATGACTAGCTTCTGCACTGCATCACTCAAAATGTACGCGACCACCAAAAATCTATGATGTCACACACGCGTGAATCAAAAAGTATTGGACTTGACTTTAAATGAACCCCCGTTAGATTGGTCAAGGAGGGGCGACCGATCTTCCTCCGCTGGAAGGACCGACCGACTTCGAGAGAGGCCCAATTATCCCAGTTCCATTGGGGATCCGACCAGTCCTGAGTCGCTACCGCATCGAGGTGAGATTTATCAAACGTCTAGGATTTTATAACAACAATTCAAGAAGATTGCTTTCATCCGCTCCAGGTCTTGTTTTGGGGCTTAAGGGATCTAAAGAGGGTCAACCTGGCCCAGGTGGATCGACCTCGCGTGGACATCGAGTGCGCTGGGAGAGGCGTTCAGTCCGTCCTCATCCCGAACTACAAGAAGAACCCAAATTTCAGCACATTGGTCAAATGGTTTGAGGTGGTGAGTATCACTTCTCCAAAGAGTGAAATATAAATAGGCATTGATTCGAAAAAGGTCGCGCCTCATCTTTGTTTACATCAGGACCTCCCTGAAAATGAGCTCCTGCACCCTCCGCTTAACATCAGGGTGGTGGACTGCAGAGCGTTCGGTCGCTATGCTCTCGTTGGTTCGCACGCGGTCACGTGTCTCCGGCGTTTCCTCTACTGCGCTCCCGACAAGACGTCCAGTCACTGGGGCAGCGCAGGTACTAAAGAGCGCATGCACGATGCAAATTATAGATACATTTGTAAGAAAAATATTATGGAAGCTAAAACAGATCCCTGGGGCACACTCTTGGTCTTCTTCTGACATTGTAAAAAAAGCACATTTGTAAATATCCTTCACTGACTTTTATTTTGCTGCTTGCTATGGGCTGTTGGGGCTTCTCAATCTTTCATTATTTGACCTTTGCTTGTCTTTTCTCCTTTTTTTTCCCCCTCTGTCACGGATCATCAACTGTCCTCTTCTCTCCTCCTGCCACCCATGTGGTGTCTTTATCCACTTTTTTGTGGGGGTCGGGGGGGTGGCCTGGCTCCATCGGAACAGCTAAATTAATGAATGGCTACATGGTCCTGACCAATGGCGGCTCCCAGCATGGCTTTTCACCCAGTGCTTCCTCGCGCGCTCTCTCCCGCTCCGCAGGCGAAATCATCGTCCACGTGGACTCCGTGGAACCCGCCGTCCGGAAAATGGACACGCTTGTCAAGTTAGATGCTGTAAGACCAAGCTCTGCATTGTAAGTGGTGCCATGACTTTACAAATGCTCCAAATTACACATTTTTACAGTGACAAGCAGAAGCTCCGTTTTTTTTTCTTTGTTTTTGCTTTATGTTGCGAGCCAATGTGACTTTAAGAGTGGTTCACGTGGTAAATTGCCGTGAAAGTGTCGTACGGGTGCATTTGTGTTTGATGCTTGCATTTTCTCTTCTCACTGCATGCATTTTGATGCATTTATTTTTTTTCTAACCACGCACTCTTAATGTCGGTTTAAAATAATTTGAATTTGATCCCGTAAATCATGGTACCACCATATATGCTGGTCATTCCCTTGCACGCATTATTAATAATCCCTGTGGGCTTTCCCATTGGTAGACATCTGATGCTGTCGTAAAAGTTGACATGGTAAGTGCTCGCGATCTATGAAATAAAATTCTTGCTGTGGTTATATGGCGCAAAAAAAGATGAGGGACTGACATTTTTAATTGGTTTGTGCAGCTTGAAGAAGAAAGTGACAAAGAGAGAAAGAAGAAGAAAAAGAAAAAGAAGGGCGCAGCGGATGAAGAGGACGAGACGGACGAGAGCGTGCTGGATTGGTGGTCCAAATATTTTGCGTCCATTGAGACACTGAAAGAGGTTTGCGCAAGATTGCGTGATCCAATTTTGTCCTGACACATGCATAAATAAGGATTTAAAAAAAACCCAAAAACGCCCCTTTAGACTCTCAGAGCCCAGGAAGCAGCTCAGGCCGAAGTAGAGGAGCGAGAAGACCTGGAAATTGCAGCTGAGGCGGCAGGTATGGATCTGAGTTTTGCTCCATGATGATGGAAAATGGAATTGTGCCAATTGAACCATGCAGACTAAATTCAACCTTGACCAAAACGGATTGTGTTAAATCATAAACAGTCTTCCGTGTCATTTCATTCCGTGCCATGCTCATAAGTATTGCAGTTACGATCTTGTATACCGCTTGGAGTTCAGCATAAAAAAAAAATAGTTTCATAATTTGTAATGCGATTGACATTCAAAGAGTCACCTCACCTCATGGAAACACCATGTCCACTTCCACCTCCACTCAACCCTCCGCTCAGATATCAAATGTGATGACCTTGTTCGGAAAGGCTCCAGGATGAGGGAGAGGAACAAGGAGAAGAGGAGTGCCAAGGACAAGAAAAAGTGTCACGCTGTGGACGCAGCTGAGAAACGAACGGTTAAATCCAAAGTGGATGAGTTGATGGTATGTAACTGGTGCTTCGACATGGATCTTAAAACGGAGCCTTGCGGAACTCCCTTTATTTATTCACCGTTTATTGACATTCATTTTGCAAATTTTACAGATAAACAGCAAACAGTTTTATCAACAAAACTAATTCAAGCTAGACATACATTTCTTGTTGGACGCGTACAGGTGTACAACAAGGAACTCGAGACCGAATACGGCGACTTTGAAGACTGGCTGCATACTTTCAACCTGTACAGAGGGAAAGCCGGGGATGACGATGAACACGCTCTGGATGATGACCGCATCGTGGGACGGTTTAAGGTGTTTTGTGTCATTTTGAAGAAGTTAAGAATCAGAGCCAGTCCATTTTGTAACCCCGATGTTTCCGTTCCCTATTCAGGGTTCCTTGTGCATGTACAAGCTACCATTGTCTGAGGAGATCACGAGAGACGTGGGATTCGATCCAAACATGGGCATGTTCCAGAGCATTCCTCATAACGACCCCATCAACGTGCTCGTCCGGGTATATGTGGTCAGGGTACGTTTGCGTGCTACTTAGAATTGAAACGGAGGTCAATTTGAGTAATCTTATCTGATCTGAACTGTCCTCGTCTTCAGGCCACGGATCTTCATCCCGCGGACATCAACGGGAAGGCAGACCCGTACGTCATCATCAAGCTGGGAAAATCTGAGGTCAAGGACAAAGAGAACTACATCTCCAAGCAGCTCAATCCCGTGTTTGGCAAGTGAGTCACTCCAGATTTGGATTCCTAACTGTCAGACACTTTTCCACATGTCTGCCCTGCCCCATCTTCAATCAGTGTGTGATTTTCCCACCTTCTTCTCACAGGTCCTTCGATATCGAAGCCACATTCCCCATGGAGTCCATGCTTACGGTTTCCATATATGACTGGGATCTTGTCGGCACCGACGATCTGATCGGAGAGACCAAGATCGACTTGGAGAATCGATTCTACAGCAAATACAGAGCCACCTGTGGCATCTCGTCTGCCTACTCCCTGTAAGCGCTCGATTGAGAAATGCGAGTTAAAGCAGTGGTGGGTAGTGTATCTTTGCCAGTATTTTTTTAAATAAACACACGTATCTGTACTTTTGCTTAAGTACCTGAGTACCAGATCTTCTGTTGGCATTTCCTTGAGCGTAGCTCCAACAGAACGATCACATGTCAGTATAATGTAGGAGACTGGACTGTCTCAGAAGTATTTATTTATTCCTTTGTTGTGTATTGACAAATGAGGAAATGCCAAAATAAACTCTGTAGGGGGGCTAGAGAGTTTATGATTTCCTCGCTTGATTTTCTGTTTGGATGCATTATTTTCAATTTTCGTAGTTTCATTGAAGTAATCGTTGAAATTTACGTTTTTCGGAGGCGGTCATGAACACCTAACGGAAGGAGCGTAGCTCCATCTAGTGGATGCATTGGAAATTGCGTTTTATAATCCAGTACGTCCAATATATGAAGAAAATTAAAAAATAGGCCATTCATTGAAGGTGCGCCTCATAATCCAGTGTGCCTTTTAGTGTGGAAAATACACTAAATGGAACTGATACAACTGTTTACGTGTTTTGGCCTACAATAGCCATGGGTACAATATTTGGCGGGATCCTTTGAAGCCGAGCCAGATCCTCGCAAGGCTGTGTAAGGAAGGCAAGATCGACGCCCCTCAGTATGGCCCGGGAGGGAAAGTCAAGGTGGCCAACCGCACCTTCGTGGGACCAACCGAGATCGAAGATGAAAATGGTCCGACACGATGGCATAACGAACCATCGTGCCAAGGATTTCTAACACGTTGGCTGCGTTCCACCTGAAAGGTCTGAAGAAGCAGACGGAGGAGCATTTAGCACTGATGGTGCTGAACCACTGGGAGGAGATCCCGCGAGTGGGTTGCCGACTCGTTCCCGAACACGTTGAGACCAGACCCCTGCTGAACCCTGATAAACCGGGCATCGAACAGGTAGGAAATGGAATCCATTAAAAAGCACGCTCAATTTGACCGACGTCACCATGTGATCAAGGGTCGTATCGAGATGTGGGTGGACATGTTTCCGATGGACACACCGGCTCCCGGACCCGCAATTGAGATAGCACCACGGAAGCCTAAAAGGTAAGCCTGCTGTGTTTTGGAATATCGCACATATGATGCCTGAATTAAACCCTTTGAGGAACCCCTTAGGATCCATCCAGAAGAGTTGGAAGAAGTGGCGGGGGGAAAGAAAATCCAGGCTCCCCTGCCTAAGTTACTGTCCCCGTGGATAAGCGATGGTTGATCGATGGAATGGATTAAATGAGAAGTTGGCATTTCCTTGAGCGTAGCGCCAACAGAACGATCAGATGTCAGTAAAATATAGCAGACTGCAATGTCTCAGGAGTGTTTATTTATTCCTTTGTTGCATATTCACAAACAAGGAAATCACAAAATAAATTCTGTAGGGGGGCCATTGAATTTATTTTGTGATTTCCTCGCTTGATTTTTCCGTTTTGATGCATTATTTTCAATTTTCGTCGTTTCATTGAAGTAATCGTTAATTTACGTTTCTCGGAGGCGGTCATGAACGCCTCTCGAGTCGAAGGGAAGGAGCGTAGCTCCATCTAGTGGATGCATTGTAGATTGCGTCTTATAATCCGGTGCGTCCAATATATGAAAAAAAAATTCAAAATAGGCCAGTCATTGAAGGCACACGCCTCATAATCCAGTGCGCCTTTTAGTGTGGAAAATACGGTATTTTTTCTGCTATTAGAAAATACATTTGCAGTTTATATATTGTACGTGTGTGTATATATATATGTTGCTTCCTCCTCCCTTTACCAGATATGAGCTCAGGGTGATTATTTGGAATACAGACGAAGTAATACTGGAGGACGATGATTACTTCACTGGGGAAAAGTCCAGTGACATATTTGTCAGGGGGTACGTAGAGCGGGATGCAGCTTGAGCAAGTGGCGCCCACCCGGCCGCATCCCGAGCTGTGTGGTGTGGACTGTTTTGTTTGCAGTTAACTACTTTTTGTTTTGTTTCCATTTGTCACGTGTGTGTCCGTCTTTGGTGTTTGTGGCGTGTCTCTGCTTGTGTGCAGCTTTGAGCTCCGTGTTATTATTTGGAACACTGATGACGTAATTCTAGAGGACGATGCTTTCCTGACAGGGGAGAAGATGTCTGACATCTATGTCAGGGGGTAAAAAAAAAAAAAAAAAAAACACAAGATACCATCGCATGGCTTGTATGACTTCATCCCTTTTCCAGGCTATCCTACTTCCTGTTTTATTTTCCCATCTGGCACGGGCCTTCCTTGTCTTTACCCTCTCAAATCGGCAAGACGCAAGGAATCATAAAAACAGTCAGGACCAAACCATTTTGCTACTGTTAACATAGTAAGAAATAATTTTTGCTTTTGTATGTATATCTTTGCATATCTCAAATCTCTACCATGGTTGAATTTTTATTTATTTTTAAACTAGCCTTGCGGCCATGTCAAATGTCAATTTTAGCATACACCGCAGGCTGCAAATGGCTCCCGGACCATAGTTTGGACACCCCCCGACATAGTGAGACCGTTCAGTCTTGTGGTTTGGTCCTTCACTGCAGTGTCTGATCCGAAAAGGGCTTCAACTTCCACGTCCTGCCTTGTTGCATGTGCGCATGCAAAGGAACCGACCGTCGCATGCCGGGACGAATGAGAAGCGGCTCCATTGCCGAGCGCAACGTTGGCAAGTGCGGCCTCCTCATCTGTAACTTCCTACAAAGTCGATACTTTGGGCTTTTGATGGCGAGAAAGACATCATTCTGACCCGGTGATGTTTTTCTTATACGCCTCATTCTCTTCAGTTCCTTTTTTACAATCCCTGATAGAAAATAAAAAATTGGTGGGCAAGCCTCGGTGTGAGCAACTGGAGCATCTGTGCCAAGCCGTGTGTGTGTCCCTGACAAACGAATGTCTGTCGTGTCCACGAGGTCACCATTTTTTTGAGGTGCATGTTTGCCTCAAGCGCAGTCCACTGGGGCTGACCTGCGGTCTCCCCCGCATCTTCGCCGACCGACACAGGTGGCTGAAGGGGCAGCAGGAAGACAGGCAGGACACAGACGTCCACTACCACTCCCTGACCGGCGAGGGAAACTTCAACTGGCGCTTCGTCTTCCCCTTCGACTACCTCATGGCCGAGGAGAAGATTGTCATCTCGAAGAAAGAATCCATGTTCTCCTGGGACGAGACGGAGTACAAGATTCCGGCTCGCCTCACGCTGCAGGTGTGGGACGCCGACCACTTCTCTGCCGACGACTTCCTGGGTAGGTAAATGAATGTGAACGAATTTGCGGGTTTGAATCCATCCGTACGAGGCGTTTACCGCTTTTCCAGGTGCCATTGAGCTGGACCTGAATCGCTTCCCTCGCGGGGCCAAGACCTCCAAGCAGTGCTCCATCGACTTGATCCGAAACGAGCAGGATCTTCCCTCCGTTTCCATCTTCAAGCAAAAGAGGGTCAAGGGTTGGTGGCCATTTGTGGCCCGAGATGAGAATGACGAGATGGAGCTGACGGTGAGCCAGATGGCGAAATATACTTTGAATGCCAAATACGGTCCTACCGAACAAATGCAAGTTTCGAGTTCTTGTCGCATCCGCTGCGGTGAATGAGAGTGAGAATGCCAACGATGCTGTCACCGAACAGGGCAAAGTGGAAGCTGAACTCCATCTGGTGACGGCAGAAGAGGCAGAGAAAATCCCAGTGGGGCTTGGTCGCAACGAGCCCGATCCGCTGGAGAAACCAAAGTAAGACGAGGACCAACTGCGGGACGCGCACGCTTGCATGTCTGATTTAACTCTTGAAAGTTTGCTGCTCAGGAGTCCTTCTCTCAGTGAGGAAAGCAGTGCAACTCACGGGTGTCGGACCGCTTTCCTCACTGATGCTTTCGCTTTCATTCTTCTTCTACTCTGGCATCACCTCCTCTGTCCTCTTTTTCTGTTTGCGTACTCGCTACCACCCCTCCCCATTTTCCAACCTCGCCCCCACCCCCCAAAAGTCGCCCGGATACAAGCTTCATGTGGTTCCTGGGTCCTCTCAAGTCCATTCGTTACTTCTTGTGGCACAACTACCGCTGGCTGATCCTCAAGGCGCTGGGCCTCATCCTACTGCTCCTCATGCTGGGCCTCTTCCTCTACTCCATCCCCGGCTACCTGGTCAAGAAGATGCTGGGTGTCTGATGAGCCGGTAGTCTTCGTCCGACAACCCCAGTCCCGAACACCTCTTCCTCCTCCTTGTGTTCTGTGCTTTGCTCGGTCCCCCTTCTGTCCTTATCTTTTGGATGAGTCAAGATTTTTTTTTCGACTTGATTATGACCCAGCACCGCTAACTGGCCCTCTTTCTTCTGTCTCCCCATTCAAGTCGGCCAGACACAACCTTCCTGTGGTTCCTGAGCCCGCTGAAAGCCATCCGCTATCTGGTGTGCAACCGCTACAAGTGGCTCATCATCAAGATCATCCTGGCCCTGCTCCTGCTTGTCATGCTGGGACTTTTCCTGTACAGTATGCCGGGCTACCTCGTCAAGAAGCTGCTCGGCGCCTGAGCAGGATCGGCAAGCCGGCGCGGGCAGCGCGGGGTTGCGGAAGGCTGAGTGAAGGCAGCGGCTCGGGATTTACACCGCTCTCTCCATCAGCCTCGACCACAGGAAGGGAGCAAATTGCATTCATGTTAATTGGTCTCTCTCTCTCTCTCTCTCTCTCTCTCTCTCTCTCTCTCTCTCTCTCTCTCTCTCTCTCTGTGAGCAAATTGCATTTGTGTTCATTGGTCTCTCTCTCTCTCTCTCTCTCTCTCTCTCTCTCTCTCTCTCTCTCTCTCTCTCTCTCTGTCTCTCATGCTCTCTGAGTCGAGCGAGAGAGAGAACTTTAAATTGACAAAAAACACAGCTGGTAGTCGCCGAAAAACGGAATGTGTTGCTTATTGTCTTTTTCATGGTTTTTGGCGGATTACGTCTCCTTGATGCATATCACCACTTTACTGCACAGATCGCCAAGGCATTTGGCAAGAGTTGTGGGGCGGCACGGTGGTCATACATTCACAGATCGTGGATGGGATGGAGAAATGAATCAAAAAAGCACGAGTCGAGCTCAGCCGACTCGTGCTTTTTTATTATGATGATGATATATGATGAACTGTCCACTGACTGGAAATGAGAGATACTAAAGCTCGCGAAAAGGTTTTTGGTATGTATTGGTCATGTACAATGTTCCCTCCAAGTTGCGCCACTCCGCACTGGTCGCACACTCTCAGCGCACAATAAAACCTGCAGGAAACGCACTGCAAATGAAATTGATACTTTTTTTTTCCTTGTATCATTTTGCTGTGTAATTCAGTGAGTGGCAGGTGTTCATATGATTGCGCAATGCGGCATTGACAGTACTTGCGCATGCGCTATGCTCATCCACGCTCCAAAACAAAAACAATGCGGCAGAGATAAGTGACGCTAATGCTAACCCCATAGCATGGCGAAACGAGCAGGGAATGAATATGATACATCGACTCCACAAACCAAAATAAAAATGAACTTCGGCTAAAAACGCCACATGGTCGTTTTTTTTTTTCTGCCTAAAAATGCCAAAAATGTTATTTTTTTGGGGGCTAAAAACGCTTTATGATACATGCATGTTTTTTTTCAGCTAAAAACGCCATACGATACATGGTCGGTGTTTTTGGGCCAAAAACGCCTTACGATACATGGTTTTTTTTTTCGGGTTTTTTTTTCATCCAAAAACGCCTTACTATACGATGTCGCTTTTTTCGGGCTAAAAACGCCTTACTATACATGGTCGTTTTTTTCGTCAAAAAATGCCTTACTATACATGGTCGTTTTTTTTTCAGCTAAAAAGGCCTTACTATACATGGTCGTTTTTTTCGGCTAAAAACGCCTTACGATACTATGTCGTTTTTCGGCTAAAAACGCCTTACTATACGATGTCGTTTTTTTCGGGCTAAAAACACCTTACTATATTATGTCGTTTTTTTTTGGGCTAAAAACGCCTTACTACACTATGTCGTTTTTTTCGGCTAAAAACACCTGACTCTACATGGTCGTTTTTTTCGGCAAAAATCACCTGACTCTATCTACATGGTCGTTTTTTTCCGCAAAAAACGCCTTAC
>NW_017805116.1:26914-29039 GCF_001891065.2 Hippocampus comes | reverse complement strand
AACGAAATCAACCAACCAAACCTCTGAAAATTAGTTCAAACAAATTACATCTTGGCTGCTCAGGAGCAGGCCCTGAGCACCAGAGCCATTGAGGCCCAGATATACCACACCAGACAAGACCCAAGGTGTAGGTTGTGCAAAGAGGCACCTGAGACGATCCAACACATAACTGCAGGGTGTAAGATGCTGGCAGGGAAAGCCTACATGGAACGCCATAACCAGGTGGCTGGCATAGTCTACCGAAACATCTGTGCGGAGTATGGAATGGAAACCCCAAGGTCAAAATGGGAAAGACCTCTGAAGGTGGTGGAGAATGACCGAGCGAAGATCCTGTGGGACTTCCAGATCCAGGATGACAAGATGGTCATGGCGAACCAATGGGATATCGTGATCATATATAAAGGGCAGAGGAAATCCGTTGTTGTGGATGTAGTGGTCCCAAGTGATGGAAACATCAGAAAGAAGGAACACGAGAAACTCCAGAAATACCAAGGGCTCAGGGAGGAGCTGGACAGAGCCTGGAAGGTACAGGTGACAGTCGTGCTTGTGGTGGTCAGAGCACTCGGGGCAGTGACCCCCAAACTAGATGAGTGGTTGCAACAGATCCCGGGAACAACATCGGACATCTCAGTCCAGAAATGTGCAGTGCTGGGAACAGCAAGGATACTGCGCAGAACCCTCAAGCTTCCTGGCCTCTGGTAGAGGACCCGAGCTGAATGAGGGAGGGACACCACCCGAGGGGTAAGATTAGGATTTTTTTTTAATATATGTTATATACATGTCATTTTATATACATATATATATATATACACACATATAATATGAGGAATACAAAAGTATTGTAACATCTTGAACAACGCCAATTTTCTAATTCGTGACAACAACCCCCCCCCAAAAAAACACTTTTTAATGCACTCAAGGAAAACTGCAGCATCTAAATAAGAAGGTAGATGAAACACAATTTGCCTGATGAAGCCTGATTAGATGGGCGTGGAAAATTTCATTGATAACTCTTCATCTCATCATCACACTTGTGATTCTTAATCTGAGACTTCCACGAGAATCTTTGGCCACAAACTGAGCAGGAAAACCGTTTCTCACCAGTGTGGGTTCCTGTGAGTCCTCTTCGGTGTGTCTTCTCATGGAATCTTTTGTCATAAACTGAACAGGCAAAAGATTTCTCACCAGTGTGTGTGCTGGTGTGTTTTGTTCATGTTCTCTTGTCAGAGGATTTTTGGCCACAAACTGAGCAGGAAAAAAGGATTCTCACCAGTGTGGGTTCTTGTGTGATTTTTTTTTTAAGTGTCCCTGCCGAGAGAATCTTTGGCCACAATCTGAACAGGCAAACGGTTTCTCATTAGTGCGAGCTCTTGTGTAATTTTTTTAAAGTCTCCCTTCCAAGAGAATCTCTGGTCACAATCTGAACAGGCAAAAGGTTTCTCACCGTTGTGCGTTCTGGTATGTATTTTTAAGGTTCCCTTCCTAGGGAATCTTTGGCCACAAATTAAGCAGGAAAAAGGGTTTCGCACCAGTGTGGATTCTTGTGTGGTTAATTAGGCTTCCCTTAAAAGAGAATCTTTGGCCACAATATGAACAGGCAAAGGGCCTCTCACCAGTGTGGGTCCTTGTGTGATTTTTTAAGTGTCCCTTCTGAGAAAATCTTTGGCCACAATTTGAACAGGCAAAAGGTTTCTCACCGGTGTGCGTTCTGGTATGTATTTTTAAGGTTCCCTTCCTAGGGAATCTTTGGCCACAAATTAAGCAGGAAAAAAGGTTTCGTACCAGTGTGGATTCTTGTGTGGTTAATTAGGCTTCCCTTAAAAGAGAATCTTTGGCCACAATATGAACAGGCAAAGGGCCTCTCACCAGTGTGGGTCCTTGTGTGATTTTTTAAGTGTCCCTTCTGAGAAAATCTTTGGCCACAATTTGAACAGGCAAAAGGTTTCTCACCGGTGTGAGTTCTTGTGTGATTATTTAAGACTCCCTTCCTAGAGAATCTTTGGCCACAATCTGAAGAGGCAAAAGGTTTCTCACCGGTGTGTGTTCCGGTGTGTATTTTTAAGGTTCTCTTGTCAGAGAATTTTTGGCCACAATCTGAACAGGCAAAAGGTTTCTCACCAGTGTG
>NW_017805116.1:18360-26831 GCF_001891065.2 Hippocampus comes | reverse complement strand
CAGAGAATCTTTGGCCACAAACTAAGCAGGCAAAAGGTTTCTCACCAGTGTGTGTTCTGGTGTGTGTTGTTAAGTTTCCCTTCACAGAGAATCTTTGGCCACAAACTAAGCAAGAAAAAGGTTTCTCACCAGTGTGTGCTATTGTGTGTCTTTTTAAGGTTACCTTCTGAGAGAATCTTTGGCCACAAACTAAGCAAGAAAAAGGTTTCTCACCAGTGTGTGTTCTGGTGTGTGTTGTTAAGTTTCCCTTCACAGAGAATCTTTGGCCACAAACTAAGCAGGCAAAAGGTTTCTCACCAGTGTGTGTTATTGTGTGTCTTTTTAAGGTTCCCTTCTGAGAGAATCTTTGGCCACAAACTAAGCAGGCAAAAGGCTTCTCACCAGTGTGGATTCTCACATGTCTTTTCAAAGAATTGTGACGAGTAAACATCTTCCCACACTGAGAACAATTCCAGAGTTTGTTGTGAGTGTGACATGTCAAATCACCATCTGACTCTTCATCCTCATGATCAACATTTGATGATGTGTTATCACCATCTTTCGTGCAAGGGTAAACTGGCTCCTCCTCTATTTTAATGTATAGGACCTGCTGTTCTTCCTCTTTGTTCTCCTCTTCCTCTTTAATGTGAAAGGGCTCTGCATCCAGCTGCTCAGGACAAGCATCTTCGCTGATATCTGCAAGACACAAAAAGACAAAAACACCCATGGAATTCTGGTTTATAATTACAATGAAGGTTACTCAGGGAGTAAGATTAGTTCAGATTACAACTCAAAACGTGACATGACCAACATCACAAATTAGTGGTGGATTTTTCTTTGATTATTTTCATCCATGGTGGTGGTGTCTTCATTTTTTTTATCCTTGGGTATTTGTCAAAGACTTGCACAGAGCTTGCCATTGCACATTTTTGAGTGGTGTTTAAGTCCAGAGCGCTAATTCTACTGTGTGATTTTTACCTTTGGCAACGCATTTTTGAACCGCGAAAAAAACGATTAATATACATTGATCCCTCACTATCTCGTGCTTCATTTATCGCGGCTTCCATACATCACATTTTCTGCATTCAGAAAAAAAAAAAGCAAAACAATTCAGAGGTTTTGTACATGCCTGTACAATTAGGCAACGGTTACTGCCTCAAGGCGCATGATTGGTTACCGGTGCAATGCCGACCAATGACAGCACGAATGGATTTATACTGTGAGCTGATTGGCTGTGTATCTTCGCAGCCCCGCCCAGCATGACGAGACACTTGAGAAGCCTTGTGTGTGTCACGTCATGCTGTTGATTCTCTGGCATAGTGTCTCTTCTGTTTGCTTCGAGTGTGGCGGACAGAGGGGACCAATTGCTTCGCCAAAAGGCTGATCAGTCGAGGCCCCATTTAATAGCTCATTTAGTAGTGCTGACATCTGCTGGTCATTTTATGTAACACAGATGTTATGCGGTCAACAGGCAAGAAACCAGTAAATCTGTGCACAAAATAAAAGGTTTGTCCATTAAATATTGTACGTATATTTGTCAGTTGTATGTTCAGTTACTTGATGTGCTTGTGTAACTGGGACACACATTGGATAGAGGGAATGGTGTATTTTATTGATTTTCATTAAGGAATAAAATCATTTTGACTGTGTTGGGGCTCAGTCGATTCCTTTTTTTGGATATGATTTCCCCTGCCTTTGAGAAAACCCTCTCGCAGTGTTGGGGGATATCTGTTCGAAATGCTCCCAAACTAGTGAAGTCCTTCGCTTTTTGGGTGGCTCCGCCTCCATTCTCAAGCAGTCGAAGTAGCGCAGCAATGATCCAAGACTCACGTCAGACGGTCATGCGGGGGACTCTTTCTGGGTTTACTGCGCCTATTTAAGCAGCGCGAATCACGACGTGAGTCAGTCACGTGATCGCTGAAAACGGGGCCTCGTTTGCCTTCGGTCACGTGATATGAGGAACAAATGAGGCGGGTCTCGATATGGGCTCCATTTAACTACGCCCTCTTTGTGCAGAGCATGACTCGCGACTCCTGTTCCATTTGTAACATCACGAGCGATCGGCTGCACAGGCATAGATATTGGATAATTTCCCACGGCGCAGGTTTTGAAAAACACTTAATTAGACATTCATAATAAATACTCAATGAGGAGAGGACACACTGGATTCTGGTACCAATCATTCGAAGGGGCAAACGAGGAGAAGCGTGAGGTTTCAGTTCTCTGGACATCACCCCAAGGATCTCACTGTTCGCCCTCTAAGGCGTAGAAAAAAAAGTAGTGTGTTTACGGTAACCGCGGAAGTTGTGATTAGTCATACAATCTTATTGGACCTCAGTGAACTACTCATTCATTTTATTGGTCCATGTTTTTCCCGTGATGGAAAAAAAATAATGAAAAAGACGCTTAATATTACACGCCGCAGTGTTGAAAGTGTGGAAAAAAAGTAGCGGGTTGTAATCCGGAATTTACGGTATATGTTGTTGTTTGTGTTATTATCATATGCAATTGAATAAGTAGACAATTTCAGAATTCGAAATTTGGGACTCATACTTTTCTGATCAGCGAGTCCGTGGGACTTGCTGGGGGTAAACTGTAAAATTATCACTGCTGTCAAATACCAAGTACAACTTTATTGTCAAATGTGCCGTATGTGAAACGTAGAGCACATTTGAAATTTCATCCCTCTCACACTTTTTTCTTTTTTTTTCTTTAATAAATCCAACTTCACGGATTTCACTTCTCACTGGTTCTTACGTAACCCCCGCGATAAACGAGGGATTACTGGACACTGAAATCATGACATATAGTGAAGTGATAAGCACATTTCAATTCAAAATTTCAGGTTATATTGCCAACATTGGAAGGAAACTCTGTCCAAAATTGAAGCCACCCTGTACAGTGAGTTATGTAATGCGCATTTCAGGTTGGACTTGTCAAACATTGTTATTGAGGCATGGTACATCTATCCATCCAGTTTCTGATGCTACCGACCCTGTGCTGAAATTTCATGTTACCGGAATCACACTACTTTTTTTTCTACGCCTAATTTTCTTCTCAATGGGAATCAAATACAGGGGTGGATCCAACCTAAAAGGTGAGGGCGGTTGAAGACACACTGAACTTGTTCTATATTGGGCACCCCTGCTTTAAAAACAGAGGTAATTCGGTGACTATCTTTGCACTTAGTGCTGTTGTTTGTGCATGAGCGGTGATGCAGTAATCTGATTGGTTGCCCTCTTTGTCAATCAAGTATCGGGATTAATGATTGGCTGACGTAGTACATTCTCTGTAGTTAGCGCCTTGTTTGAATGGCATCACCACTGCCAAGGCGTTTGACGCTTGTCGTGTGAAAGCCCGTTAGCCGCGTTGAACCAGCCAAAGAGCCGTCTTTATTAAAAGCATTAATGTTCTTCATTGCAGGTATAATCAATTTATAATTGCAGGCATCAGCGTTCCTCATTGCAAGCATAATCAATTCATTTTGAATATAAGTACCAAGTACAACTTTGTCAAATGTGCTGTATGTTTTACATACAGTCAAATGTGTTGTATGTTTTACATACAGCACATTTGAAATGTCGTCCCTCTCACATTTTTTTGCTTTTTTTTTTTTTTTTATAAATCCTACTTCACAGATTTCACTTAGCACTGGTTCTTTTTGGAACGTAACCCCCGCGATAAACGAGGGATTACTGCATGCTGAAATCATGGCATGTAGTGAAGTGATAAGGGCATTTCGATTCAAAATTTCAGGTTATATTGCCAACATTGGAAGGAAGCTCTGTCCAAAATTGAGGCCACCCAGTACAGCGAGAATGCGCATTTCAGGTTGGACTTGTCTTTTACACGAAGAAAAAAAATTAGACAAGCATGCATCACAAACATTGTTATTGAGGCATGGGACATCCATCCATCCATTTTCTGATCCGCTTATCCTCACAAGGGTCTTTTTTGGGTTGTTTGTTTATTGATCATCGAAACAGATAACAGAAATTTGGCAGCAAGTCAAGGGAAGTTAAAAAATAATGAAGAAAAAAAAATTACAAATACTCATCATTCACAAGACATTTTTTTTTACACACACACACACACACACACACACACACACACACACACACACACACACACACACACACACACTCAGTAATTAATTACATCACATTTGGCGCGTTATTTCTTTTAATTGCGTTAATCTATATTTTAATCGCTGCCTTTCTTGTTTCTGTAAGTGGCTTGCTTTTTTCTAATAGCCCTTTTTATGCATTGGCTTCCTGTGTTCGAGTTGTTGAGGGTGGGGAAACAACTGTCAGTCACAGCTTGAAGTGGACATTGATTGAGTGGTCTGAACCAAAATTTCAAATTGTCATATATAATCCACAATAACAGTCATGATTCGTGACTTCTAATTTTAAAACTAGTTATTCATCAATTTGTTGTGCGCTGTGTAAGCAATATGTGGAGGGGATTAAACATTTGTATTGTTTCCCAAAAATCATCACGGCCATCCAAGGACCAAGAAGAGTTCTAAATAGTGATGCGCCCAACTGTGTCGAGGCTCCGATGCGTGTGCAGAGTAAACAGGAAAAAAAACTGCGAAACGCGCTTCCAGGCATGTGTGGATTACGCATGTGGCCACGCCTGAAGCCTCAGAAAGCGCGTTGCTACGTCCGAAGCCTCGCAAGGCGGGATTCCTACATCACCGCCAACAAATACACATAGTTTCTTGGGTGATTCAAAATAAAACGGCGCACCGGGACGACAATGACGGACGGCAGCCATCTCGTTACCTCTGCGTCCCGCGTCCGAGACGCATAATTTTCCCGCGGGACGCACAGTTCCAAAAAATGTGCGTTTTCGGGACGCAAGTAAATTTCTCAGTCAAAAAAAAAAAAAACAACAAAAAAAAAAAAAAAACTACGATAGGCCTGTGGATTTCACGGTCACGATCGTTACCGGTAGTGTGTCGTTTCCGTGGCGTCATTTGTCATTTTGACGGTACCGAAAAATCGTTTCCCATAAAAGACACCACACGAGTTGATCGAATCTCTCCTGTGTGATCAACTCGATTTCACTGTGCTTATATGTGTGTTTGTGGTGTGGTGTGTGAGTGTGTTTCTTCTAATTTATGTAGCCGGGTCTTTGGAAAGACTGGATTGAACACAGTCTTCTAATTTACTTTCATTTTGTTTTGTTTTCAGTGTGTGTGTGTGTGTGTGTGTGTGTGTGTGTCGGGGGGGCAGATAACGTGTGCGCATGCGGGTTGCTACTTTAGTCCGCAAATTGAGGAATCGCACAGATGAAAGTTTGAGATGGCGGCGAAAAAAAACTCACAAAGGTCTACTAATTACGACATTTAAGAAATGGGACTGCCAGTCTGATTTTTCGTATGAATCGTTTTAGGCGGCTGGACAAGGCTTGGAGCCTTTGTTTGGCAGTTTCGAGTGCTTCAGGTATGGTCATCTGGATGTACCTCAGGTATCGGCCTTTTCAATTGACACATCTTTCCGAGCCGCCATGATCTTCGTCTCCAACCGTCTTTTCCATGGTGGTAACGTTACCATGGTGGCAACGTGTCTCTTGGCTGGTTGCTCCTATAGCCAAGCATCTCTAGGATCACTGATGCTGAAGTGTATATCAGCTCATTGGTTTCCGTGATCATTGTTATGGTTGGGATCACCCTCAGTGCTGCATTCACACTTTCCATGAGACTTTCAGGTGGTACTTCACATTGTTGTTGTAATCGGTTTCTAGGTTGCCCAGCTTTCATTCTCACCATGATCTTAGCATTCTAACAGAGCATTCCAACAGAGCCATGTTATCGCATCTCGCCCATCTCCGCTTTGTTCCAGTAGCCCATTTTTCATCAAGGTGCTCTGGTTCCCCAGCACCTGACGCATAGGCACAGCATGAAGGATCTTACCCAAGGACCCACACTGGATGGTGTTATGTGCTCATTTTTGCCCCAAGCGGGATTCGAACCACCGTCTCCCGTACGCCAAAGCGATGCCTTACCAACTGAGCTATCCAGCCGCTCGAGATCTATATACAGTCAAACCTCGGTTTTCGTACTTTATCCGTTCCAGAAAAACCGAATTGTTCGAAAACCGAAACCATGTTTCCTATTGGAATCAATGTAAAATTTTTAAATTTGTTCCAAGTCAAGAAAACAACTTTTTGAACCACTCTTATTTTTTTACAATTTCACACCATAAACTGTACAAATGTAATAGGAGTGCAGGCAATGTGTAAAATCCTGTACAAACAAACTAATGTTTTATTTTCACCAATTTTAACATTACCTTAGTAACATAAAAATTGAAGGAACATCTCTCTCTCTCTCTCTCTCTCTCTCTCTCTCTCTTATCTGTCGTGGGGCGTGCGTCTATCCCAGCTGTCATCGGGCAGTAGGCGGGGCATTTCGGCATCCGGAACTCCTTCGCCAACACAAACACACGCATCCCTGACTCATATTTCGCGATCAAATCTTTCTTCAATTCGATAGTTTTGTGCACTGTTTTTCTCTTTTCTTCACCAGGTTTACCACTTCCACTTGCTTTCTTTGGTGCCATGATTAGGGGCTGATATACGATGCAAAAATAACAGTCCGATATTACGTAGTTCTCACCAAACACGTCTGCTTTAAAAAAATAAATAAATTATTGAACAATACAAACTCGTCTGCTCACAAAGAACGCTACACGAGGAAATGACATAATATTGAGACACCGAACTCCAGAGTGTTGATTATTTGCCGCTGTATGGAAACCTGCCGGCCGTAAACAAACTCACGCACTTCACCCGTGCTGCTGGGGCAAACCATTCTGAATAGAGGGGGGTTTCACCCCCCCTAACAGAAGCGTCTCACCAAACACATCTGCTTTTTTTTTTTTTTAATCTTTATTGAACAATACAACCTCGTCTGCTCACAATGGACGCTACAGGACACCAGAGTGTTGATTATGTGTCGCTGTATTGAAAACTGCCGACCGTAAACAAACTCACGCACTTCACCCGTGCTGCTGGGGCAAACAATTCTGAAAAGAGGAGGGTTTCACTCCCCCTAACAGAGCGTCTCACCAAACACGTCTGCTTTTTAAAAAAAATCTTTCTTGAACAAGACAAAAACGTCTGCTCACAATGGGCGCTACACAGGAAGCGAAGCCGAGAGGAGTGAAGTGACGCATTCAAGTGCTCTCAGTTAGTTCAAGAACCGAAATTCGTTCATCAGCCGAGGCATAAAAAACTCGAAATTTTTGTTCGGAAACCGAATTGTACGAGAACCGAGACGTTCGAAAACCGAGGTTCGACTGTACATGTAATTCCAAAAATTATATAACCAATTAAGCTTCGCATCATTTAACTAAATTGATGCATAGTTTCCAGGGCCTGCGTGTTTCATCCATGCATTTCTTCAATTGAATTTTAACCGTAGAATTGATACTCCCCACCAATCCTGCAGATTGTGGATGGCAGGAGCAATGGTATCTCAAATCAATATGAGGCATGCATTCAATTTCATCAATTACTCTGTTCACACGTGTTCTCAATAAAGGTTAAAACAGTAGGTTGTATAATGTTCCCGAACCAGAGACACCATTCCGCCTGCTAACGCGTGAGGTAATCCACGACGGAAAAATAATTTTGGGCAAAACGGGTTGTCACCTTGCAATGTAGTCCCCTTTTATCTTTGTTCATTGAAATAGAATTCGGTTTGCAAAATGTTATCCCATCGCTTACAGTCAGCAATTTCCCCCCTCCAAAATATTTAGAAACCGCATCTTTTGTTGTTTTGTCATCAGTGCTTGTGTGCGCCGTGCACTTACGTATCCCATTTGTCTTTCTGATTTGTGATTATTTTTCTTTTCTTCAGCCAATTCCTGTCAATCACATTGGCCACTACGCTGGCCAGAATACTTGCTGTGTTCAAAAACAGGACTGAAGTAAAATGCAAAATAACTATATAAATCAGATTTAAGCCAATAAATTGATGAGAGGTCATAATGTAATGGAGCATCGATTTTGAGTAGGAGAGAAAAGTGATGTATACATATGCTATCGTGTGTGCTCAAATAGTCTGTGCGCAAACCAAAAGTTGTACGAATACACTGAAATAGCATGCATAAGGGCAAAGGTTTAGCGGATTTAGCCCGTCAGACGAAGACGCATTTAAGAAATGATCCATTCCTATCTTAATATTAAACAAATTAAAGCACTTCAAGAACAAGGTATGTAAATTTGTTTTAGTTTTTCCTACTTCCTTTCAAATCGCGACAATTTGTTTATATGTCAAACGAACAAACAAACAAGCAAACAAACACCAGGGAGTGGTAATAATGTAACAGGTTTAAATCCCGTGCATCTTTCAATGTCAAATGGGATCGAGAATACAATATAGCCATGAGAGATTAATGTCTAGTCAAGGGGGCGGCAACCCAAAATGTTGAAAGAGCCATATCCGGCCCTCCCCCCCCGCAAACCAACAACTCTCC
>NW_017805116.1:15728-16980 GCF_001891065.2 Hippocampus comes | reverse complement strand
TCTAGCCCCTCCTCTTTCTGAATGTAAGGGGCCTGCTGCTCTTCTTCCTCTTTCAAGTGGGGTACCTCAGTGTTCTCCTCTTCCTCTTTAATGTGAGAAGTCTCTGCATCCAACCGCTCAGGACAAGCATCTTCGCTGATGTCTGAAAGACACGAGAAGGTAAACACACATGGAATTATGGTTGATAATTACAATGAAGGTTCCAAGGAGAGCCAGATGAGTTGAAATTACTACTTGCTAAGTGACATTCGCAGAATCATTTAATTGTGGTGGATTTTTATTTTTATCCCAAGTGGTGATTTTTTTAAATGAATTATTTTTGTTTTATCCATGGTTATTTTTGGAAAGACTCATATAGAGTCTGACATTGCAAGTTTTTGAGTGGTGGAAAAGTCAAAAACGGTCCTGGCCTCGAATATTCATGATATGAGGCACTATGTTTTCATACTTAATTCATATTTAGTGACTTCATTCTGTATTTTTAAGACCCTTGAAGAAATTATTAGTCCAACTGCATTCTTGGGTACCCACTAAAATCAAAGCTTCAAAGATTAATTCAAAGGCTTTCAAGAATCCAGTCAATATTCTCAAGTACAGACTCATGTTTGCACTGTCCAAACTGTCCTTGGAACAGAATTTCCTTTTTTGGGAAATGAGCATGGTACATGTCTTTTATGAACCTGCAAGTATGTTGACAAAATGCACGTGTTACAACACAAGCAATAAAATGCAAAAATATACTATCCAAAAACTGTTTATCCAACAAAAACTGCAGTACAGTGTAGAGTACAGGTGTAGAGTATTAAAAAAAAATCACAACACAGTACAGTACGTACAGTATTTTAATGATGATTTTTTTCTGTCTTGGGGAAAAAAATGAGTCTACTTTGGGTCGTTTTGTTTTTTGGGGTTGTTCTTTGCTTTTTCAGAGGCTGTCTTTGAACGCCTCTCGAGTCGAACGAGAGGAGAGAAGGCCCGGAGTGGGACGCAGACCTGTCTGTGTTTGTCGAGACTGTTAAAAGCATCAATAAAGTGTACGTTTTAAAAAAACAACACCACAGCTCTCCTTTTCCGGACCAGCAACATGTATCTATATCTATCTGAGCTATATTAGCCTCCTATCAAAATGACTAAGTTTGCTAAAATTACACGATGAGCCTTCATTATTAAATGTTTTTTTTTTCCGTGCAGCGCATTCTGTCCGAGCAAGGGGGCCCAACCTTTTTTCACCGAAGATCTCATTTTCGTTCAC
>NW_017805116.1:9738-14851 GCF_001891065.2 Hippocampus comes | reverse complement strand
TGAGAGAATCTTTGGCCACAAACTGAGCACAAAAAAGCTTTCTCACCAGTGTGGGTCCTTACGTGCCTTTTTAAGTGTCCCTTCCGAGAGAATTTCCGGCCGCAGTCGGAACAGGTGAACGGTTTCTCACCATTATCATCAGCGGTTGACGATGTGTTGTATCTATCTGAGAGTGGAGCTAAGAGGCTATCTGCTTTTGGTTTTGTCCACAGTGGTTTCCAATACCTTGTGTTGTCATGTGTTGACATGAGCTGCTGCTTGCAGGCTCCGCATCTCTGTCCGCTTCATTTATACTCTGCAGAGGGACACCAGTCGATGGCAACTTGCAGATCCCCTTCTCCTCTTCCTCTTCTTTGACGTCGGGAGGCTCATCCACCTCCACTTTCGTGCAAGGGTACTCTAGCCCCTCCTCTTTCTGAATGTAAGGGGCCTGCTGCTCTTCTTCCTCTTTCAAGTGGGGTACCTCGGTGTTCTCCTCTTCCTCTTTAATGTGAGAAGTCTCTGCATCCAACCGCTCAGGACAAGCATCTTCGCTGATGTCTGAAAGACACGAGAAGGTAAACACACATGGAATTATGGTTGATAATTACAATGAAGGTTCCAAGGAGAGCCAGATGAGTTGAAATTACTACTTGCTAAGTGACATTCGCAGAATCATTTAATTGTGGTGGATTTTTATTTTTATCCCAAGTGGTGATTTTTTTAAATGAATTATTTTTGTTTTATCCATGGTTATTTTTGGAAAGACTCATATAGAGTCTGACATTGCAAGTTTTTGAGTGGTGGAAAAGTCAAAAACGGTCCTGGCCTCGAATATTCATGATATGAGGCACTATGTTTTCATACTTAATTCATTTTTAGTGACTTCATTCTGTATTTTTAAGACCCTTGAAGAAATTATTAGTCCAACTGCATTCTTGGGTACCCACTAAAATCAAAGCTTCAAAGATTAATTCAAAGGCTTTCAAGAATCCAGTCAATATTCTCAAGTACAGACTCATGTTTGCACTGTCCAAACTGTCCTTGGAACAGAATTTCCTTTTTTGGGAAATGAGCATGGTACATGTCTTTTATGAACCTGCAAGTATGTTGACAAAATGCACGAGTTACAACATAAGCAATAAAATGCAAAAATATACTGTCCAAAACTGTTTATATAACAAAAACTGCAGTACTGTATACAGTAAGCCCAGGGGTGGGCAATCCCAGTCCTGGAGGGCCGCTATCCTGCATGTTTTCCATCTGTCCCTTCTCCAACACACCTGATTCAAATGATCAGATCATTGTTCTGTCGAGGCCTGAACAATTAAATCAGGTGTGTTGCAACAGGGACAGATGGAAAACATGCAGGATAGCGGCCCTCCAGGACAGGGATTGCCCACCCCTGGTTTAGCCTGTCAGACGAAGACGCATTTAAGAAATGATCCATTACTATCTTAATATTAAACAAATTAAAGCACTTCAAGAACAAGGTATGTAAATTTGTTTTAGTTTTTCCTACTTCCTTTCAAATCACGACAATCTGTTTATATGTCAAACGAACAAACAAACAAGCAAACAAACACCAGGGAGTGGTAATAATGTAACAGGTTTAAATCCCGTGCATCTTTCAATGTCAAATGGGATCGAGAATACAATATAGAATTCAGCCATAACTTGAATCCAGTTGTCTCGAATGTACTTTTAAGGCCGCTGTCATTTGCGATCTCCAGCAGTTTTTTTTTTACTCATTTTGCGAGCTGCAGCATTTTGTTTTTAGCGTTCTCGGTCACGTGACGGAGAAGCGTAGCTTGACGTGAGTTAAGCGTGACACAGACGGACGTAACGGAGAATCCGGTAATTTTTCAAAATAAAACATTTTGTTTTCCGAAATAAATACAGTAAAACGGAATTAAGGCAAGTTCTTTCTGTGCGGCCCGGTACCTAATGCCCTGCGGACCGGTACCGGTCCCCGGACTGGCGGTTGGGGTCCCCTGATCTACAGGACGTAAGTGAATGAAGTTAAAATCTTTCGCAATTACAGTAAAATGCACGGCCATAAAAAGTCACTTCGACATCGTCGTTTTGGATCCGATGATAGAAAACGGCGAAGCAAATACGTTTCTTCCGTCGTGTCTCCCAGTGTGTTGAGTGGGCGCTGCTTTATAAGCCAGTGTCGCGATCTACAGGACGTAAGTAAATAAAGTTAAAATCATTCGCAATTACAGTAAAACGCGCTCCAATAAAAAGTCACTTACACGTCGTCGTTTCGAATCTGATGATAGAAAACGACGAAGTGAACACGTGTTTTCCATTGCATCAGGTGGGCGCTGCATGTATTTGAGCTCCTGTGGCCTTCCGTCTCCATCCAGGTTACGGAGAGTGGAACTTTCGCATCAGTAAGTTCCGGTAAAATGTAATATCGTAGTCAAAATTTTAATGCATTGGTTTTTATTCCGGGTGAAGGAAATTCATTTTCATAGAATTCCGGAGATGGGAGTATTTACTGTAGTTCTATGACACAATTTTGAAGTCTCAGCCATCTCGTTATCTCTGCGTCCGGCGTCCTAGACGCATAATTTCCTCGCGGGACGCACAGTTCCAAATTATGTGCGTTTTTGGGACGCAAGGGAATTTCTCAGTCAAAACAAAAAAAAATACTACGGAAGGCCTTAGGATTTCAATGTTCCGATCACCAAATTATGTGCGTTTTTGGGACGCAAGGGAATTTGTCAGTCAAAACAATACTACGGCAGGCCTTAGGATTTCACTGTTCCGATCGTTACCGGTAGCGTGTCGTTTCCTTGGCGTCATTTTGATGGTCCCGAAAAAGTTGACTGTACGCGATCGAATCTCTCCTGTGTGATCAACGCGATTTCACTGTGCCTGTATGTGTGTTTGTGGTGTGGTGTGTGCGAGTGTGTTTCTTCTAATTTACTTTCGTTTTGTTTTGTTTTCAGTGTGTGTGTGGGGGGGGGGGGCTAACGTTATGTGCGCATGCGAGAGCAAGATTCGACGTGAGGCACGATTACGAGGCCAGTTGGTCATTAGATCTAAAGGCTAATCGCTATGAAAAATATGATGAAACAGAATTGGTTCTTCTATAATTTACTGGTTGTAGCATGGTAACTTTAGGAATAAAACATTCGTTACAAGGTGTCGTAATGCTAATTTTAACTGTAGAACTAATGATGACGTGTGGTTGATTCTTCCGTCAAACTGATAGTAGATTACACATGCATCGTCTTGGGAAGAGGATGTCAAGCCACATCAATATTTACCTGTCTTAATGATGACCAGTAAATTAATCTTTGCAGTGTGAGATTGGAAAAAAATACTCTGATTTTGTGTGATGCTGTATTCATGATGCCATATGAGTGCACCCTATTTTGATCCATTTATTTTTTTTTAATAAACTGGGAGGATGCAGCTGCTGATGTAATGCTCATTGTTAATGCATAGTTTTCAAACATATACCCTTGATACTGCCAATGTAACGCGCCTCGTCAAGCGATGAATTAATTACAAAAGGTTAATTTGGTTTAAAGTCCTGGGACAAATTCCTCATTTGAACGCTAGAGGGGAATAGGGTAAATTAAGGAGTGCACAGTGAGCGCCAGCTCTAAGAATCCTGGACTATAGGTTTCACTCTGATAAGGCCAAACAAAAAAGATAGTGTGTTTCCGGTCCATGAAATTTCAGCATAGGGTCGGAAGTTTTTTTTTTTTTTCCCCCCATCAAAAATTTAAACAAAATAACCATAAAACATAAAACAAGAAGACATTGCACCCGTCGCTCCGCGGCCGGCGGCGCCGCCACCTATTTAGTTTTCTCCCCGCTCCGGACTCGGGGGACCGGGCGCGCCGCCGCCTAACGCGGTTTAAACTGTCGTCGGAGATCGCGGCCGACGCCATTTTTCAATGTTGTTGACAGACAAGAGGGCAAATGACGCACGCGCTCAACGTGAATATCGTGAGTTTGCACCAATGTAAACCCTCGAAACAAAAATGTAGAGGGTTGTTTGAAAAAAATGCCGACCGTAAAGTTTTTTTTCGACGTAGAAATTCTCGGTCGGTTGGGTTACCGGAAACACACTACTTTTTTTTCTACGCCTAGGATACAGTATCGGCCAAAAGCACATACCAGAGTCAATGCCCCGTGAAAAGCCTTACAAATTAATAGTGGAATATGGTAACTGATAAGGAATTAGCCAAGCTTGAAGGGAACAATGCATTCATTTCCTTTTTATATTTCTTTTTCACTTTCCAGTCAAAGTAAAATGGCGATATAAAGGAACGCTGTTATGAATTTAATGCTTCAGTCATGTTTTTGAAACAGCTTTGAGTGAAGATTACCTTATGACTATTACTTTCTCTCAAAGAAATGTCATGATGTGCAACAGAAGTTCATGCCTAATGCCTGTGCCTATGGGAGAGATATGTAAGGCGTAGAAAAAAAAGTAGTGCGTTTCCGGTAACCCGACCGACCGAGAATTTCTACGTTGGAAAAAAACTTTACGGTCGGCATTTTTTTCAAACCCTCTACATTTGTCAGATATGAAAGTCCTCCGGAGATGGAATCTCTCCGGAGAATTGAGGAAAATTTGCCCAAAAATTAATCCGGATATTAATTGACATCATTCACGAGCGTAGCCATATTGAGGCACTAACACTAGTAACTGGAAAGAGATTTTCGTCTCTTTATAAACACACTTGCTAAACACCATGGGAACGAATAAAAGACACCGTGGACAAGACAGTTGTCGTAAAAAATATATTTGGACAAAAAGGGAAACACACAGATTGGCAGAAAAACGTGTCCGTCCGACTTCGAGTGTCGTCTCGGCTAGTTTAGCTTAGCTGTTGTCGTGTGTGACATCGTGTGTGACGTCGGTGTGACGTCGAGTGTGATGTCGGTGCGTCCGCGCTGATTGGTTGAAATCAAAAGACGAGCTTGTGTACATGTTTGCGCTGAAGCACACAAAAGGAATATTAATCATTGAATGTCGAGTATTTTAATAGCGTTTTGTGTCAACTAATTCATTCGTGATCGGATTTTCAGAAAAGTCCACTTTCCTCTCTGATTTTTGTGTAGAGGGTTTACGTCGGTGAAAACTCTCGCGATATTCACGTTG
>NW_017805116.1:575-837 GCF_001891065.2 Hippocampus comes | reverse complement strand
TAATTTATTTTTTTGTAGCACTCCATGTTGTACACCATGTTGAGTATGTTCAAAAGAATATAAATAAAGCCATATAAATAATAAATATTTGATATACTGTATATTTTTTACATTCGTAATTCATTTTACACATAATTTTACATTATTTTTGGTAGTAAACATGACGTCTCTGACCCACTGGTAAAAGGACACTTTGATCCTCTCCTCTTTCATCTATAACTGCTTCAGACAACAAAGTGTATGCAGGAAAGTGGTGAAGATG
>NW_017805116.1:0-535 GCF_001891065.2 Hippocampus comes | reverse complement strand
TGTTGTGTTGTGTTATTTTTGTTATTTTGACTTCAAAATGGCGCCGCGAGAGTGGCTGCCTTTCCAGCAGCTCCTATATTTTGTTGTTCTACTTCTTCCATTCATAACTTTGCTGCTGTGAATTGGGAATTTCTCCATTGCGAGACTAATAAAGGTTTTCTTATCTTATCACATTCGAGAACAACATGTGACTTTCGGTCAGATGTGGCCCCCACCGCGGGGGCCAAAAACTGAAAAAAAGGGATGGATTGCTCGGTCCTCGGAGGAACGTCCCCTTTTTGACATCTGCGCTCCGGCGTCCGGAAGGCTCCCTCCGCCGAGTTCCCCTTTTTTTTCTCTCTCCTTTTTTCTTCCCTTTTTTGAGCTTCCTTAAAAATGTTCTCCCTTGTTTCGCTATTCTGGCAAATTTCTCCCTTTTTTGATTTTCACCTAAATTGGATACGCCAAGGAGACCCCCGTAATGGATTCTTATGGAGATTTTATCCGAAGCAGTTCTTTTATAAAAGGCGAAGCGGGGACCTATTTCTGTGAGTAT
>NW_017805115.1:276020-350109 GCF_001891065.2 Hippocampus comes | reverse complement strand
ATAGATAGATAGATATTTATCATGGCCATTTTTCCCCATTTAATCGACTGAGAAGCGGGAGCATTTTGTTTTGCGAGTCTGCTGACATCTTCAAATGGATCGTCTGTCTGTCTTTGAATCATTTATTTTAATTGCTAATCTGATGTGTGCTAATATGTGCACGGGGAAGAAGAAATACAGGTTTTACATAACGCATTAAAATTTGAAGCCTCACGAGGAACGCTAGCAACTTTGCGCCATTGTTGAAGAGGAGCCTCACCCGAAAAGTAATATTGATTTCTGTCTATTTCATCGTTATTTTCCTGGCCAGAAATATTAGCTATCGGAGACACAATATTAGCCGATTGTGCTCCAGTTGCTTGCCAGGATGTTTGAAGCGCTTCTCCTCTTATTTTTGCAGCAGAGGAGCAGACATGGAGCTCAACAAAGTGGTGACCCTGTGGATATTTTGCTTGTGTCTCATTAGAGGAAGCCGGACCGACAGGCCCGGTTCGCCCTCGGCGGATCCTGCTGAAAATGCAATATCAGGTGAGAAATGTTGCCAAGGAGGGCACAGTATCCCATCAATTCCCGGAGAGTTTACAGTAAATGTTTATGGAATGTTAAGATGGATAAATGTCCAAAGATTTCAAATGTGAAGAAAATGGAAAGGAATTAGGCATCAATCCAAACATTTTGCCTGCTGATAAATTGCAAATAGCTCTGCTTGCCCACAGGCCAGGGTGTTCTTGAGACGCTATCACTGTACTTGCATGAAATCCGGTTGTTATTGTCCGGATTATTTTCAAATGTTCTTCAACAATATTTAAATTCTTGAAAAATAGCTAACCTTCAGTTTTGTAAATTCCGTTCTTATTCCTGTTACAGTTAGTTGTCTGTATTTTATTGCATGATTTTTTTTGTCACCTTTTTTGCACCATTTGTGTCCAATTTCTGTCCGTTTTTATGAGACTTTAGTCCACACCCCAACCCAGATTTTTTTTCTGGTATTTTTGTCAATTGTTTATTCCTTCCTGTTTTGCATTTTAAACACTGGACACATTTGTGCACAAGTCTGAATGTGCCGGTCTATACTTAACCTTCACTCACGCTTGTAGTCATTATATCACGAAAATTGAGTATGAAAAGCGCCGGGTTATTCACATCAATTGCTCCGAATTCAGCAGGGAAGTCTCTAACTCTGAAAACCTTCCTCACGGGTCCACAATTCAGTTCTGATGTTAAGTGGTGACCGAGTTTGAGTCAGACAGCTGGACTCAAACTCGGCGTGCGTCTTTGCGCCGGCTCTATATGTGGCCCGGCTGAGAATAGTTTGGCCGGCCCCGCATTCTCCAGCGCGCATCAAAACGCTTTGTCAGACAGGAAGCAATTGACCGATGCGGTATCCTCGGATGCCTTGCTACTCGGTCACGTTTCCTTTCGATTCACTCAAATCATCTGGAAATGTCAATGCAAGTCATTCCTCGGCAAGCAAACGACAGGGTTGAGAAGTCGTCGTTTATCGTAGCAACCGCAGTCAGTATCATGCCCATATATCCAGAACCTCGCCACGCATTCTTAACACAAGCAGGAACAATGCATCCATCCGTCAAGCCAGAGTAAAAAGCAGCATTCAGAACTGTGAAGAATGAAGAGATTTTATGTGGCATGCTTCTTTTTTGATACCGTTTGAATGAGTGGGCCATCAATCACGGTGTGACGATGACTCGCTCTGATTGGATGTTCGCTAGCAACTGCAAATCAGTGAATAAGAGAGAAGTAGACTGTGAGGAAGTCCATAAACGCTAAACAACGGCAAATAAAATGGCGCTGTCTCGTAAATGAAGCTCGGCAAAACGCGGCCTTTTATTTGCACTTGATCCTGCTCGTGTGCTGAGCAAAGTTCTGGGTATGCCTTGACTGCGGATGCTTTGATAAACAATTACTTCTCCTTTACGGGGGGGTGGGGGGTTACGATTCTGTGTGTGTTGAGATGTTGTGTCAACCGAGTCACCCCAGTGAAAAATATCTGGCTACGCACGCACGCGCGGTTGGAATGCGCGAAACGTCCCTTGAAAAGATGAAGTTCCCCGAGGTGAATTGTTTGGAGGGGAGACGAAGCGCCGATGGTCATTTACCTTTCAACAGAGTCGTCGATTGTCAAATATTTAACGTGATCATCGAGGGACCGGCTAATTATTGAGGAAAACGTCTTCCGCGAGGTTGTCTTGGCTGCCTCTTCCTTCACAAGTAGCTCCTATGCCTTCAGGCAGTCTTGTGAGCCACTCCGTTTATCCTCCTCCCCTGCAGGCCAATTATTATCATTATTAAATAAAAATAAAATTTAAGGGGACAAGGACAACCTCGCCCGTCACCTCGAACTGGGTCATCATTTCAGTTCAAATTGGCGGTGCTCACTCACTTCCTGCCACCTGAAACTACTCTGGCACCGATCGCTGACAAACATTGTGAAAAGGTCAATAGAAACGGGTGTGTCAAAAAGTGCTGCCAAAACCCAAACCTGCTGCATTTTTCGAAGCCACCTTTTTCCCTTTTTTTTCCCCTTTTTCCTTTTGTCCATTGTGATTGCGTCACACAATGCACGGTGTTGTTTATTATGAAAGCCAAGGCATGAAAATAATAGAGTGTACTTCCTCATATAGCAACAAAGAGTAGCAGCCATCTGTTCGGCCTGAGCAACCAATAACTGCCCCCCCCACCCCACCCCAGCCCCCCAAAGGCATACAGAAATGTTAACTTGAGCCAGCCACCGTTTTATTTCACTTAAAAGTATCCCTGCTGTTATATTTTGTTGATTTTTCTGACAGTCAGTGCGGGTAGTCCATCAAGTGTAGCGCAGCCCGGCGTGTTCGTGGTTTGCACGTCGGCCTCGTACAACGGCGTCATCCCACGTGAGGAAATGGACTCTTGAAGATTGTAAATTGGCCGCAAGTGCGAATGCGGTGCAGTCTCGCATTGTGAGCTTTGCTGTTTTTTTGATGGCGTTGAATCGGCGGAAGCTGCTCAGGCTGTGTCATTGGAAATGTGCGGCATCTGCTCTGCGTTGACAATGACTTGCAGAACTGAAGCTCTAAAAAAAAAAAAAGAAGAAGCAGGCCGACTGGTTTGTAAAGCTCATATCTGCTTGTCAGAGGTTTGCAAGGCAAATGATGGGTGGCGGCGCAGGTGAACCCTTTCACACGATGACAGCTTGTCAGCTGCATTTTTTTTTTTTTTAGGAGGGGGGGCGGTGTTTAGTCCTCCCAACTGCCTCTGCAGGTTAAAATGCACAATCTTTCATGTGAAAAATACTTGCGAAAATGTTGCGGGGCTTTCTGTTCAGTGTCTCGTGCAAAGACTTGCCATGACGTGCTGCTGCTGCTGCGACTTCGACGCACTCGTTGGGATGTGAACGCGGCGCTGTGAATCATAAAATATCAGTCAATGGCATCCTGCGATGTGTCGGAACTACGGTGCCGTTTTTGTTTTCTGAAAAAAGTCCCAGCTTCTGTCCGATGGAGACCACGTCTGCCCGTTTTGGGTTGTTTTAGGAAACAACTCAAAATTCACATTCAGTGGAGTCTCTAAAATTGAACACGATCTCTTCAGCATTTACTGGATGATGGATTATATCTACACTGCCCCCCCCACCACCACCACCACCACCACCCATCTTTAGGGTGTCCAGCTTGCAACTGTGCAAAGCTTCTCGAATGGAGCAAAGAGTCCCAGGTGCAGCTCGCACATCTGTGGTACATACTGAGCAAGCGTTGCTCATATGCGGAAGGTTTTATTTGGGAGCCTTCAGGAAGGCGGAAACCAGCGCAAAAAGGGAAGGATGCGGCGCTGGTGGGGGAAGACCAGAGTCACTCCTTAAGGCCTCACTGAGAGATTGGCCAATTATGCCGTGACATCATCGTCTGCCTTTCGCGCAAACGCGCCCACGCCAAGCTAACCTGGCAATATTTCAAGCCGCAGGACAAAAATGATGAGCTGTAAAACCGCCCGCAACAACCGAGCATTTGAACAGGGCCCTGTGGATTTTATTTCTATTCTTGACCCGACTACCGACTTTGCCCGTGACTTTATCTCTGGCAGATTTCTGTCGCATCGATGAGCCGCTGTGCCGGGACGAGAACCCCATGCTCAGCTTCGAGGCCATCCGCAGCATCCACAAGCAAATGGACGACGACAAGAACGGCAACGTGGACGTCGTGGAGACGGACGGGGTCAGTAGCGGCATTTCCATTCCTTTTAACGAAATGAATTAAACTCTGAAGTCAGGGGGCCACTCCCTTGGTTCGATGTTTCATGAAGCGGCGACCATTGGCGAAATCACTTGAGCACTTTTGCAAAATGTTACTTGATGCCACCCGTTGTCATGAGCTCACACGTGGTTCTTATGCATGCTCACTAGATAACCCGTCGGACTGCACGCTCTCTCTTTCAGCTCGTTATTGCCTGAAAGCCTTTCCTTTCATGCTTGACACGATTGTATGATTGTGTTTGAGTGCCCCACCCGTCCAAAAGGAGCCTTGCGTCATGCACTAAACTGCCAATGTGGTCGTCCCGCAGTTCCTGAGGGAGGATCTGAACTACCACGACCCCAAGGCCAAGCATAACAGCTTCCACGGGGACGACCAGTTCATCAGCGTGGAGGATCTGTGGAATACCTGGAAGGGCTCGGAAGGTACCGCTCGCGTTGTTGAATGCGTCACCAGACGGACAACCGTTTTGCAATGCGGGAGGGAAACCGGAGAAAAGTTACGGAGGCGGGGACAACACGTCAAGTTGATACAGGAAGGCAGGGGCCGGATTCGAACCCGCGCCCCCTGCACTGTGAGGCGGACGTGCCACCTCGTCTGTGTCCGGTATTTTTTTGGGATTTGCCTCACGAAATGCTCTATTTGCACACATCGCAAGTTGCCGTGGCGCTCTCTTCCTCTTTCCACATGAAAACGTTTCCAAACTGCAGAGGTGATCATCGTTACGTGACGCTAGCTTCACGTTAGCTTCCTGTGACAACGATTACAATGTTTCCGCAATGTGCCGTGTTTACTTAGACTGTCGCTAAAAATGGCGTGATCGGAATCGGAACATCCCTGTTGGTGGGTGTTTGCGCACAGTCCAAATATGTTTTTAAAAAAAACGTTTTGCGAAAAAACAACATTCGCCTGATGCACACATACTCGCAAAGCTGCGCCGCGCAGTGCGCGACTCCCACACTGTCCCGAAGTGGTCGCAATTTGTCCCCGAAATTTTTTTTCCCGAAGAACCTCTCTTCGCCCTGAGCATCAAAACAGTTTTCTCCTCGAAATGATGTTGGCAGAAACAGAATGGTGTGAGAGCATCCGTCTTTAAATGTCCAAACCCCGCCCCCTCCCCCATGTAAATGCATAATCTGGTGGCTCACATAATCTGCCTCTTGACCTACTGATCAAGGCACTCTCTCCGCCGGCGCGTCAAGCAAAGAGCGGCGCACTCTGCAACATCCTCCAGCCTGTCGACACACACGCTGTCGCAACCCAACCCCCGCTCCCCCCCCTTGCCTGCCGCTCTCGAGCGGTCGGGCTTTCATGTGGCTCGCCGTTATCTGCCTATCGCGTCTTTCACACCCTGGCTGTCGGTCGCCTTTTCTCACACTCGTAGCGCCCTCGCACACGTTGACTTTGCGGTTAGGTTACCCCCTCGGCTCAGCCGCCCCCACTGTTCCCTCCCTCGCCGCTTCACGGTTATGATACGGGAGAGCTCGTTTTGGGATAGCCCCAGATGCAAACGTTACAGGCGCTCTCCGGCCACGGCGCAACGTAAACCTTCATTCGGAGCCCACTGCCGAGTTAGCCAACGACCAAGCGCCGCAAATTGTCTACGGCAGTGTTTCTCAGGCTAGTACCACCTAAAAAAAACGAAAAACGTCACCAATTGTCATCTTTGTCCAAAATGAGCCGGGTTTTATTCCTAAAATGTCGTTGCAAACCGCTGTAACTGTAAGCGGCAGTCATGAAAAGGTTCCCATTTCACGTTGCCAATCATGTCCAGCAACTGAGCTAACTGCGGCGCCTCCCCTCTCGCTGTCCTCAGTGTACAACTGGACGGTGGACGAGGTGGTGCAATGGCTCATCACCTACGTGGAGCTGCCGCAGTACGTGGAGGCCTTCCGCAAGATGAGCTTTAACGGCAGCGCCATGCCCAGGTGAGGCCGCCGCGCTGGGACCAAAACTCCGTGCTGGCAACACGTTGGGCCGCTCCCACCGATTCATCCCAAAGCGCATGACGTTTTCCCGCTTGCAACGCGTGCTCGCAATCTTCCTCCCCCACGTGTCTGTTCTCCTTCAGGCTGGCCGTGAAGAACACCACGCTGACGCATGCCATCCTCAAGATCCTGGACCGTAGCCATGTTCAAAAGCTGCAGCTGAAATCTCTGGACACCGTGCTGTTCGGAGCGCCCCTCAGTAAGTGACGGTGTCACGTTTCACCTTCTGTTCTTTTTCTTTTTTTTTTTTTTTCTTTTCTATGTAGCATGCGCGATTCTCTGATTAGTTCCACATATTTGTTGTTAGCTTCAAAGGAGCTGAGTGCAGCGGGAAAACTCCCCCCCCCCCTTTTTTTTTTGCTTCAAAAGCACGTGAAAGTTGTCAAATGGATCCAAATCCAACTGCGACGGCTTGCTGAATTATTCGCTGAAGTCATGTGTCGTCATGTGTGACGATGAAGTGACTCTGGCCCATCAAAGATGACTCTCGATACGTTGTCTTAATACGATTCGACCGATAAGCGCTTTGGTTCATGGATGGATGGATGATTCCTTTCGAGTCAGTTAAACTGCGATTCGATAAGGTACGGCTCCTGTAAATGTGGCGTTTCCGTCAAAGAGCTTCATCAAAAATGAAGACGTGTCCTGTTTATGAAGAGGCAACAATTTGTTCAAGCTCTCCCGAGTCCAAATATTCAAGTAGATTCGGTTCCAGGAAACCACACCAATCACAGGGAGAACATGCAAACTCCGCACAGGAAGGCAGGAGCCGGAATCGAACGCTGCGTCTCTGCACCGCGAGGCCGACGTCCTCGCCAGTCGGCCACCGTGCCGCTGAGCCGAGAGATCTTGGTTCAAAAAAAGTTGGCACACCCCAGAGTGAAGAGGAAGTGTTAAATTCAAATGTTCAGCTGTCGCCGAACGGTCGATATTCTAATCGCTTGCGTGAGAAACCAGGAAACCTCAAGGCCGTCGTTCTGTTGGTTTTATCTGACCAGATAATCTGAGCACATGACCGGCCAGCGCCGCGCACGCTCGGCCTACTTTGTTCAGATGTCAACGTGGATTTTGGCACCCAGGAGGGCACAGGCGAGCGGCGTCTGGCTTTGACAGCCTCTCCAAGCGCCGGCGCCCGCTGCGACTTCCTCGGCGGCGCGGCAGCATTTTAAGACACGCGCACAATGAGGCCCGTTCTCTTCCGGACAAGCTTACGCAAGTCAGCGCGCCGAGTTGAAGCGCAACGGTTGCGTGTCACCGATTGCACAATGGCAGATGTCACGCTTGTTCGTGTGCTGACATGAACACAACCGGGCGAGCTTTTAGCCTTCTTGAACCTCCCCGTTCGGGAGGAGGAAATATTGCACTATGGGTGGCGAATAGGTCGGATGTGCGCGGATGAGCGAGAGGTGACTCGCAAACCTCGCCAACTTCTCCTTCGAGAGACTTCCGGAAGGAACTGTCGTGCACGAAAACCACTCACGGGCAACGTTTTTACAAAACGACGAGGGGCTCTTCCGAGTTGACTTGAAAGCAGGTCGCGACCTGATCCGGGGCCTCGCCCAAATATTTGGATCGTATTACCATGAATATTTCATCAAGCTGCTCAGAGGGATGTCGAGTCTTGTTTTCATCTTGTTTGAAATTGTGACCAAACAAGAATGAACGCACAGCACTCTTGATTTTCTGCACGTTGCAGTGAATCGACACAACCACCTGAAAGATTTCATGCTGGTGGTGTCCATCGTCATCGGAATGGGCGGTTGCTGGTTCGCGTACATCCAGAACCGCTACTCCAAGGATCACATGAAGAAGATGATGAAGGACCTGGAGGGCCTGCAGAAGGCCGAGCAGAGTCTGCACGACCTGCAACAAAAGTGAGTCCTTCTTATAAATTTTTTCCCCCATTCCCTGGCCCTACCAGCACAGAGTGAACCCTTGTACCTGCCCGTCAGTGACTCTCCAGGTCCGTCCCGTGCAGGGGTCCCAAACGTCAAAAAAGGGCCCTGAAATATTCCCCAAAAAGTACACATCGATGTGAACGTTTGAACGACTCCACCCATCCACCCATTTTCTTCCGCTTGGGTCGCGGGGAAAGCCGCTTGACCGAGGGAGCCCATACTTTCCTCTCCCCCAGCCGCTTCATCCAGCTCTTCCGGCGGGCAGCGCGGGGCGTTCCCATGACTGCCGGGTATTCTCTCGCGTGCGTCCTGGGTCGCCCCCGGATCACCTCACCGGGGCGGCGTCCGGGAAACATCCCGACCGGATGCCCGAGCCTCTTCATCCGGCTCTCCTCCCGGTTCAGTTGTCTCTCATGAACAAGCCCGGACGCCCTGCGGAAGAATATTATCTTGACCGCTTGCATCCAGGATCTTGAATCTCCAACTCAAATAGTTTCTTCGTGATTCGAGTGACCTCCTGAATAGAATTGCCAAAAGGTGTTTTCACACGAATCCTTAATTTGTTGATTCGATGACTGTTCAAGCCTCGATTTGTCAGTCCAGGAGGCTTGCAATCCTTCTTGTGAGTGCATCGCAGTCAGAGGTCCTTAAAAATAGCCTTTTGGACACACATTATCCTCTGCCGCCGCTTCTTTTGTCGACCGCCTGGCTTGAGCGATTCCGCATATTTAAACAGTCTCGCAAACTGTGCCTCGATAAGATAAAATAGTCTGAGTCATTTCAAGCAGCGTTTCAGGGGATCGGAGCAACTATTTTTGGGGAGGCTAATACAACAAGGAATGCGGACAGCGTGCTCCCGAGCGGGCGCACCGTCTCTTCTTGTTCCTTTCAAGGAGACGCTCACACGGTGATCTCACGCAGCGATCTCACGCGGCGCTCCCCCTTTTCAACTTGCGGCGTTGATCCGGGGGACGGGATGCGCTTGACTGGAGGCGGCGGACCCGCGAGGCCTTCTTTGCTGGCCCCGACACTAAAAATCGCACGCACTGACCTACTTTTGCAACCTCAGCGCTCAAATTCCTCAGAGATAGCGACCGCGAGGTGTTTATCACAGCAGATGCATACATCGATTGTGAGTAGTCAAGGCCGATATACGATATTTGGGATTGATATGCGATATTTGGGATCGATGTGCGTTTGCAGTCCAAAGAAAAATACTTTAAAACTTGAAGTGCCTTTCTGCATGTTTGTTCAACACATTTTCAACATGCTGGGTGTTTTTACTTTTCATCTTCAGCAGTAGACATTTTTTAAATTTTTATCCAATTTGTGTTTCCATGTCAATCACGTCCGCCGAGGGACTTCAGAACTTCTCATTAAGACCGCGCCTTCGAATGCCTTATGGTCATAAAGAACGGTTTACAACCAGACCCGTCTGTCTGCAGTCGCTGCTCATTTGGTTCCTGATATTTGTCCGACCGAAATGGTCGCTTCAAACCATAACGGGCGACTTCCTGTTCAATTTCCGGCGTGGGTCCATTTCATGTGTCCCTTTGTGATAGACATGTCCATCCAATATCATGTCACTCAGTCACAACAGGTGCTGAGGGCAATTTTTTTTTTTTCAATCTTTGCAGGGGGAGCACAAAGTGACCGATGTCACTTACTAAGCCACGCCCCCTTAAAGGCACACTGCTCAGGTGCAAAGTTGTTGCCCAACTCAAAGAAGCACAAAGTTGTTTTTTTTTCTCTTTTTTCTTTTATATATAGTTTTCTAGACTGGTTTTATGAACCGCACTAAATCTACAATTCGACCAAGGGCTTTTTACAATTCTTGACGCCAAGGCAGTGTAGCCGCAGTACGCCCACCGCTTTGTCCTGATCCCTCCTGCCAGCTGCTCCCGTTCCATACGCTCAAGCCCGGGGCCACTTGATACCGCCGCGTCCCTGAAGGGAGAGACATTGGGAGGAGGCTGGATTTCCAGGGAGCCCTTTCGAGCACCCTGTGATTCAAAGACGAGGTGTTAAGCATGATCGCTTAACATGTGGGGCTTTGCTGCTAATTCTGCCACATTGGTGGGGGTGGGTGGACATCTAGTCGTGGTGTGACCAGAGGGTGGGAAAAAAATTGTCAAGGACGGCGTCGAACGAGTCGTTAACACACCCGTTAGCATCAAGAAAGTACGGCTTCGTCTCTTGGAAAATGTCCTGCGACGTTAAGTTGGAATCGCCTCAGTGCAGCCTCCTTTTCCCATCGGGATCGCCTTTCATTCCCACCACACTCTCCCCTCGTGGAGGTGCTGCTCCTGCACGCCAAGCGACGGTATTCCTGCCGTAAAAGAATATCCCCCAAACACCTTGGGCGCTATTATGATGGGCTGGGACTCAAGTCAAGGGCTGTGCGTGACTAAGCACTGAGTAATTAAGTCATGGGCGATCAAGCCCTCCTCCTTTTGTAAAGTCATGCTCACTTCTAAAAATAGAAGTGCTCCGTATACACACACACACACACACACACACACACACACACACACACACACACGGGTCCGCGTGGTGGTAGTACACAAGCATTGAGCAACACACGCACTGTCCTGTTCTATAATTGCACGCCGACAGCTGTTCTAGCCTCTGATGCCGTTTTATTGTGCGCGCTAGCCAGAGTCAGCGCTGGGTTCTGCTGATGCCAGCTATGCATACGTCGGCGCACCGGCCACAAGGTGCGGCGCACAACAGAAAGACGTCCCGATATTCTGTTGCTCGGGGATTGCGTTTCATGGACACGCTCAATGCAGCGGTGTTGCTTTTGGTGCTTGTAGCTCGCCTTGCTCATCTTGGACACGTTGTCTGGAATGATGTCACAAGTGTGAGCGCGAACGGTTGTTGGTTCTGGCGCGTGCCCTGCGGTCGGCTGGCAACCGGTTGGGGGTGAGCGCCGCCCGCTGGCGAAAGGCTCCGGCACGCTCGCGACCCGACTGAGGATGAAGCGGATCAGATAATTGGTTCATGTGTGAATCAAGTCTTTGGGAATTTGATACATTGAACTCATACAAGGCAGAGGGTGCAATGCTATTTGAATGATTGTGCAACTCGTGTCAGTGTTCCAAGAAAGAAAATTGTGGTCCTGCCGCCGACCTGACGGGCTTGTTGAGATGAAATTGTGGCGCGTGTTGGCGGCAGGCTGCAGATCGCCCAGGAGGAGCACCGCTCGGTGGAGGTGGAGAAGGTCAACCTGGAGCAGAAGCTGCGGGACGAGATCAGCACGGCCAAGCAGGAAGCCCAGCGGCTCCGGGAACTGCGTGAGGGCACCGAGAACGAACTCAGCCGACAGAAGTATGCCGAAGAGGAGCTCGAGCAGGTATGAAAGGCGGAGTCCGGTGTGCGGAAACGTGTACGCTAATGTCACGCTCCATCGGAGTCACGTAAAGACACCCGTGCTCGGCTTTGTTTAGCGGGAATTTGGCAGGAAAGATTGAGCGCGGCAAACCTCACCAGGGCAGTTTTGCCTCCACTTACAAATAACCCGGCTCGTATTGAAACAAATGTCCGCTGGCTCCACGGTGGAATGCCATAGACAGGCTAACGTCACTTGCTTCGATGTCGCGTTGTTGTAACCCTTGAAGCAACGGATATGTGAACGCAAACATACAGACGATATATGACAATACTCCTGACGGTTACCGCAGCTCACGGAGCAGTATCGACGCGCGCTAATTATATTGCCCCCTGGTGGCAAAGGCGTGCACACCATTAGGACCCACACCGTGTGTGAAAACGTGAACTCGGGATGCAACGGTTGAATTTGTTACGTGCCAGATTTTGCTTGATTGATTAATTTGATCGCGGATGAACGGTCGCAGCCCGAAAAACAAACCCGAGTTCAACGAACGTGGCCTTTGACGTCCCGGGCAGGTGCGCATGGCTCTGAAGAAAGCCGAGAAGGAGCTGGAGTCGCGGAGTAGCTGGTCCCCTCCCGAATCGCTTCAGAAGTGGCTGCAGCTCACCCACGAGGTGGAGGTCCAGTACTACAACGTCAAGAAGCAGAACGCAGAGCGCCAGCTCCTAGTGGCCAAAGAGGGGGTCCGTCCCACACCCGGCTTGCGTTCGGAAACGCGGCCCTCGCACTTTGTCCGAGCGGCAGTCGCCTTTACTTTTTGCGCTGTCTCCCACAGGCAGAGAAGATCAAGAAAAAGAGGAACACCCTCTTTGGGACTTTCCACGTGGCGCACAGCTCGTCCCTGGATGACGTGGACCACAAAATTTTGGCGGCAAAGTGAGTCGCAGACACAGCAAGTCTCTCCCAAATTCATTTGAATTGAGTGAACAAAAAGATTGACAAACTGTAGGACGTCTTCGGAAGCATCTTTCACATTTCCCCCCCCCCCCTCTCACCCCGCAACCCAGACAAGCGCTGGGCGAGGTGACGGCCGCCCTGCGCGAGCGCCTCCACCGCTGGCAGCAGATCGAGCTGCTGACCGGCTTCACGGTGGTCAACAACCCGGGCCTGCCGTCGCTGGCGTCGGCCCTCAACCTGGACCCCAGCTTCATGGGGGGGCGGGCCACGCCGCAGCACTTCCTCGTGTCCGACGACATGGACGACCTGGACGAGGACATCCTGCCCGCCGTGCTGCAATGTAAGAGTTCGTCCGAGTCGCTGGGCTCGTCGGCCGGGAGTAGCAAGCGATCCCTTAAGCGCCCCAAGATCCTGCTGGGGAAATCTAGACATCAGAACTCGTGAGGGCGCAGGGGGCTTGCCCTTTGACATCCTGCACGGATGTCGTTCGTCTCCGTTTGCGTCATTGTCATTGTTCCGTGAGCCACAATCCCCCCCTACCCCCACCCCCCCCGAACGCATCTGTGTGTCCGCTTGACTCCAGTCCGCGATGGTGACCGGGGCTCATTTTTTTTCCTGTAAAAAAAGAAAACAAATCTTCTTGGACTTGGACTTCTCAATAAGAAAGTTTTTGTGCTGTACATTTTGTCAGTGATGTGTGTTCATTTGTGTTGGATTTTAAGGAGTGACTTTTGAAGCGCGGCCCAGGCTTTCCATGAGTCTGGTTTGGTTGCACAGGGACGCATCTGTGTTTTTATTTTATTTTATTTTTCTCGCTTCTTGCAAATGATTTTCTGTTGGAAGCCAACGATGGCGTGGCGATACATGCGCCTTACTTTGGCGCAGCGTTGGCTCAGTTCCCCCTCGGTGACGGTGTGAATGGTTGTCCGTCTCTCTGTGTCCCGTTACTGCGCCAGTGCAGGCAGCGATCCGGCTTTTGCCCAAAGGGCCCGATCGGCGGCCGTTGAAAGTGGACGGAGGGATACTTTTTGTCTTCCTCAACTGTCGCTTGAGCGGTTCTTAGTCCGATGTCGGCGCTGCGTCCGCACGCGTGTCCGCCCCCGGGGCCACGCGGGATAAGCTGGAGAGAATATGTCTCACGGCTGACCTGGGGAAGAGCTGACCCACGTCGCTGGGAAAATCTGGGCTTCCCTTGCGAGGCCGCCCTGGAGAAGCAGAAGATGGCCCCAACGGATGGTTGAAACCGGCACCGTGGTCCAGGCGCTCAGACGCCGCGTCCAGGAGGCGCTCCAGAGCACGTTAACTTTTCGTTGTATTGACAGCCTTATCCCAAATGGATTTGCCTGATCCTCGCCCACTCACAAAATGTTGGAACGCGCGCACACACACACACACACACTAAATAACACTAATAATTGAACCCCCTTTTAGTTGTGCCCCAAGCTTATGTTTGTTGCCGATACACAGAGAGGAATTGACTTGGCTTCAAGAGTAAGTCTTCTCATCGGCGTTAATTGCACTTGCCTCTCTCACTCCCTTCTCTTCACACCCGCATCACCGCCACCCTTCTTCTTCCCCGCCGACTCCTTTTGGTCAACTGCAGATGGCGCTCGGCTTTTGGAGCGGCGAGCCAGTGACCTGTGGTCCGGCGGCTCGGATTGTCAGCCCATGTGGAAAAATCTTGGTTGGCTTTTACTCGATTCTACCCCAACGCGCCTCCGACCCCACCCCCGAGTAGAAATCAAAGCCACCTCTGACCCAACCTGACAAATCACTGGCTCCCATCTTAACGACGGTCACCTTGCTTTTAACCCCGTCACCACCCAGCTTTGCTTCTCATCATGATCTTGAGCCCGCCTGGAAAAGCCGCCATTTCACCGCCTTTGCCTCATGTCACTTTTCTGTACCAAAACGGCCCCGACACAAACTGAAATGCACCCAAATGTGTTCCGTATCCAACAAAAACAAAGGAATGGACCTTTTCCTATTTGGACCGTGTGCCTCGGTGGCGTATTGAAAAATCTAAATGCAAAATACACTCCTTTCACCTCAGAGAGGCGCAAAATTGTCGCATTTCTCATCCAAAAGGCAGAAAATGTCGGCTTTGACAGGCTAAAATCATCACGTTGCTATCCATCACCTCGATGTTGCAAGACAGTGAACCCTCGTGTGCTCGCAACTTCGTGTATTGGCTTGCGTTTTATGGGGAACCATCCCCAGCTTGCTGTTTTCAGCCATGTCTGATGTAGAAATAGTGCTTTGGCGCCAACAATTGGCATCTGGGTGCCAAGTGATGACGTCCGACGGAGGCGGGGAGCCTCATTTTGTCAGGCTCTCACCATGTCTCATCGAACAAATTGCGTTGCAGCCAGCTTGTGGCATTGATCAACCTGTCGGGGTGGGGGGGCCAATCAAAATGGTGGCCTTTGGCGATTCCCGCCCACACATCACGCACGGGGGTTCACTGTCGCGGCACCCGGCTCCCGATTCCCTTTCCTCCGCATGTAAAGAGGAAAGACACCACGACTGTTGGGATTTGATGAATGACTCCCTGTTTGTGTTGCCTTGTTTGTGGGACGCCATGGTCAAGATAAATTCAAGATCATCGTCATACATATTTGTCATCATGTTGGTGGAGTCGCCATGTTTGTATCAACTGACACATACTGTTTGTGTTTGTGTAAAATATATCATGGATGCATGGGTGGATGTACTGTATAATATGGCTGCTTACCGAGCTCGGAGGAGAGCATCTTTGTTGTGTGTGTGTGTGTGTGTGTGTGTGTGTGTGTGTGTGTGTGTGTGTGTGTGTGTGTGTGTGTGCGCGCGCGTGTGTGCGCGCGCGTGTGCGCGCGCACACACGTGCATTATACTGTCTCCTGGTGGCCAAGGTGTGGCCTTGATTTCTGAAAACTTTTTTTTTTTTTTTTTTTTTAAACTCTGGCATGGTCATAAAACCCATCCCTTCCATCAATTATTTGAACCGGTTTATCCTCACGAGGGTCACGGGTGCCCTGGAGCCTATCCCAGCGTCTTGGGGCAGGAGGTGGGGTGCACCCTCAACTGGTTGCCAGCCAATCACAGCGCACACATAGACGAACAACCACCCGCGCTCACACTCACACCTCGGGACAATTAATGTGTTCCACATTCCATACCGGAGTACCTGGAGAAAACCCACGCAGGCAAGGGGAGAACATGCAAACTCCACACAGGAAGGCCGGAGCTGGAATCGAACCCCGCACCTCTGCACTGCGAGGCCGACGCGCTAACCAGTCATAAAAACCCTCAAAGCAAATACGGAGTCCATTCAAGTTTGTTTTGAACTGAATCCCAGTCAGTTGTGGGTGTGTTTCCACCGATCGCGGACCCCGCGCACGGCGGTTTCCGAGCGGCCAATAACGTGGTTGTCGCTTTGTGCCCACAGCTCCCAGCATGATGTCCCTGCGCCAGCGCCACATTGACCCCCACCTGGCTTTGAGCTCGCAGAGGTTGGTAGAGGGTTCCCCGCCGGAGGGCCAGCAGGGGGAGGGAGCCTCGCACCCGGGTCCCCCCCGTCCTCGGCCCGCCTTCCGAGAGTCCCGGAGCCAGTCTTTCGGGCACCTGGAGAGTCTGTGTCTGCCCCCGCTGTCCTCCGCCGTGTCCCACCCCGCCATCATCTGTAGCTCGGGCGCCACTGCGCATTCCTCCTCCTCTGTCGCCCCTCATTCCTCCCACCTTCATCAGCCTTCTTTCCAGCCCATGGACCCGATTCCCGACCTCACTTTCTCCGACGACTCGGAAGCGCACTCGGCGCGTCGCGACAGCTTCGGGTATCCATCGCCGCGTGGCATGCGCGTGTGGACGCTCGGCACCTGCGCTCACAAACGCTTCGAAATCATGCGTGCGATGGAACCTCCCGGGTCCGAGCAAGCCCAACGTCATTCTTGGCAAATATGGAGTTGGGGAAAAAAAATAAGCAAAGAAACCTCATTTTCAGAAGACGTCCGGTCCTTTGGCCAAATACTATCAATCCGTTTGATAAACCACTTCAGGAGGTTCCACTGCACTCGGAAAAGTGTGACTCAAGTTGGTTTTGCATCCGTTTGACGCTCCTCTTTGTCCAACCTCACAGTCTCCCCTTTGCTTGAAAACTAACACGTTTGGCGTCGCAGCGTGTCCTGGCCGAACGTCGGGAGCCGCTCACGTTGCTTCGGTCTGATCTTGCGTTTCTCCCGCAGGGACCTGAATCGCTCCGACTCGGACTCGTCGCTGTCCTTGTCGGCGTTTTCCTCCAAAGGCCTCCTGATGAAGCCCGTCTCGCTGCTGCACGGCTTGCCCAACGGCGGCGCCCGGCTCCACGAGGGCGGCGCCGAGCACCTGCCCGACAGCCCCGTCCTCATGCGGAGGGCGCAGCAGCAGGAGTGGGCGGCGGCGGGCGACGCCCACAGCCCCGCCGAGTCCACCCGCTCGCTCAGTTCCACCGAGCCGGAGACCCCCTCGCCCACCTGGGCCAAGGGCGCCGCCACCCGCATCCCGCAGCTGGCGGCCAAGAAGAGCCCGCTGGAGGAGGACAGCGGCTCCACGGGCGAGGATACGGATTCCGCGGCCGGACGCAAGAAACACACCTTCAAGATCTTCAAGAAGCAGAAGAAATGAGGTCTCCCACCCCTTTTTTTTTTCCCCTGCGTGTCTTTTTTTTAATTTTCCTGCGCTGCTTGTTCCAACCTTCTGGACTGTGGGAGCAAGCAAGCGCTTATCGTACTCACAAAAAAGTTTGCCTTCTGCGGCTGTTGGCTGAAATTCCACCACGCTATCCTTTCTAAAAAACACGGAATGAGCACTTTAAATATCCATAAGACAAAAATAAATCCTCCTCTCCAAAAAATGGTGGATATTTTTAAGAGAAACTTGTCAGCCAATCAGAGAAGGGGCTTCCCCAAGAGGGCTGAGGAATAACCACCTCAAATTTGAAGGGTCTTTTTCTGACCACAGTGACCGAAGGCGACGGCACACACACAAAAAAAAAAAACATTCCTCCCAAAGGCCATTTTTTGCCTACACACGCCAAAAAAAAAGTGCAATTTCTACACAAGGCTTTAGCTGAATTTAAGAATCGTTGCCGCGTTGTATTCGGGTTCAAGTGACCTTTCCTTACCGAGCTTTTCATTTTGACCGATTTTCATTTTGGGGGAAATCCCGTCATGTAGTGCGCGTTGATCCAGAAATGTTAGCCGACAGCCGCATATTTCGAACTTTCCATGAGTTGTGCGAGTGTGCATTTGTGTGTTTTGGGGGTGATGCATTGTCAGAGTAATTTATTCTATGCCACTCTCAAAGGGAAACAACCATTTTTTCCGTGCATGTATTTGGTTTGAGTGCTGACAATTTTTTCCCCCCTCATTTTATCGCAGACTCATCGATGACTCAAAAGGGGACATCGAGTGCGAGCGATACTTTTTTTTTTTTTTTTGTGGCCTTGTAACCCAGACAAAAAGACCCTGCGGTATTGAAACTGGGTCGGCCAGCGGTTCTTTATTTTGTGTGCAAAGCTCTCGTTTGAAGCAACTATTTATTTGAACGGGCACCTTGTGTCCTAAGGAGAAAAAATGTTACCAAAAAGAAACAGTCGTAACGTTCGAGGTCCTCATACACAAAAATAGTTTGTTTTTAATCTATTTACGTGTGGTATGAACAGCATCACGTTATATTACAATTGTAATTGAAGGCCTTGTCGGAATTGTTTTTGCTTCAGACTCGTTTGACCCTCAGAGCACTTTTTATTTTTTTGCAGCTTCCTGGGAACATTTGTAAGCAGACAGATAATGCTAAATCTCAACTTTTGTTTTTTTTTTCTCCACGATCTAATGTGGACGGAGCACGGTAACAGAGTTTGAGAGTTATTTTGAAGCTTCACCATGAACAAGTGGATGCGAGGGGCCGTTCGTTGTGGCTTGCAGCTTTAATTTCTCAAATTTTTGGGGGGGTGTCGTATATGGTGTGTAGTAGATCATGGATGTGTCGTGGGTGCTGGAAAAGGGCTACAAATCCACAATTTGGAACCACCCCACCCCAATCCTGACGCAGAAAGACCAAGGTTCCCACATCAAAGTGCCAAATCGCCGTTTGCTGGCCAGCATGATGTTAGTTAGGTCGGCGCGTGTTCCGCAAGCAACAAATCTTTTGTCTCGTATGTTTACATTTGTCAAGGGGTCTCGCAGAACTATGCATCTGTACTTTCAGCTTTTTATCAACCAAACAAACACAAAAGGCAGTCGGCTGAATTGTCAAGATGTGGTTTGGTGACAATTTTACCAATGGCTGCTTTTGAGTTCTTGGCAAATTTGCTCCATGTTTTTACACGCCAGCTGTACTGAATGTTTTTGTTGATGCATGTCAAAAGTGCTGCCCCCCCCCCCCCCCCCTCCCAGCCCGCCAATCGCCCTGTTCGAACTTCAACTTTTTAGCTTTTATTTATGACATCCCCACCGTATATTTGTATAGAGACAACTTTTTTTGCATCTTCTGTGATGGTCTTTTATGGCACTCTTGCATGAAAGCAATAAACTATTTTAAACAAACAATGGGGGACCGTTTGTTGTCTGTGCTACTTCATTTAGAGCCCTTGGGCGTTGTCTGACTACTTGCTTAGCTTTATATTTCTTATCTCTGATGTCCAAAGAAATTAGACGTAGTCATGCGAATGCTGTGAGCTGAACTTGGGCTGGTTTGAGCCATGAAACTCCAAAACGAGTCCCACTCCGGCCCTGCCCAGAAGTCACTCATATCAGAGACAGCCTAGGTTGGGGTTCGCATTTGAAGGGGTGCTCGCCCGCCTCTGCAAACACAAATCTTGACAAGAAACAAACACGCTCTGATTCGCAATGACGCAACGTTGACAGCAGAGGGCGGTGTTTCACCAAGTTCTCCCGTTCGACAACTTCGAATGGGTTTTCGATCAAAACACAATCTGTCGGTGCGTGTTTTACAAGATCCCCGTGTAAGGAGTCATACGAGCCTCACCTCAACATGTCAAAATTCTATTTTCTGATCGTTCAACTCTTGAGCTTTTCTTTGTGACATCCGTTCCGTATTTTCGACAGAGACATCTCTGTATCTCCTGTGATTATTTTTTCGAAAGTGTTGCATGAAAGCATTTGGATACTTTTTACTCACTTTTGGCTCAATTACTTTACGATTGCTTTGTGAATGACAGCAGGACGCAAATAAGGCGGTAAACTTTATCTTTAAAGAGAGGCGTGCAGAGGAGTTTTTGTTGTTTTGGGCGTTTATCAAACCAAGTATTGTGTATGATGAAATGTGGAAAAAACGCAAGTACATTTCAGAGCAAAACATTTCTTCATCCCTACTTTGAAGTACCGAGTTCAGTCGGAACTTCACTCTCTCGCCGACGTTTTTTGTTTTCTTTTTTTGCCCGTTCGCCAACGTGGGTCTTTCGCTCTCGGGCGTGTGACGTCACCATGCCTCAGGTGAGCGTAATTCGTCATTTCCTCTCACTAACGCCATTATTTATTTATTTTTTGCAAACTTCTGCGACTCACCGCAGCATTTCCTCTCAAACGTTGCCCACTGATTGACGACGGTCGCCCGTTGTCCGTTTCCTGGCTCGACTCCTTTTAAATGTTCCGTGAAATATATTGCCGCACATCAATAACAAAGCAAAATGATTTGGACTTGTCACTTTCACGCGGTACGCAGTTGGATTGCGAGCAATCGTTGGCTCAGTCTTTTATGCTGTCCAAACGTTGTGTTCGAACCATCCAAATGTGATACATTTGCCAATTAACGACTGAAATAATACACATTTCTCATGCGGGGTTTCATCTTAGACTCGTGAATTGGAGGCTTTTTGTAATGTTGGTGCAGGGCAGTACATTACCATCTATCAACTTCATTTGTTGCGCACTTTTAAAAAAAACAGCTGCAACTGAAACAAAGTGCCGTGCCTGTACAACAACAAATACATAAAAATGCTGTTTGATGAAAACATAATCTTCAAAAACAAAACTAGGCGGGACATAGAAACCATCCTGGGACTAAAATGAAATGATCAAACAACTCTTCATCCATATCTCTGCTGTCCCTGTTTCTTTTTTTCCACCTGACAATTCCTCAAGCTCTCAACCCGTTTTCTTTTTTTTCTGTCATCTCATCCTCTGCTGAGTTCTAAAAAAGTGATAAGCCTATTATTACGATAGATATCTATATTTAAAATGTAGCAAGTAAAAGTAAAGTGTCAGAAAAATACTCTCGTGAATTACAGATACAGTTCTGTACTGAGAAAATCTAAAGCACGGAAAAGTATTCCTACTTTGTTACTTTCCGTCACTGGCGACAGTGCGTTTGGCATGTCACCCACCGAATTCCCAAAAGCCCCACCCAAACTGCAACCGGCTAGTCATTGGCTGCAAGGAACCGTGAGCTATTCAATATTGACTTTAGCAGTCAGGTGGAGCCGGATGAGGTCCGGGTGTGAAGGCTTGCCGCTTAACTTTTTTTTTTTTTGCCAGTGCTGTTCAACCTTCTTGACTGGCAACATGGATATGCAGCGCAAATACATCTGCGGGCTGTGGCTCAGCGTACAGGTACGAGCAAGTTTATTATTTTTGGAGATTTGGGGGGTCGGGGGGGAGAAACTTGAATGTGTCATTTTTCCCAGGTGGGCTTTGCTTTGGACTCGGTGAGATTTGCGAATCCCCCCCTGGAGCCTGTTGCCCAGCATCCTCTGGAGGTTTTCTACTCTTGTGATGCACCCGCTACTGTACAACTGGACTGTATGGTGACTTTCGACATTGGCGACAGTTTCACGTCGCTGCTAAGACGATGGCATTGCCTCCCGGGAAAACCCCGAAAAAGGACCCTGAGGGTGAGCCTGCCCGATTGGTTGGTTTACAGACCGGACGGGATTGTTCCCGAGTCTCGATGGGTGTTGAGCTGCATCCTGGGAGCATCCGTCAGGTACAGGCACGAAACCAATGGCGAGTGGACGGTGGAGGCGCAAGACGTTGCAACTTTACAGCCTCGGTCCAAATATAGTCGACCCACCAAGCGGCATCTTGTCTGCTTCACTTGGGGTGCGAGAATGCTGCGATTTGTGCAAGACCACGCAAAGAAACAGTGTCCGGTGGAGCAGGGTAAGCTTTGTTGCCAATCTCAGGTGAGGTTTACTGGAACTCAACAAACATTATTTGACGGATAAAAAAACGAAAAGTGAAAACGAATTAATAACAGAAAAACAGTCAACTCAATAAAAAACTAAGTTCTAAAGGGCAACTCGGATCAAACACCATCACTTCCGCTTTCTTGTTGCTGAAGTGGTTTTGTGCCATCCAAGCTTTGATTTCTTCCAGACAGGACAAAAGGGACCTTGAGGAGAAGGCGCCCCTTTTTTTGCTTAGCTTGGCTGTCATCCGCATCGCAGTGAAAGGAATTACCACGCTTTCCTAAAATGAACCCGGGAGACCAAATGTACAATGAAAACAGCAGGAGCCCCAAGATCGATCCCTGTGGATCACCATACGACTGGGCAGAGTGGGACTCCGAGCAAGCAAGGCTAACACAAAAAAGTTTTATCCGCCTGAAACCAAAACAAGAACTACCGGTACCTATTATTTATCCAACCAAACTACACGAAGTTGGTCTTCCAAAAGTACCCTAGCTTAATGCAAACATACAGTACAAAAAGAAACAAGCACTAGTGCCGCGATACTGTGGATCACCATACGACTGGGCAGAGTGGGACTCTGAGCAAGCAAGGCTAAAACAAAAAGGTTTTATCCGCCTGAAACCAAAACAAGGAGAACTACTTATTATTTATCCAACCAAACTACATGAAGTTGATCTTCCAAAAGTACCCTAGCTTAATTCTAACATACAGTACAAAAAGAAACAAGCACTGGTGCCGCGATGATTCTAAACCTTTACGGAACGGATATTTGAATGCAAGCGAAAGTATCGTCAAGCTGAATCTCGGCGAATAACGCGGATTTATCGTAACCCTCAAACACTCAACTTATTTCATGCCACCTGTCGTGTTCAGAAACGGTGCCTTTGCTGTCCTCAATCTTCGCCTCCACTGGGGGAAAATTCGGCATCGTCAAGAATCTTCGGCCCCACGCCAGCGACGTTCTGGAGCACCTGCGACTGCAGTCCCTCATGTTCCCCTGGTGCGTGAGAGGAAATGCAAACCTTACGAAGGAAATGTCAGGCTCAGCTTCACAACAAAAAGCGTTTCCATTTTCAGTTGCGAATCAACAATCAGAAAATGAGTCATTATTTGCCATTTGTTTTTTTTTTCATCAACAACAACAACTGGACTTTTCATCCTACAATTTTAGGCTCAGATAAAAAAAACTAAATGGAGTGAGTTTAAAATCAAACTGGGGGTAATCAGGGTTAATTGGTTGCACTTACAGGCCAAAGACAACAATCAGTCCCATTTTCGTTTTATTTTCAGATTTTTGATTGGCCGTTGCAATTGGAGAGAGCAGAAAGATACACGGCGTCACGGGTGTCCTTCCTCTGTTGGACAGGTCCATGTTCTCCATCTGGCTCATGGTGACCCGACACTGCCAGGATAGCACGTGCGGCGTGCTTCACCACATCGACCCCCACAACAACTACGCTACGCCCGCGATACTCCTCACTCAATCAGGTACTCGTCACCCTGCAACCGTATCGCGACACTCGATTTTTGGTCAAAGACGCAAAGTCCCCCGTTCATGGATCAAGCTGATCCGCGGCCTTCGGTTCAGGCTTGCTGCATGTCCAAGTGCACGGCGGGCCGGGGGAATCCACCGCCATCCTCTTCCCGCACCGGCTGCCTTTGAGCGAGTGGTGTCAGCTCACCGTGGCGCTGCGAGGCAGAGAGGTGAGTCATGTGACTTAATCACGGCGCAGATGATGAGCCAAAAACTCACCGATGCGTCGTCAGGTGAAAATCACCATCGTGTGCTTGGGTGAGGAGTTCGGAGCGGCGAAGTCCACGGAGAACAGGTGAGCGTGTGTCCACAAAGGTTTCCGGTCAGGTTTGAAGTGATTATTTTGACTTACCTTGAAAAATCCAAACGGCATAAGTTCGACTTCGCAACATAAAGTGTGATGGCCATGTCGATGGTGAGTCAAGCCACCCACAAAAAGCCTGAAGAAGCACACGGGAAATTTTGGTTCAGCAGATTTTTTTTTTTTTTTCGTTGTCTTTCTTTTCGTAGGTTGCGCCATGACATCAGGCTGGACGACACCGACGGCTACTTTGTGATCGGTGGGGGGAGGTATGTGAAGGGCACCCAAGGTTACTTTGGGCCGTCAGTTTACTACCGCAACAGAGCGCCGATTCAGAGCCCGGTAACCCACAAAGCGCAGTTGCAACTTATTGTCCAAGTTGTCCTTTTTATAATCATTCCTCTCATCCGCAGTCAGAAGTCGTTCTTCCCAAGGTCGTCCGAGACGTGGACCTCACGAGATGGATGCACGCCTGCCGACAATTTTCTCTCCATGTAAACCAGAGTGTGCGCTTCTACTCCCTCCTGGCTCGGCACAGCCAAGAGTCAGGTCAGTCGCGGCCTCGTCCCACAAGGCGGTGTCATTTCCAAGCATCTTTTGTGAAGTCACCTCTTTTCTTCCCCAGGCAACCGTTTGGGGGCGTTTCACAGCGGGAAACGGAAGGATACCCCGAACACGTGCGAGTTATGGGAGGCGACGTTTCCGCGATATGTCGCCAAAATTGCGGAATATTTGGCTTTCAAACGTGGTAAGAGCGGCAGATTTATGCTCTTCAACAGAAAGAATACTTTGGGAAACTCAATTATTTGTTTTCAACTACTATCCGTTCACAATCGGTGGCAGAGCTACAATTTTGTGTCTTGCGCTCTCTATTTATCTCGTTTTCTTCTCTTTGGAGGGAGGGGGGGTTAAGGTTAGCACAATCAGCATTTTGAGCAGCTACATAGAATGCAGCCAAGTGCCTGAGCAGGCAACTTTGCTTCTTTGCAAAATAACTGGTCAGCATTCCATGGTAGGAACAGTTACTTACATTTTAGCACTGTTGTCAAATTCCTATTCCAGTATATTCACTCGTCGTTGGCAAAACAACGAGGAAAACTCGAGTAACGCGCGTGGCAAATGCCGCTCTCTACGAGTGCGTCTCGGTTTCTGAGGAAGGCTCACGGAGATGCTGTAGCACACAACTTCCGGCATGGCATTTTCAAAATAAAGAGATTTTTTTTTCGAAAAAAAGATGACGTAAAATACGATGTAAAGATCCCAAATATGTCCTTTTACCCGCTACAAACCCCTTTCGTGTTTTCAGTTGATTGTTCATGTGAATATGTCATCTTTGCCAGGAGGACGAGGTGTCAGCCCTGAAGCGGTTGGCCGAGCGCTGTATTCTCTGTCCCTTCGCAAACTAGCCACAGCAAGCAGCGAGCGAGTGTTGGCTCAAATATTACCTCCGCTGCTCAAAGCCGCCTGCTTGAATAACACCGCAGCTCTGCACATGTCCTCGGTTCTCTACAGTTTGGGTGTGGGAGTGGACAAAAAGCCCAATAAGGTGTGTTCTTATCTGCCAGCGCCTGCGACTCGAATAGCTTCGTTGATGCTTGACGCACGTACGTTACGCGCAGAATCAAGCCGAGACAACTTTTGCTGCCTTTATTGACACCATGATATGATACCTGACGCCATTACAGATACCTTTGCGAACGTAAAACTTGCTTGTGATGCTAACTGACAGTTTTTTTTTCCACATCCCGTCCTATATTTGCGCAAAATAAGACGCAGTAATTTAGTGATTATGAGTAAAATAAATGAATCACGATCTATTAACCCTGTAAAAAAATTATCGCAGTAAATTTTTGAATACTTTGAGGACTGCTATCCATGGCCGTTTTTTTTAAACCTTTTACCGGGATGTATGTGTTAAAAAGCCCAGTTTGGCTTACACTCTTGTCTATTAGTACATCCGACCGCAAAGCAAGATATGACCATTTTAGAAGATAATTCGCTTTTATAAATTGATAAAGGACGATCGGCTTTACAGGTGTTTCAACAATTCAACAGTCGCAGTTATTTTGCCGTCCGTCAAGGCGGAGGGGGCGTTTCTCTGTTAGCGGACATTCTTCCAGACTATAGGGAGCAGTGTAGAGCATCTATGGCGTATGAACAACACTACTCTACACCATTATGGTATTTCTGTCCAAGTAAATAGTTACAAGCTTTGTCGTGGAACAAATTTAATTGGTCCGTAAAGGTACAGTACTGCTCGATTTCTGCTTGACAGGCGTGGCTGCTGGCCCTGTTGGCCGCCCAGAAGAGCCATCGCTTGGCTCTGCTGCAACTGGGCCACCTGCACCACCTTGGCCTCCACGGCGTCAGCGCAGATGAGGACGTGGCCTATGCTTACTACGCCAACGCGGCCAAGCGCACCATTGCGGATCGGCAGAATCCCACGCCGAAACAGGTGACGGCGGACACTCACAAGTCACTCACGTCAGGGAGATGCTTGATTTGATTTGATTAGATTTTCGGTCAATTTTTCCATAATAAGTCTAATGTCCTTTCTTTGGAAAAATCAAATCACAATGGGTTAAAAAAATACCAAATCTCACTTGACTCGTTTTTTTTTTTTTTTTAATAAAAAAAAATCTGTGGCTATAAAAATCCTACACACGCCTGTTCTCGTACTTTTTTTTTTTTCAAGAGACCAAGAGGGAAAATAAAAATAAAGGAGTGCAGTTATGTGGTTGCACATGTGTGCACACCCTCTCATACTGGCAATTTGGCTGTGTCTAGCATGAACCAATCGCCTTCAAATCCATGTTCAATTTGAGTCCGCATCATCTGCTATCATTTAAAGTGCCTCTGATTAACCGCAAATCAGATGTTCAAGTTGGAAATGTCTTACAATTTGTGGGGGTAAAAGGTTATAAAATAAGCCACAGAATGATTTGCACCGACTGAGTTGGAAAAGAACTGGCTCGACCACTCGGAGGCGCTGCTATGAAGATTTCTTCATTGACCAACTGGGCTGGTTTTAGAGTGGGGCCCACCTCTCTCCCTGCAGCGTTTTCGTCTTGCTGAAGGGACTTTTTTATCATTCTAACTAATATTGTATAGTGCAGTTTTGTGTTGCCCACTCGGCATCCATGGCTGGCTGGTCATCCCGGAAGGGGCGCGGGGAGGGATTCTCCCATCTGCGGCCCCTTCTCAAGGATTGTTATTTTTTCCCCAGATGGGTCAGGGGATGTCGTGACTTCTTGTCAACTGTGGGCACGTGAAGCCCTTTGAAAGTGTTTGGCATGAAGGGCTAGACTAATAAAGGTGACTTGACTTGAGTAGAATGATTTCTGGTCTTCAGGTGTACGTGGAGGACGTCTATCTGCACAATGACGAGATCCTGGGCCTTCAGACCAACGAAAACCATCACATTTTCCAGTGGCTGAAGTTTCAGGCGAACCAAGGTGCCCCTGACGCTGAGGTACGCTCAATGTCCTTCATTGAAGAAAAAAAAAAAGCAAGATGAAGACAGTGCTACTCCATCTTCATTATGCCAGCAAGCGGTGGCTCGCATGCTGTTCTGGGGTCAGCGAGGGGTGTCACCCAACATGAAGGCGGCTCTACGGCACTATGAGAGGGGGGCGGTCCGCCTGGAGGACCCCGTGTCCATGTACGACTTTGCCATCGTCCTCTTGCAGGTCACTTTCAAGCCTATTTTGAATGTTTTGGATTGCCTTGGTACCCTGACAATTTGTATCTTGAATTCACTTTCCCCATTGAAACGAATGGATCCGATCCGATAAACAAACGGAAAATCTGCTTAAATTCTCGCAAAAAATTAGGGTTTAAGGGTCTCTTTGTTGTAACTCAAGACTGCCACGTTGAGGGAAAGTAACTGCATTAAAAATATCACTCACAAAGTAAAAATGTGGTTGGCGGTTATGCTTGGCAAGGACGTGATCCTGTTTCAGGCCATGCCATTGTCACTACGATAATATTGTACTACTGTACATAAAAAGAAGTAACAAAATCAAATATAAAGCTGTTACTTTTTTTTCACTCGTGGGTCTAACTTTAGCGATCAACAAAATCCCCAATCCAGTTAGCGACTACTTGTAACAAAAAAAAAAAAAACAACTCGTCATTCGGGGCACTCGTAAATCAAGGCACTGCTGCAGCCTGACGTTGTTGTGTCCCCATAGGGCCACGGCGTCGAAAAGGACATTCCCAAAGCCATCAAGTTATTGAAGAAATCAATGGACAAGGTACAATACTTTATTTGTTGCGATTTACTTGAATACCGGCTTGGTTTCTATGATGCCTGATGGCTCCTAGCATCTGGATTGACTTATTATGACTGTGGCTATTTCTCTGAACCGCTGATTTGCGCAAGGTATCATTATGATGAATCAGTGGCCAGAGTCGCTGCGTTGCAGTTTTGTGCTGAAACAAATCCTGGAGTAAATTCCGGTTTCTTGATTCTAAAAATTGCTCAAGGCATTCGGGTACCCGCTTATTTACGTGCCAAGAAGTCGTCAAGCTAACCACAGCAACAAATTGTTTATGGTCTGCATGAGAGTAACACTCCGCCAATGCGGTGAGAAGGCTGATTTCAAAATAAACCTCAGCTTACCAATATGGATATTACATAGCTTTAACCAAGCAAGAAAAAAAAAATCTAGTCTTGTTTTTATCGGAATAACCGACTATTCGATTTGAAATTAACGTAGGATATCGGAATAGCAAAATATTTGATCGCGATTCCAGTGGCTCCCATGGCCTAGTATGAGTCTGTCCTTATTTGGTTGGTCAGGGTTTCGTCCCCGCCATCAGCGCACTGGCCTGGTACTACGAACGCTTGGAGTTGAACTACGAGAAGGCGGTGGAGCTGTGGGAGCAGGCCGACGCCCTGGAGAGCCCGGACGCCGCTCTCAACCTCGGGATCGTCCACTCGCTCGGCCTTTACCCGCAGAGACCTGCCGACCAGGTGGGAAGATGACCGCGTCGAACGCCGTTTCTTTAACCTTCATAACCACAAGTCACGCTTTATTTTCTCACATAAGCCATTCCACCAAATCAAGGAATCGAATCAGTTCAACATTTCCCAATTGAATCCAATCATTCTGTCTTTAAAAAGCACTCCAATCGTTCCGACTCCCTCACCAATTTCACACTGGAAGAAAATTCCCCACTTGACCAAGAAATTGGAACAAAACCGTCGGACTTTGAATTTCTCGCCTTTGCCGTTTCCGACACGACTCCTTCATTCGACAGCATTCACCTGCAATTTCTCCAGAAACGAATGGTGTGCTCTTCCCGCAGTACGTGGCCTACAAGTACTTCCTGAAGGCTGCGGAGCGAGGACACATCAGGGGCGTGGCCGAAGTCGCCGACGTCTGGTCCACCGGGCTGCCCGGCCGCGTCAGTCGCCGGCCGCTGGATGCTGTCTTGTTGGCTCCTTACCTTTTTTGTTTGTTGTTTTTTTTCAAGCTAATGAAAACAACTGTATTCGCATGACCAAGGTTTCCTAATGTGTCTCTCCACCTGACCGCACAGATGGGCCAAGTCGGCGGCGGAGCAAAATGGCTACCTGGGTCGTTTGCTACGGCAAGCCCTGGACGCCTTCCTCAACAATGAGCTGTAAGTGCCCAAACCACACAAAAATAAATTTCTATCTATCTATCTATCTATCTATCTATCTATCTATCTATCTATCTATCTATCTATCTATCTATCTAGCTATCTAGCTAGCTAGCTAGCTAGCTAGATAGCTAGCTAGCTAGCATCTATCTCGCTAGCAATCTAGATAGATATCTAGCTAGCTAGATAGATTAAATAAAAATCAAGAACCAATTTCGTTTAGATGACATCGCCCAGCGCTGCCGATTCTGAAGGCCCCGGTCAGATTAGATTGATGTTTAAATCCGATGGGACAAAAAAATTCAAACGAATGCTTGCAAATGTAGCGAATGGAATGTTGCAAATAGATTAACACAATCCGGTGGAACAAATACTCCGACTTCGGATGGTAAATGGAGTTCGGTGCCCCCTGTTGGTGATTCCGGCGGGCAGACCTTGCTTGTTGTTCTATCCCAACGCTTCTGCTCGCGTGTTTTGCTTGCCAGGTTTGTCTCGCTGGTGTATTACATGATGGCGGGCGAGCTGGGCGTGGCGGCGGCCCACTTCAACGCGGCGTATCTCTGCGATCAAAACGAGGCCAGTTACCAACGCTGATGTGGCCTGGTTGTTCAGCTGACGTGTTGCCATAACGTCAGTTTTTGTGCTGGGTTTCTTCGCAGGGGGGTTTCCTGCCTCCGGCGTTTGCGCTGCGCTGCAAGAGAAAATATTATAACCTCTCAATCCACCATCAGGAAGCCGAGCCTTACGGTAAACTACACGTGGGGTTCGTTGTTCAAAGTCGGGTATCAAGCTCGAGTTAGATGAGTCTTTCAAGCTTGTATCTGGTTTTGAGCGATTCGCAAGTCATCCAGTGACTCGGCTTGACAAGCCCTCCTCGACGCGCCTCGGTGACGCTTTGTGATGAGTGCAGGAGCAGACTTTGCTCTCTTCTCGCTCTGCAGCTCTGCTGCGGATGGGCGACATGTGGCGCGAGGGCCTGGTGGATGGCCGCGAGAGCTCGGCTTCCGCCGCAGAGATGTACAAACTGGCGGCGCTAAGGAACGAGCCGCAGGTCACGCAGCTAACCTCTCACTGCTTTTTTTCCAGCGGGACAGTTTGTTGTTTCCAAAGCTTCTGAAAGGTTCTTTTCGTTTCCACCCAAAGGGTTGGTACAACCTCGGCTTGCTGGTGGAAGAGGGCTTCAGGCCACCAACGGCGCTGCTCGCCGAGCTCGGCCTTTCCCGCTTCACGTTTGCGGACGAGCACTCGCTTGCGACTGCCTTGTACCAAAGGTTTGCTGAAACTGCCCCAAAAAATGAACAACTATTTGAGCGTGGGGGACCGTGTTTGGGGTGAAAAAAGCCGGACCATCCAACTGATGTTGTTTTGCCCACGTTCTCCCCAAAAGGTGTCGAGACTCTGGAAATTCCGACTCCTTTTTGCCTTGCAGCTTGGCTCTGCTCAGCGTGTATCTGCGGGGCTTCCACAAGGAGCATTGTGCGCTTCTCAAGGTTGGTGGCACACGCCTGATTGCCGAGCGCGTTGACCTGAAAGCGCATGTGGCTCAAGCTAAACCCTGGCAGGGGTTTTCACTTTTCTGCACCTGAATTCTCCACATCTGGCCACAGTTACGCTCTCTGTTGTGTTCTGCTGTCATTTCCACAGTTGTTCGCCACCGTTGCCGCAGCTGCACCGGTTGTCCTCGTGGTCCTGGGCCTCCTCGGTCGACGGATCTTAGCGCGAACTTAACAGCGGCGGCGACCTCCGCGGTCCATTTCGCGTCTCAAAGGATTGATGGTTGACCAAACAAATGGATGTGCGCTACTGAAGTTCCGAGTGTGTTTGCGGATACGTTTTTTTTTTTTTTTTTTTTAAATCAAGAAGAGCACTGTACACCGTTTTTATTCTGACCCTCTGGATTCTGCCACAGGAAGAATGGATGCAATTGTATTTCCAATGAAATATGATGTCCACTCACTCTCATCGTTTGGGTTTCCTTCGTGGGGGTCCGTTTTAACGGTGAACCCAAACTGCCTCGTATTTCATGCAGACAGCAAATTGATGACGAACTATAGTTCTGTCCATTTTTGTTCAAATATTTATTGTGAAAGTGGGATCACATAAAATGATGTGGCGGGCCGGATCTGGCCCTCGGTCCTTGAGTTTGACACCTGTGCTCTAATTTGAAACCCAAACCCTGGCTAAAATCCTCATCCCATGTCTTTCAACCATAGACGAGGCTTGAAGATCTCATTCGAATCCCTGACCCTGTCTAAAAACCCTCGTTTGAAACACTAGCTTGAAATCTTGCCCCTTTCTCGGTTGTAACAGCGAATGTGATGAATTTGCTTGATTTGTTTGTCACCCCCGCTTTTGCTCATCACTTGTTGCTCGGTAGAATTTTCGCCGAAGGAGTTGACGTCCACAAACAGCCTCTTCGGATGGGCTTCTTCGAGCCGCCCAAAGTTCGACATCCAGCAAGTGAAGTTCCCAAGTGGGACAGTGAGACGAACGACCCGAGAGACGCGCGCCGCTTGATGAAGCGCGCTCTATTTCGGTCCCGTGCATTTGTCTTTGCGGATAATTTGCTGACAGCGGCGCACCGCGCCAGGCCAGCGAGTGGGAATTGCCGTCCCATGCGTTATGTTACGTCACATCGCACGGCGGCTTGAAAAAGAACATCGAGTGCTTTGCTGGAAGCGGAACACAAGTAGCCTTGCGGATTCTAGCCAGACTTGAGCACAAGCGTTTGGTAATATGTTGAAAGTGAATAAAATTTGGATCGAGGGCTAGCATTTTGGTTGCAGGACACATTCCAAACAAAGCGTAACCCCACACCTGTCTTGAAACCTTAACCCTAATTTGAAACCCTACAGCGATCTTATAACATGAACTTGAAACTCTCAAGCTTGTTTTTGCGATCCTAACGCTTGACGATGAAACCCTAGTCCACATTTGAAAGTCTAATTTGAAACCATAACCCGAAACCCGAAACATGGCTTGACATCCGAAGCCTAACTTGCAAACTTAAAACCACAAACTTAAAGCAGCCTGAGAAAAGCACATTTGAAAGACATGACCCAAATTGTTTTTGTAACCCCAATTCAAATTTGACACCCTCATTTAGGTTTGAAACATTCATCGGCATTTGGCGCAAGGGTGTGATCCCGTGAGTGCCACCGTGGTGACAAAGCCGTCTTTTCTCAAAGTGACTTCTGAGAAGAGAGTGGATGAGGGATGAATCTCCCCACTGAAATTCGTCAGTGTCTCATCAAGGCTCGAGTCGCGCTCCGAAGACGAATGTCGATGCGGGGCCGTGCATCACCGCCTGCCTGCCTGTCAATGGTGGGGTGTGGGGAAGTCAAGTAACCAAGAACAGATAGTTAATGGGCTGAAGTCGGGTTTTTTTTTCACGTATCTGCACTTGAGTATTTATTTGCTGACGTCCTTGTACTTTTGCTCCAGAAAAATGTAGTACCAGTGAAAACCGCAGGGTGGCAGGCATTGCTCCCCAGCGCCCCCAAGACCGCGGCTGTCATCGTGAAGAAGAGCGTCGTCTCATGGCCTCCACAACGCCGATCTCCGAAGTACACGAAATATAGAGAATCCCCCCCCCACCCCCACACCCATTGTAAGTCGGTTTCCAGTGCTCTTGTGTGCTCCAAAAACATGGACATATTCAACGCCAAGTCCATCGCGGCCCCCCCAAGTCGAGCTGCTGAAAAATTGTGACCCCTTCCATCATTTACTTTGTTGCCCGTCCCTGAAGTGGAAGGTAAGATAATAATAATAATAATAGATTTTATTTATAAGCGCCTTTCAATAAGATCAGCAAAACGGTGTTTTTCACTGAGACGTGATCCAGCTTGTTTGTGGACTTGAGGAAGATTCTGGATATGTGTGCCTTTAATTTCATGACACCCTGACTGTGACTGGCACAATGAACACAGACCAGTCGGAATCAGCAGCAGATTGTTGTTTCCCCCTTTCAAATAATCTAATCATTTATCGCAAATTATTTCACGGACCCACGCGGCTCACAGATCCCTTAAGTTTAAGAAGCACTGATTTATATCCGCCCGCTGGCCGACGATGCTTCCATTTGTCTTCCTCGACCTTTCCACGCACGCACACCCCGAAGAAAAATGTCCGCAACGCTAACACGCGGCTTCTTTGATTGATCATCCCATATCGCGCCTTAGAGATGAAGTGCAATTAAATGTGTTTAGAATGCAAATATTCTCCGATTGGTATCGCAGTCAACGATGATGAATTCTCGAAGAAAATAGTCGCCGTTGTGAAGACGACGTGAGACCTGCGAACACAACGGGAAGAAGACGACGACGATGTAGGAGTAGATGGATGCATAGGAATGGAGACCGCTTCGTGCAGACCTGGACCGGCCATCTGGCGTGCAGGACAGATGCCCGGTGGATTCAGGCTTGGTGAAACATAACCGTAACTTCAAATCCTACCCAACTTGAAACTCGAACCCCAGTCTTGAAATCCTAATTTGAAAAGCTATTTGTCAGGTTCGGGAATGAACCGAATCATTTATTGGATCCCAAAAATGGGAATAGCAAAAAATGTTTATGATCAAGAACGAAAAACAAACTCGGTCCAAAGAAGAACCGCAAAGCCCAACGCTGTCCGGAAGCCCTCCCAAACATTGCCGAGGGAACGAACGTCCGGAGCCAGTTGAGTGTTGTGACTGTTCTTCTGTCCTTTCTCCATCGGGGGGCGCCGCTCCCCTTGTTTTCTTGGCCATCTTTCCCTCCCGTCCTGTCCTCAAGCATTGTTCTTCCACGCCCTCCTCACACTCCACTTCTTTCCCCATCCTTTGTTTCACTTTACCCCTCCAAAGGTGGCATGCTGTCTCTTTTTCCACACTCTGTGTTTTATTTATTTTTTTTGGTCCGACCCGTCAATGAGAGCCCGGCGCGAAATGTGTTTTGTCCTTAAAACAACGAGCCCATTGAGAAGTCGTTCAGTGGATTTGGCAGCTTGTTCTCGTTTCTCGCCTTTCCACCATTTGTCTCTCCTCGCGGCCACAACGCCACTTGAAGAGCCGTCTCCCGTCGTGACGCCAGCGCGCGTCAAGAATCGCGCCGTGAGGGCAAACGTCGACGTCGGCGCTCGTCCGCCTGCTGCTCTTCCACGCTGGCGCGCACGTTCCGTGCTCGTGCCGAGGCAGACCGGGCGTGGTCTCGAGTCGCCGCCGCCGCCTCCGTCAAAATCCAGCAGCAAAACGTGCTTGAAAACGCTGCGTGAGGCTGACAGACGAGTCGTCGCCGACCTTTTTGTGTGACGTCACAGTAGGGCTGCGGGATGATGAGGGCGATTTGTTCGTTGTTGTTTTTTTTCTTTAGGGCTGTGGCTATCGGATGTTTTGGGATAGCCTCCTGAAAATAGATAATTAACATTTTATACTTGAATTGAAACTGTGCTATTTTCCTCTCTAGAGAGCGTGAGAATGTAGATATATCTTGGCCTGTTAGAGAAAGTGATGTCAGAACCAAATTCTGGTTTAAGATAAGATAACATTTATTTGTCCCATACTGGGGAAATTTGCAGTCTACAGCAGCAGAATTGGGTGGGGGGTGGGGGGGGGTAAGAAAAGAAAAAAACAAAGTGTTGCATGCAAGTAAATGTTTCGCATTGTTAATATTATTGCTGAGCAACAGCCCAATATTCTTTTTTCAGGGCTAATACGGTACGATCATCAGTAATCAAGGAGGCCGACAAGCGATATGAGAAGCCGGTATTCATTTGCAAAAAAAAACAAACAAAAAAAAAAAAAAACGCCATCACTTGACTGTTTCAATGTGAGTGATAAATGTTTCAGAAAACAGTACAGAATGCAATATAAGATAAATATATAGATATAAGCATATATGCAACTGCATTTTATTTATTATTTTATTTTTATATTTATTTTATATTTATTAAATGTTTTATATTTATTATCATATTATTATATTCATTTATTATGAATTACTGTCAGGCTGTCAGCATCAACGTGTGCATTTAGATCCATTGACTTGAACACGGCTAGCTGCGTTCGCCGGGCTAACCGCTAACCACTCTCTGCACTTTGCTTTCTAGTCGCAGGTACGTCTAAAATTCGTTTCGCATTGTCAATATTATTGCTGAGCAACAGCCCAATATTCTTTTTTCAGGGCTAATACGGTACGATCATCAGTAATCAAGGAGGCCGACAAGCGATATGAGAAGCCGGTATTCATTTGCAAAAAAAAAAAACAAACACTTGACTGTTTCAATGTGAGTGACATAGCAAATTAGTGGCTAGCTGGTTGTTAGCCTACGAGCCAACCGCTCCCCATTGTCTACTAGAGGGTGGGGGCAGTTTTGTTTCAACACAATCTCTGGAAGAAACACACATTTTTTCCCGCCGATCGGCTGCTAACCCCTGCAGGCGCAACCAGTCACACGCTGATTCGGGCGGGCCAACGCTGAAGAGTAGTCACGGTAGACGGAGGCGCGCTGTGACCCCAATCGATCGCGTTTTTTAAATTTATTGTAAGCGTTTGTTGCATTTTTGATTGGCTGTTGCACCTGCGACGTTTTTCAGGTCAGTTATGAATCGCAGCGAGATCGCTCATAAAAAGTAGCGGCAGAAGTTGATGCTCGGTGCGCGGCGGCCCAGTTCGAAGAGCTTGTCTGCAATGCAAGCATACGAAAGACAAAAGTCCGAGAAACTGATCATTCTGCAGTGATCTACGGATGTTTTCCAGAACTGTGAAAAAAATGTTGTGAAAACAAGTGGAGCCATGAAAATCAAAAATGTTCACGTTGTTTGTAAGCCGCTTTAATAAATATATAAAGTGAAAATGGTCATTGTTTGCGGACTAAGTCTTGGCTTCAGAACAGGCGACAGTAAACACTATCAGCGGCGAACCAGAACCTCCCGAGCCCGTCGCAATCTGTGACGAGCCGCCGCCAAGAATGTCACCCCCCCCTGCCCCCCCGCCCCCCATTTGGCTTTGGCATTCCATGAAATAAACGTTTAATTAAACAATGAGGCATTGCGCTTCCCCTCGCTGTCCTGTTGACTTTGTCACAGCGCTCATCCTCTCTCTCGCCCCATCAAAGCGGCGTGGCCTGATGTGACGACCGCGTCCGGGGAAGAAGGGCCGCCGTTTGCGTCCTCGTATCTCTGAGAGCCAAAGCGAAGCTCCGTCTGTTGACTTTTGGTTTGAAAATCTGTTGACGTTCCGGTGGCCACGCGCTTCTCTTCAAAGTCAAGTCCCGAAGCCGCTTTCACATACCGATACTCCGTCATACTGACTACCAACACCTCGAGTCCTCTCACTTCAACACGAGGCCCAAAAATTGTGACGAACGACCCGTGTTTCGACGCAGGCAATAGAATAAATTGCACCCATTTTCCATAAACCAAATCAAACCAAACCCTCATCAAGCATTCGAGCTTGTTGTCGCTGATCAGTCGCTACTGCTGTTGAGGAACGCCCCTCCGTGCATCCCACGAAACCCGCTGCAGCTCTGCTTACCTTTTGGCTTTAGCACGATTGTGCGTCTGCCTCGATATGTTTTCCATCCACACATTTTCAAAAATATGTTTTCGTGAAAAGAAAGAAAAAAAAAACGTGTTTTCCCTTTCGTATAACGCCTTGGCATGCGTGATATGAATATCCTTGGGAGAGACTTGATATTACATTTTTCATATGGGCTCCAGTGGAACAAACACAACTTATTAACTTGCCTTGTCCCATGTTTAATGTATTACTTTTTCAACATTAAGAGCACAAGATTATTTGACGTGAGAGTTTAATATCGGCGCGAGCGAGATGCCGAGTGTCTGCGATTGGGGCTAAATGCCTGGCGTGATAGAAATTGCGAAGGTCTATTGGAATCTCCCCAGGAAAACACTCGCCATCGTAAAGAATCAAAGGGCTGCTTTACCTACAGGCCATTCGCAATCGCCCCCAATAAGCAGCGAGTGACAGGCCCGACCTTGGGCTATTTGTAATTTTATGCCCCCCCGTCCCCCCGGCCCCCCACACCCACACACACATGACTACATTATTAATCCCCAAGGGGAATGGTGACTCTGCCACATGAAAGTGCAAACCGAACGCTTCCTTCTATTGGGTGGACTGAGGCTGACCTGTTTGCAGTCCGGAAATTTGCAGCCAAGACCGCCGTCACGATTTCAAGCCAAAAATCGAGTTTAAAACAAGGCTTAGTTTTCCAAATGATATTTGGGTTAGAAACAGCGTGTGCTTTTCAAATTTTGCTTTCAATACTAACCTCAGACTTTTCGGGCCTTATTTCCAAACGCGGTGCGGTCAACACGTGCGCATAGCTGACGTTTTCTTTCTTTGGGCGAGGGGTGAGGGGTGTTTGCGCCGTTGTGGCAGTGAACACAACCGACTGACTTGAGCAAAAGAATGCGGCTCCACTCATTCCCTTCAAATTCGGTGCTGGAGAAGTGCCCACATAGTCTTTGACATTGCGGAAACGGACCTGAAAGATCGAAGCATACACAGTACACATACAAGGAGTGCTGGCAGACCTCCACTTTCGACCTAAGTTGACCAGGAGACAGCATTCCACGCCGATCGTTTGTGTCCATGTGTGAGAATTGTGTTCCAACACCTGCGCCACAACTTTGACCTGCTTTTAGCTAGTCCAAGGTCTCATCTCCTTTCTGTCACCAAATTTCAATGTCGAGTTTCAAGCCAGGGGTTTCAAATCTGGCTTTCCTCTGCTGTTCGGACACAGTTGAAAAGTGCTGGCCATCAGAAGCTAACGCCGTTGGCCAACGCTAAACTGTGCCTCTCACAAAGGTGAACGCAGCTCTGCTTACCATGAGGGAAATGTCGCTATTGCTCGACCAAGCGGCTTTGTCCACTCTTAGACAGACAGCTGTTCTCTCTCCGGCTCGCTTCTTGAATGTTTTTGGCAGAGGCACTTTTCCCCGAGTGCCGACGTTGATGGGGAAGGACGTTTCAATTGAACGCCGTCTCCCTCGTCCACAATTTGCCTTTCCGACGGTGACAACTTTAATCAGGGGAAATTGAAGTTGGAAATGTCACGTCTGCTGCTCCATTAAATCGCTGTCAGTGGCAATAATAGATATGATCATGTCTAGAAAGTTCGAGCAAAGGGGGCGGAATCACAAATCTTCGCAACCAAAGATACCTGGATTTTTGGCGGCCCTGGTGCATTTTTTTTTATCTTACAGTCAACTGCTGCTATTATTATCATCATCATTATTATTATTATTATTATTATTATTATTATTATTATTATTATTATTATTATTGTTACAAGGGCAGGGACTGATCCGGCTCTGCAAATAGCAAAACCCACCTATACTTGATGTCTAGTGAAATGCGTTGGGGAGAAAAAAAAAAGAATCATTTTCTATAAAAAACAAGTGCACATGGGGAAAAAAAAAATCCCAGAAAAAAACAGCAAAACACAAAAACAAAAGATATTTAGTAAAAAAAAAAACAAAAAAAAAACATCTATGAATGATCAAACTGCAAGTGTGCGGACACCCACACCACGGCGAGGAAGCCCGAGCCATCTTCGAATTTGACCGTGTCTTTCAAAATGCCCAACCCAGACTTGAAACTTGAACTGGAGCCCCGAAGGAAACTGCGGCTCGCAACTCTTTCAGTCTATTCGGCGCACGTTTGGAAGCCATTCAGATCTGCCGGCGCCGCGCTCCAAATGATGGCCTTTTAAGCCGTAATCCGTATCGCCGGCCGACGGCGGTGAGCCGTTTTTCATCCCGCTCGTCGGCGGCCCAAAATGATAGGTGGCTATTTCCTGGCTCGGCTTCCCGGAGACGGAAACTCTTCATCTGGGGTGTGGGGGGGTGGGGGGAGGGGATATCTTTTTCAAGCCGTCGTTGATGAGAAGGCATTGCAGGGCTGCGCTTTTCCAGCCCCGACAAACAGCCGCGCCGGACACTCAACGCAACGCAAACGTTGCTTTTGTTTGCCAGGATGCCTTTTGTCAGCACGCCCCCCCCCCCAAACCCCCCTTCTCTATTTATTTTTTTTATGGTCTTGCTATTGTCCACAATTTTCCGCGGTTGATTAAAAGAAACCGCCTAGCGGATGGGGGTCGTTCTCCGAGAGCGCGTGACGCGAGAGCCGAAAAATAAACGTGTTCAAAATCGGGTGAGAGTGAAATCTGCTTGAAGTCGCCGCTTCCTGCTCTGTGCTCCGAAGAAATCGAGAGAGTTGTCGGATGCTGCGGTCTCCTCCATTGCTGCGGGCAACAACCCTGCGGCTCTGCCTCCGACTTCATTGCTGATCGTTCTCAAGGAAGGCCCTGGATGTTTGAGTCAAGAGATTGGCAGAGTGGCGCCGTTATCCCGGTGTGAAGGAACAGCTGGCACATTGGGGAAGTCTTGTCTTTTCATCCCAATTAACCCCCACGTCCTGTCAACGAAGGCGGAATTTTGGCATCGGACGCCGACTTCTTGTGCCATCCTCGCACATTCTTCCAGATGGTCGGAGGCCGTTCAGTCATTCGCAGGTGCGGCACCTGAAGGCGATGACTCGAAGGATTTTTCAACAAGAGTCTTTGTCGGAAGACCTCGAGTGCCCGTGTGACTTGATTAGCGGAGAACAAACAGGAGGATCTGAGCACCGCGAACGGTGACAGGCCGCGCTCGTTACGAAGGCGTCCAGATGGCCCATTCAAGGGAATTGCCACACTCGTTGTCGCGTGATTCAAAGCGCACGGGCGTCACTAAATTAGACAAAAGCTTCATAGTGAAGACGATCCCTTCCGGGGTGCTTCCACATTTATCTTCAGGTACATTTGGTCTCTCAGCGAGATGTCAAAGGGAGCCTCGGCCGCATCGGTTTTCATTTAGTTTGTTAATTAGCGCCCAGCCGTGGTTTCCTTTCCTGGCTGCTCCTGAAAACCAAAAGGCGTCCAGTTTACAAGCCCGTGCCCGAAAAAGAAGGCAAGAACTCAACATTGGAACCTGTCGGCAGGTCATCTACTACGTTTGTCGCTTTGGAAAAAGGACGGCTGTTGCTTGTCTATTGCGCAAAAAAAACATGGCAATTCCCCGTCCGTCCGTCCAGCCTTTTCCTCATCCGCTTTTCCTCCGCCTCGTGCAGCCGAGATAATCCGGGAGGGTGGGGACCAAACCGGATTGTTCTGGGAGCGGCTGCCTAATCGTACCTCTCAGCCGTCATTAAAAAAATGTATTTTAGTTTTTTTTTTTTTTTTTGCTACGTTTTTCTACAGATGTCAATTTCGACTTTTAACGGTGAAATCCGACTTTTGCGGAAATTCGGGTGGCTTTGCCAGCGTGGGACCGTACCTGGTTTGTATATCGAGGACTTCCCGGATTCGTGACGGATCCCTCCCACGTTGGAAATCACCCGTTGGCGTTGACGTCCCAAAAAGCCAGATTGGCAGGCACGGCGGCCATCTGAAGCGGCGGGATGACGGCTCCCGCGTCCTCGTGTCCTCTGCCGTTTGTTCCGTGTCGCTCATTAAAGCCGCTTAGCGCGAGAGGGCGCGACCCCAGCTGGACCCGCGTAGCCCATATGCGGATGTCCTTCTGCCCCCCCCCTCCCTCCCGCCACCATCACGATCACCATCGACACCTCCAACACCGCCACCCTTGTTTGACACATGAGCCGTGCCGGTGCCAGATGAGCTCTCGTTTGACGGCCGGCTGGATGCGCGCCCTTCGATTTCCCCCCCCCCAGTTCACCTGTCAGCCCGAGTTCCTCTTCACCTTCTAAAACAACGCTGACACCTCCGGCGTCCCTCCTCGCCTGTCACTCTTTTCTCCTCCGCGTCACCTTCCTCCAGCTCTCGGCGCTAAGGAGTTCGCCCCGAGCCGCTGCGCTCCGTTCTCCCGCTGAAATTCCCTCTCGAGTTCTCGTACAGCAGCTGCCTTGGCGCCGATGACGGGGCTCGATTTGGATCGACGCCGTTCGAGAGCCTATTGGACAAAAATAAAGGCAAACTACTCCCCTGAAGATGGGCCAAAATGGAGTCGCGGAGCTCATGACAGTTTTTACTCGGCGAATCGGAGGGATGTCGCGTCACATCGGCTCAAATGTTCAAATGTTTTTATTTCAACTTCACACGGTTTCTTCTTGATTTTGTTGAAAAATAAATCGATCCGAGTGATCAAAATGCGAGCAGAGTTTGCCCACGTCAACATTAGCGGCTTCGTCGCTAATCACGAGCCGGCAGCCCCCGGACGAAAACGCCACTCCATTGTGTCGTCTTTCGATCAAGTAGCAATGAAGCTAACGCCGTACGTAGGATCGCAACTTCGCTATTATTGCGTTTACATTAGAAGGCATATTTATTCGTCCTGATTGGTCCATTTATTAGTTGTGTTATTTTATTTTACATTTCATCTGCCATAAAATGATCGTTGTTGACAGCCCCTGTCCTTTAAAACTGCCCCCCCCCCAAAAAAAAAAACGGTTGCCGGTCTGCCAACAGCTCAACTGATCTGTGACACAAAACAGGTTGGGGACCAGCTAGTTAAGCTATATGTGTGTGTGTGTGTGTGTGTGTGTGTGTGTGTGTGTGTGTCGAAACAACTGAGCGTCAAAACAACTGTGAGACAACATGCGCTGAATTCATGTTTGGCCACAGCGTTTCATTGCGAAAGGACGCGCGGCAACGCATTTGTCAAGGTTTCCCCACGCGTCATTTGAGCGCACGCACGCAATTCGTTTGCTTTCTGGCTTTCTTTGACATTTTCGTCTTCTTGCCTCGCCATTAATTATCCTCGCGCCACTACGTGAACTTTTGAACATCCGCGTTGAATGTTGTTGATAAACGACGTGTCCGGATGGCGCTTGCTCACATCCCAGCGTGGTGGTGGTGGTGGGGGGGGAGCATTCATCGAAATAAGGCCCGAAAAGCTGGCCTGATTAATGATGATGACACCATGTTTGGAGAGAAAATCCAAATGAAAAGGCACTTGGCCGACAACGCGCTCCAGTGGTCGGATCAAACAAGAGCGTGGCGTGCCCGCTCGCCAGATTATGTATTTGCAGTCGGCTGGCAAATGTTCCCCACCTTGATAAATTGGAGCTTGTTGGCTGTGGAAGCAGCTTTGGGCGCGTTGGTGCGTCGCACCTGCGTTATTTTGCCTCGTAACTTTCGGTAAAGTTTCGCTAATTTTAAGAGGATTTCATGTCAGAAACTTCTTGCGACCAAGGAGCACGTCTGGCGAGCAATGCAAAAGTAATCAGTATGAATGATATTTATGCGTCATATTTTGTCGATTACATTTTTGGGGAAACCAACAAAAACATTTCCTTTTAGGAAAGAGCAACATCAATAGTTTGTCTTCTTTTTCGGGAAATGAACAATGCCCATAATTGACGGCTATTTACATTCATTCAGTTGTTAATTCATGGGTAATTTCCAAATGACAATCCAAGTTTGATTTTGCACTGAAAACGTTTTACGGATTGTTAGAAAATGCGCAACTATTAATTAATTAGGATTCAGGTACGTACGGCCTTGGTCCGTAACCTCCGTCAGACAATCGGCAAAAAATGTTGTTTGTTGTTTTCCAAAGTAAAAACAAATGTTGCAAATGGATGCAAAAAAAAAGCAACTCTTGAAATGGAAGGAATTTATTGTTGAGAGGCCCAAATTCCGAGGATTTGGACAACTTGAAAGTTGAAAGTTGTTCAACGATTATTCGATGACCATCGACGATGATCAATCAGTGTACTCATCATTTATACTTGGCAAGGCTTCTTTCTGTCTCGAGTGCATTTCATACTCAAGGTTCCTCAGCGCTTCACTTGATTATCTGTCAATGAATTGATCAATCGTTGCTCCTCCATGAATGCGAACGGAGCGGCGTTTTTTTTTCCGCCGGTGACCCTAAAGGTGCCGGCTCGTCCGAGTGGCCTCGTGTCACCGTATAACGGGCCGTCTCCGCCGGCCGGGCCATTTGCAGCGCGGCGGCACGGGGTGAGCGCCATTTGGAAGATTGACAGCACAATCGCCGACATCTTAATCACGTCGGCCTGTCTCCTTAATCAGGGCAAGTAGGACTGTTCAACGTAATGCGGCAGTCCATCAGCGCGCCCGCCATCATTCCCGTTAATAATTTGGCTCACCTTCAAGGAACGCTCAGTGGCGGAACAGGCGGGAGGGCGGACGAACGGGACCTTTATTCTTTGCAATAACTTTCATGTTTCATCTCAGCGGAATGACTGTACCGCGCTTCTTTTTGGAGTCAGCCAGTCTTCGCTCAACCGTCGATCCGAAATTCCCAACTGGAGCTCGCAGGAGGGAGCACGTAACTCCTGCTTTCCTTGACTGGCTCCCTCCACGTTTAAAGGTTGATCTAAAGTTTTTTTTTTTTTGGCTGTTAATCTCAAAAATGGTCTCGCCCCACATGTGAGAACCAACATTCTCTTCCCATGGTATGACCAACAAATAAAACAAACAAACAAACAAAGCACATCACCAAATGCCATCATGGAAGTATTTGTGAATGTGATCGACATGTGAAATTCAGCCACGTTCCATATCGCCTCATATACGTGAAAATCGAAGAATAGCTTTCCCCCTGCTCGTGCCAATAAATGAACACTAGAAGGCTGTGCGCCACGAAGCCCCCCACCACCTTACCCCTCTTCCCCACCCCGTGTGAAAACTGATCCGGTTTTCTGCAAGAGAGCCAAAAAGTCTCGAGGAAGGAGAATGTGATTACGGAGACACCTGACTTAGTCAGTGTGCACTTCGCTCCTGCCGTCGCATTTTGAAGCGGAGATATGGAGGATGAGGAGGACGAAGGTGGTCCATATACGCACATTATTCCCCTCCTTCAATTTGGAGTGATGAAACGTGCTCGCGGAACGGCAAGCGTGGACGCTCGCGGCCTGAGCGGCCACACGTTAACCGGGAAGTGTTGGCAAGACGACGGCCTTGTTTGTGAGAACACCAGCTCACGGCCGGAGCTTGCCATCTGCTCGCGAGGGACTTGGGGGGGGGGGGGCGCTGACGGAAGGGCGTGGCTGGCCACGAGTGACCAATACATGATTTTTATGTATTTATTTATTTTTGGGACGTACTGCAATACAATGTAATTGCACATCCACAACAGTAGGTGGCTGTGGCTGATCTGATTTATTTTAATTTTATTTTTTTTATTTAATTTTATCAGGAAAAAAAAAACAAATTAGACGAAAAGTTATATTTTTGGAAATAGTCCACTTTAAAGTAACATTGGCGCGGCTGAAAGTGAGTGACTAACGTGCCATCAACTTGATCGCATAAAACCCACTCATGTGCTCCTTTCTTGGAATTAGTTCAGAAAGTCCCCTCTCCCCCCCGCGCGAACATAACGCTAATGTGTTTTGAGCAAACGTGCGATTTACCTCGTCCGTCAGCGGGCGAACTTAATAGTGTCGTTAAGGTTAGCGTCTATTACGAGTGACTAATGTCATGTTGCTTTACGGCGCGCCGCTAATGCGCGGGGCTTGGAAAACACCATTTTAATTCTGCAGACCGCAGCAGCCGCTGTAATTGAGATGTTATAGTGTGTTTTGAGAAATTCAGGGTGGGGGCGAGCGCGCTAGCTGTTGGAAAGCGTTATTAAATTGAGTGCGGCCATATCGAGTCCGCGCGCCGGCCGCTATTTGTGTGAAGAGCCGCTGACCTTGATCAGCCGTGGCGGCTTTCCATCCAAATTGCAGAATTCTAAATAGTCCAACAGAGAAAAGGCAAGGAAAAGCATCTTTTAATCGTTCTTGTTGGTACTTGATGAAATATGAAAGGATTGTTCAAAAGTTGGAGGCGTCACAAAACCAAAAGTTATTAGCATCGCAAAAAGCTTTTTTTAAATCCAAAATAGGTGATTGGGATGAAACTAAGAAGACAGGTTTGAGTTGTTGTTGTTGTTTTTTTTGTTAAACGACTAGTCTTGAAAGAGTTACTTACCCCCTCAACGCCCATGGAAAGTTTCCCAATTGAAATCTTTGCAAGATTTCCCAGTTGCACTCGCCATGGAAATTGACCGGAAATTTCCACTCGGAGCTGCTGTGATTGATGCCGGCGACTTTTAGTCTTCAGTCTGGAACCCACAAAAACACCACATAGACACTCACTGCATTGCTTCTTGTTGTTGTTTTATTTTGACATTCAATGAGACAAAATGTCCATCTGCCAATCTGTCGGGAATGCGCTGTGGAGGTTATTAACATGCCCTTGCCCCCACCGCGCCCCCCAAAAAAAGGTTCAGCTTCTCCTCCATAAATCGCCCGCCAGGCACTTTTATTGCCGCTTGCAAATAGAAAGCCGTGCTGTATTTTATGACAGCCATCACAAACTCATTGGGATTCTTATTACGCCTCTGTTCTTTTGGCTTGGACCCACACACACACACACACACACACACACACACACGCACACACACACGGGCACAGCTCGTGCGCACAAGTTTACACCGTCTGAGAGAGAATATAATCCCAAGGTAATTGCACTTTGCTCGGCCGTACGTCACATTTGCATATGGACCGGCCTCTCCTCCTATTTGCAGCCAATTGCTGATCGGCGCAGAACGCCATCAGAGACGCCGACCGCCGCCTATTTATGACGAGGACGTAAGACATCATCGACTGCGTGTGTGACGTTTCCCCACAAATGTTTTCACCTCAGAGGGATTCTACATGCAAATGTTGTATTTTGGGGGCCATCGATGTTCCTTTGTGTTTGGAATATTTGGCGACCGTGCGGGCGTCTTAATAGCAGATAGCGAGCGAAGGCCTTTTCTGTCGAGATTGCATTTGAGTGATGAAAAGCTGCGTTGAAATGCGCTTACACATTGCAACGTGGGGAAATTGATGGAGGAATACGGAAGGAGGAGAAGTCGATGTCAGCGGTCTCTGAATTGGGGATTTTTAACGGGGGACATTTGGGGAATTTTTGGAGTGGGAATTCTGAATAGGCTGAATGTTAGGAAGTTGAAATGATTTGAATTGGACAAGAATTAATTCATAGTTTTACAAGAACAGTGAAATCAAATAAAAGTATCTTTTCTTTTGTTGAGAAAACAATATTTTGAGAATATTCTAAGTTTTTTTTTTTTTTTTTAATGAAAGAAATGTTTATTTACACTGAAAGCATTAAGATGAGTTTGGCGATGTGATCCACGCAAGCAGCGACTCCAAAATACGCTCCCAAGCTGCTGGGATTAGGAACACTGCGAGCCAGCAGATTATCAAGTATCTGGGCAGGCAGATGCGCCCAAGAGGGGGGAAAAAAAAAAAAAAAAAAAAAAAAAACAGAGGCACAAAAAAAGAGCCAGATCTCCATCAAGGCGAGGAGGGTGTGATCAATTCATTGCGCCCGTAACTGAGAAAGCAAATTTCACGCTGTCAACACATCAAGACGACAACTCACCCCGCCCCCCCCCCCCCTCGTCTTTTGTTTTAACGTCTTTCTTGCCGTCCTCGCTGGCTGGCTATGGAACGTGACACACACATGACAGAAAACACACAGTGGCTTGCTTTCACCCATATTTGCTGAGTATGGTAAATGCCTGTGTGTAAATTTTTAAAGAGGTTTAGCCAAACCCGAGCTGGAAACGTTTGCGCTCCCCCGCCCCCTCCACCCATTTTGCCCAGTGGAGCTTCATCCTTATCGGCGCGCTGCACCCACGCCACTGCGCCTGTCGTCGCCAGCAGCCGACCTCCTCTCCTGCTTGACCACATTCATCCCGAGGGCTCTTGTCTGGGGGTGATAAGCTGTCAAACGTAGCGGGAACCGCGCACAGCGCCTCCCCCGCCCCGACAAAATTCCCCTCTGCTTTGCTCCCGTCCACAGTCTCCAAGATAGAGGTGGACGACTCATTCTTTTGAGAGTACTTCAAAATACTTGAGACTTTTTTCGAGTCTGATCGGTGACACAGTCAGTTTACAGCCGCCTTATGTGCGCCGCGGGCCCAACTCTCAGGCTAGCTCACTTTCTTTCTTCACTCACTCACATTAAAACGGATAACAGACGTGGAACGCTCTCACACCAGAGCCAGTTATGTCAGTGAATGTTTGTTTCCTCCTGTGTGTGTGTGTGTGTGTGTGTGTGTGAGAGAGAGAGAGAGACAATGGACTAGCGCAACAAGCTAACATCTGCGCGAGCTCTCTGAAAAAGTCAGAGGTGATAAAATGATGGATTCACGAGATCCATATCAGCCTTTTGTTCACAAGCAAGATGGCCAATCGCTCAATGAGTCGAGTCCATTGCCAATGAGTGCGTATGGTCTTTTTTTCTTCTTGGTCTGTGTTTTGATGTGAAAACAACTTGAAGAATCTTGCGGGCTCACAGGGGACCGAAAACAAAGATACTGGATGCTAATTTTGCCAGATTTCTCTTGTCTGTGCCAGCTAATTTTACACTAGACGCCCCCCCCTCCTCCAGCCCCCCACACATACAAACATCAAAGTCAGTCTGACACCAAGCCACAGTTTGATTTCACAACATCACATTGTCGACTGTGCTACTGCACGTTTACTTGAATGATCTTTTTCGAGCTTTATCACGCCATCTTGTCCTTAAAGCCAAATATTGTTTGGCTTTAAGGACAGTTGTAAAAACTATATACTTCAATATCCTTGCCTCGTGATTCTACTACCTACTTACCTCCGTATTTGATTATTGATTCTCGGGACTAATTTGTTACACGGCTAACTTAAAAAAAAAATTTATCGAATTAGCACTCGCACTCTTTTGGCCAGTCATTCAGGATAACCTTCACCTTGCACGACAGGAATGAACGGAACATCTCAAAGCAATCCCATTGATTCTCGGGACTAATTTGTTACACGGCTAACTAAAAAAAAAAAAAAAAATCATCGAATTAGCACTCGCACTCTTTTGGCCGTTCATTCAGGATAACCTTCACCTTGCATGACAAGAATGAACAGAACATCTCAAAGCAATCCGTTGTCTCAAAACCCATCACTGTAAACCACTGTGGGCGACATCCAATCTCAATTCGAGGCCAAAAACGATCAGGGTGGAACCCGCGAATAGCAGCAGTGTTGCGGGAGTTGTCTTGTTTTGGGTTGTTTTAAAGAATTATGTTGTTTTTTTTTAAGCCTAAAGAGACCATCATCAAAACAAGCCTTTAATTTTTTTTTGGGGGTGGGGCGGTTCTTCAGACGATTAAGATGCAGATAAAATGCTTGTATTTTCTCCAAAATCTAGAGTGGGCCTGTATTTTTTAGCCTCCTCAGCCAGGGCGCTCTGCACCTCCCACCTGAGGCTTGCCAGCTCATCACCCACCTGTAGCTCATCAGCTTGTTTGGGCTGGTCTAAGTTGGCTCCCAAAATCAGTCCTCGGTGCAGGTTTGTGTTGGAACCACCCTGCAGCAAGCCCTGGTAGACACCTTGAGCAGTTCTCGCGTCCTCTGTGGACATTTCCGCTCCCCGTGGACTCTTTGCGCTCTCGCTTGAATGCTAAGTAAGTTTTCATTTCGAATTCTCCCGAGTTGACTTTGCCAGACCAATAAACTACGCCAAGTTTCAGCTTACGCCATCCTTGTCTGTTGCCGTGCGTTTGGGGTTATGTACAAACCCAAACACTTGTTTCCTTAGTGTGCACTCATGCCCCCTTTTAACCCGGCGCGCTTCCCCAAATAGACCTCGTCATTGATAACTGTGCCTTTGTAGTCCAAAAAAAAAAATACAGTACATGATGGCCGCTGCTACCCTTTACAGCTTTGGAGAATACTTTGTACCAGAGCGAGCCAAAGATGAGTCAATTTGGAAGTTGCCAAATGTACCCCTTCTTGTGACCGTGCAAGAAGTGACAAGTGTTCTTTGTAACGAGGTTTGCGCTAATGACAGATGTTCCTGTTAGCTACTTGGAACGGAAAAACAGACGTCTCTCTCACACCGAGTGTGCGGAAAGGTTAATTATATTCTCAGTGATTGCGATTAGCGACAAGCCCGCGAGAGCGTGACGGAACGCTAAAATCGGGTGGGCAGGTAGAAAATGAGCAAGGATTGCGTGTGAATATTAATTTGTGCCGCAAGGCTAAAAAAAAAAAAAAAAAAAAAAAAAAAGATGGCTTTGGAAAGCTGTAATTAGGGACATAAAGTCGGAGGTCTTGATGCCTGTTCGAGCCACCCACTTGCGGCTAAGCGCCTGTTTTATGAACTCGGGAGCGGTAGAAACTGCGGAGCTGACAAAGCTCCGAGGTTATGAGGCTTTCAAGTGTGGCCGCTATCTCGGTCCGGGAGGGGAAAAAAAAAAAACAAGACGGGGCAAAGGTGGAGCCCAGAGAGAACTCGCTCATCCAGCAACTTCCTATGCGATCGATGGGCTGACGCAGTCTGTGAAGTTTACAAGAGAACTGAAACACTCGCATGGCCTTTTTCCACTGCGCTTGTGCTCGTTCTGAGCCCCTGCCCGGGTTAGCACCGGTTCTTTCTTTTCCCACCGACAAAAGTGGCCCGAGCTCTGTGCTTGAAACTGTTTCTTAGACTGGCCCCAATGATTTGTTGCGCCGGACTCTGGCCACCGACTCCGTGAGTTTTTTGGCACCATTGCGTCCCACCAGAAGAGCGATGGCGCATGTGCCCAAACGTGCTCCGATTTGCATCCAGCCTCGTGACCGATGATTAAGAAAAAGAGAAGCGTCTGTTGATTGCATGTCCCTGACCGTTGTCGACTCCACACGAGTATAATCGAGGCGATGCTAAGTGGCCTAGCGGATGCGAATCATTATTGAGTCCACTTTGGCTTGGCCAAGCCGATGCCACCGGTCGCACGATCCTCCCCCATTGATCCAGTTTGCCCCTTTCCCATCTTCTCTTGCTGATGCGCCATCTCCCCTCCGGTCAAAATGAATCCTTACACTGCCGGCTGTGATACAGTTGACACTCCTGACGGTCAAGATCAACACAAATACGGGCGTGAGCTATATGCCGGGCTGACCTTTGGTCCCCGGACACCTCTATCGGTTCGCTGGGTTTTCCAACAGTCCTTTGTAGATTGCGGGAGTTGGATGACATGTTGGGGCAGAAAGGGAATTACCACGGCTCGGTGTTAAGTCTCAGGGGATACGAGGGAGGAGATGGAGGGATGGTTCGGATATGGGATTCTCCAGGTTTGGTTGGGGGTGAAGAAAGAACAGGCAAGGTTAGGTTAGAGGATCAGGGATTGGTGGGTCGAAGGGGGTTGGTTGAAGATGAAGGAACAACGGGTGGTTAAATGAGGGGTAGGGCATAAGGAAGTGTTTGGGTTCGCGTTAAGTTGATAATGCACGCAAGCGTTTGGTCGAATAGTTTGTGGAAAAATGTTCGTTTGGGTTGAATCCTTCGCCGTCGTCCATGATGATCACCGATGGTCAGAATAAGGGCTTGTCTTGGGCTGGAGCAGAAACGTTTCAGAATGTTTGTCTTGTTTGGAGACACTTGACAAAGTGATCCCGATTCCCTCTCGGGCTACTTTGCCTTCTCTCGTTTCTCTTGCTACTTCGATCGAGCTTACACAGTCCGTCCAGTCAAAAATGCCCGTCAAGGTCGTCACCGTAAATATGAGCGCGAGCTTTTTTGAGCTTTTTTTCGCTGCGACTTTCGTCCTCTGAGATCTTTTTTTTTTATTTTTTTATTTTTTATGTTTCCCAGGTTTCCCATCAGTCCTTTGTAGAATGCAGAAGGTGGATCACGCTCCCATCTCTCGCAACAGAAGCCTGAGTGCTGTGGAATGACTTTCGCCACCCCGCCCCAGAGTGATCGAGGAGGGAGGCTATTCCAGCAGCAGCAGAAGCAGAAGCAGTCACAGCAGCTTCAGCGGCTGCGACGGCACCCACAGCGGCGGCGTTACGCGACGCAGAGCGTTGGAGAGAGACAGAGAGCGAGCGAGCGAGCGAGAGAGAGAGGGAGCGCTGTCCGTCTGTCTGGCTCTGTGGGTGTGAGCGAGCGTGAGTTCCGATGCACCGCGCTGAGCGTGGCATCGCGGCGCGGCAGGCTGCGCGTTCCCATCGGTTCCCCCCCAGCGCTCCTCAAGGCCAAGGCGGGGGATGAAGCAGCAGCACCAGTGAGGAAGCCCCCCCCCCCGCCCCCCCAGCTGGTGGCATCGCACGCGAGCGGCTTGAGCGGCAGCACCGGCAGAATGGCGGGCGAGCTGGAGACTTAACCGCTGACGCCAGCGTGACGGATGAGAGCCCGCGCGTGGCTTCCCGCCCCAGGAGCCATGTGAGAGTGTCTCGGGCCACCAGCAACTCCTTGGACATGTTTCCCAGGTCGGCGTCTGGATTCCTCCCCGCCTTTGAACTTGTTTTGTTTCTCCTGGTGCTCTCCGGATGTCCCGAAGCCACCTACCCGGCTCGGACCAAAGGGAGATGGAACAAGGGAGGTAAGAGAGCGCGCGTCCTCGTGTTTGGCGTTCGGCGGGCGCGTTGGCGCCGATGTGATGCCAGGTGGCCTCGGCTGGGATGCCGAGGACGTCGAGGCCGACACTTTGCCTCCGCGGACTTTTGGGCGGAGAGAAACCTCCTGTTGAGTTGCGGGTCAAATTGGTTTCACCTTTGGAATTTGTTACGTTTGGATCATTGAACACATCCCGGGTCAAACGGTCCGAAGGAAAATGAACGAGAAGCCAACATAACAGGAGGGTTCTTTCAGCCTTCTGCTGTACTTGGGCGACTATTTTGCTGTGGTGATTCCCGATGGGATAGAAACAGTGTGGATGGGATTCATGGGTCAGATTGACCGAGAAGCCTTCACGCCATTCCAGAGGCATGAAAACATCACCCTGGTTTGTCGTCGTTTGGCACATATTTGCAGTCAAATGGTTCTGAAATATTGCGACTGGTTTTCTTTTGTTTCTTGCACGTTTGGAGGAGTACCGGGGGTCGATTTGACCCAGGAAAATTATTGCCACGTTTGAGATATTCACGCATCGGGAGGGTTAAGTCGGCCGCTTGCTGTGCTTTGGCAACTGGTTTGCAAAGAAGTTGTTCGTGAGTTAGATGGAAGATGTTTGTTTTGTTTCTGATCGGACTAAACATGAAGCGCAGGGGTGGCAAACTCATTTGTGTCACGGGTCACTTTGGAGTTGCGTCTTCCCTCCGAGGGGCGTTACCGCAGTGAAACCCAATACTTGTTGACGTCATCATCTCATCCTATTATTACTTGTACACAACCAATTGATGGATGACGAGTTTTGTCATCGCAAAAGTCAACTATTTGTTTGTTGCATTTGGTTTTTTTTCCAGATCTTGGTCTTTTTTGGTGAAGAGGAAAACTGACCAAGTTTCGGATGTCGCTTTAGCCTTCGTTGAACTCGTCGCTGCTTAAAAACGGCTACTTCTTGATTGTTTGGTCGATTCATGTTCAAGTGAGTGTAAGCAGGCGAACAAAAGGATTGCGAAATCCCAACATTCATGATCACACGTCACAATTTGACATTTGGGTACGGACTTTAGCAAGGATCATGGAGGTCGACACGCATGTTTTGCTTTTGCGGGCCACATAAAGTGATGTGGGGGTCCGGATCTGGCCCCCGGGCCTTGACTTTGACACCGAGCGGGTCAAATTAACGCAGGAACTGCTGCCATTCCTGGGAAACGCATGTAACTTGAAGTCAGAAACTAATTTGCAATGAAATGGCTGGTAGGTATCGTTTTTGTTTTTGTTTAATTTCTACCATGCTTTCTTTGGCAGCCTTCTTTCGAATCCTCCGAACGAGTTTCTTCGCCTTTCGGTGTGGCACTCCCCTCTGAAGTTTCCCCAACGTGTGAGACTTGTGATTTTTGCTTGACGTGCAGAGGTGTTGCCGACTCTCCTCCGTGGGAGCGCGTCGCCCCTCGCCGTCTCTTGCGGGGACGTAATCCCCATTGTCGGATTAAAGGGACCCTCTAATTTCAGCGAGGAGGCCGAGATGCGGCCCCCGTCGGCGTTGTTAGCGCGCAGCGGGATCTCGGGGCGTCTTCAAAGAGGCACAGCGGCCGCCACCATCAATTTAATGATTTCCTCGCCACTTTGACTCGTTCTCCACGTCGCCCCGAAGTTCAGCCTTAATTAATGAGTCGGCACTCGCCCGTGGATTGATATTTCCAGCTCCGAAATCTTGCTTCACCAAGGCAATTTTTTTTTTCTTATATGTGCACTTTTGCCTCTTCCTACTTGGTGTTTATTTGCCGCGATAATTGTCAAAAGAAACGAGAGTTGATTTCATTTCTAGCGGATGGAACTTTGAAGGCCGGAGTGGATTATTAGCGATGATGAATGCAACTTTTTGGCGCACAAATGATTCACAGCCAAGGGCGAACCTGCAGTTGTGCGCGGCCTCTGCTGAAATAGAGGGCAGTGACCTGCGCGGTCAGAACCACACTGGAAGATCTCTACGGTGTATATATATCAGCGCAGTAAAGCAAATAATGCCACGGGTTCATTCGGAACGGAGATCCACATTTGTAGACATGAAAGGCTGCCGAAATGGAATATCGCCCTCATTATCAGGAGCGAAATGACCACGGAGTCGTTGGCTCAGCCCGACTCACTTAAATTCACATTTACATTGTGACCGTTTTTCCTTTTGAAATGGCCTACGATTCCCTCCAACGTGGATATTCTTTTTGCATTTGCTCAAAAATGAACATGACAATGTGTTGACAAGATCACAACCGGTGAACAAATATGAGAACATCAAGGGTCCAAATGGACAAACAGAGATTTGGCGGATTTAGCAAGCGCTGCTAAGCCGGCCGCATTTAGACAGCTAACCTGTTAGCGCTCATATTTGAATCCTATTCGCACCGCTTCCGGTCGCCGCACTTGTTTGCGGACTGAAGCTAACGTTGCGATCGTCCCACCGCAACAAGGTCCCGGTAAAGAAAACGGAAGGACGCTTTCGCAGCATGCTTTGTTGCACTTACAAGTAACACTTGTGACAGTGTTATGCCTCTTGAAAGTGTCATTTTATGTTCCGCCGGTGTCGGCTCAAGGCCTGTGTTAAATGAATGTGGCTTGGCGACAACACCCTTCGTCACCAAGGCGGTGCATTCCTTGCAATACGTTATGCAATGGCCTACCGGTATCAGTTCATGTGTTTGGAATCTATTTGTCAAGGAAAGGTAGATTAAATGTCACAAGCACATTTTATCTGCTGATTTCAAGACAGAACAGAGGAATTTAATGTGTGGGCATGTACAGCCCGGCCCACCAGGAACCCGCCCGGGTGTCCATATTACCCACTCCGGGTATGGCCAATGGTATTCTTGCAATATTACTCAAAAAATGAATTATCGATGACAAATGCACTCAAGGGAGTCAAACAATTTTTCTTTTGATGTTGAATACGATCATCCGCCGCATAATTGCGGCTCGCTATTCATAAATTCACCTTCCGTTTCGCCGATCCCCCGCCTAGTCACCAGCCCTCCATCTGTTTGCAGTTTTTGAGTCACGAGATGCTGTGAAAGCCTTGTCGAAAAGCAACTGTTGTCAAAGAAGTGAGACGTCTTGATTGAGAGACAAGCTCTGTGTGTTGAGCGGGCGTCGACCTTCGCCTGAGTTGCTAGTGGACGTGACAGAGATTGTGGTGTATTTGTCCGACAGAACAATCATCGACAAAATGTGTATTTTGGAGGCTCCTGCTGCAGAATGAGTTTGACTTTTTGATATCTCAAATGGCATGACGGCAAACCTCTTGACATTGACCTCGCATCTTGTTGGTGGCAAGAATACAAACAGGAGGAAGGCTCCTCTGTGCCCACTAGCAAGTGACGGGGCACAACTAGTATTTGTTGATAGCTGGCGTAAGTCACTCGCTCACTGAGCAGGCCGCGACACGTCCGCGAATAGACGAGTGAGCTTGAAAAGCACAATTTGAACACCTTGGAACTCTTCTTTCACTTTAGTTTCCCGACACTGTTTATATGCCACCTGTAGCTACTGTTAGCGATCGATGCTATCATTTATAACAGTGTGAATGCATATTTCCTAATATACGTATATATTTTTTTTCGTGACCAGTGGATCACAGTCTGAATCTGCACAGGGGCGGGTTAGACCCAGCGTTGGTAATTTTACAGATGAGAGCTAGCCAGCGCATCTGTGAGAAGGGGGGCTGCACCGCAGTGGGAGTGCTCACTGCCAATCAATCAATCAAGCTCAACCACCGCGGATCCTTTCATTGCCTTTCAATGCGGCGCGCTAGTTGCGCAATAGCGACTCAACATGGCGGAAGTCCTTGGAGATTAAACACTGATCACACGAGCCATTTGAAACGTCATCGCAATTTATCGGTGAACCGTAAACCTTTATTTCTGTTCCCGTGGCACTTGAACTGCCTAATGTTGAAGGTTTTTGCTTTTCCCTATTGGTTATCTCGTCTGTGTTTGACGGTATCGTGCACTCAATGAGTTTGTCTCGCTATCCTTCAAACACTGCAAGTCTCCCTTTGCGAAAGCTCCTATTTGACTCTTCGCATGGACAACATGGCGGAAGTCCTTGGAGATTAAACACTGATAACACGAGCCATTTGAAAGGTCATCGCAATTTATTGGTAAACCGCAAACCTTTATTTCTGTTCCCGTGGCACTTGAACTGCCTAATGTTGAAGGTTTTTGCTTTTCCCTATTGGTTATCTCGTCTGTGTTTGACGGTATCGTGCACTCAATGAGTTTGTCTCGCCGTCTTTCAAACACTGCAAGTCGCCCTTTGCTCAAGCTCCTATTTGACTCTTCGCATGGCGAACGCTTCTCACTCTTTCGCTCGAAATCGGCGCCGGTTACATTTTATTGCGGCGGCGGCGAGTTTTCAATTTGGAAAATGATCCAAATAGCTGCGGGGAGTTGTTTTCCTCCCCCATTCTCGTCACGACCCTCAGCTTTTTTGGATTGCCTCGCATTCCTCCTCAAAGCCGGCGACAATCACAGCCGCCGTTCTCCGGGAGATAGAAGCGCTCAAGTTTACTGCCACCTTTCAAGTCCGAGGGGCTTTTAAGATGGAATCCCAAGGGATTTGGCTGACGCAATTAGGGTGAAAACGCCCTGGCTGTTATTTCGAGGCAATGATGCGCGCGGGCGACATGTAGTTTCGGTGTCGCTTATCAAAAAATACGAGCGCGTAAACCAAAGTGCTCCAGCAAGGCGGCGCTTTCTTGTGTCGCAGGCACGTCGGCGGACTTCGAAATGCAAAACCGTGGAAAATTGAAATTGGGGAGTCGTCTTCAATTCTAGGGAAATATAATTTTATTTTGAGTGCGCATGATTTGTCACACAGGGCGGAGCAAAGTGTTGCATTGGAGGGCCGCATTTTGAAAAGGGACACGCGGGCGAGGTCTTTCTTTGCGAATTCAAATGGCATTTTTGTAAAATGCTTCATTTTAATATGGAAATCATTGGTTTGCATTTGGAACTTGATTCGCGAGGAACCGGCCCTCTGCCTTGCGTGCTTCTCATCGCCAGCTGGAATGCAACAATCTCCCCCCCACAACAGTCAAGTTCGGAACTTGAGGTTTTGGCCCTTCCACACAGTTTCTCCATCCATGCATGACTTGGCAGCTTGGCCGGGTGAGTTCCACGACCGGATGATGCATAAACACTCCCATTTGACTTACGATATTGGTGTCCAAACTAAGATCCGGGGGCCATTTGCGGCCCACCATCCATTTTCCAGCGGTCCGCGACATGACCAAAAAAAACCCACAACCCTGAAAGTGACAATCGACACCGGCCGCAATGTTGGTTAAAAAAAGGGGTAGGTGAGCAGAGTGAGAAGGAAGGATGTCAGAAAAATAGTTGATATCCTGCAGAACGGGTGAGTTCCACGACCGGATGATGCATAAACACTCCCATTTGACTTACGATATTGGTGTCCAAACTAAGATCCGGGGGCCATTTGCGGCCCACCATCCATTTTCCAGCGGTCCGCGACATGACCAAAAAAAAACCCCACAACCCTGAAAGTGACAATCGACGCCGGCCGCAATGTTGGTTAAAAAAGGGGTAGGTGAGCAGAGTGAGAAGGCAGGATGTCAGAAAAATAGTTGATATCCTGCAGAATTTTGAAGATACAAATTTCTGATGAAAAGAACAACACAATTTATCTTCGAACCACTGAAGTGAGCAAAGATGAGTCCATTTTCAAGGAGTTTCTTGCACTTGGTGCTTGCTCTCTGGCTGACTGATGAAGACGTCACATGAATGATCCTCAAGTACCTGAAAAATGGTCACCTTGCTGCATTATTTTTTTCCTTTTATGCTTCTGAATATGGAGATGGCTTTCGGGCGCCGTGAAGTGCAGAGCTCATCGCCCTTAACAGAAAGCTGATGAAATGAACCGGACTGTACAAACGATATATCGTTGCTTCCTTGATTGACTTTAGTGTGTTTCAAAAAGTGGGCACATTTGAAAGTGGCTCTTCCATTTTTCTGTTGGCGGCCCTCAAATGAAAAAGTGTGGACACCCCTGGCATACGCGATGCCGTTAGCATGCATCGGTCCGGATCAAAAGCGCCACATTATTAACATTTTTCAGGTCTCTATCAGCCGTCTTTTTTTTTTCTTTTTTTTTTTTTGGGTCAGATTATATTTGTAATTGCATTATGCTCTTTTGAAATTGAATGAAAGTGTAAATTGGGCAACCCCCCCCCCTTTCCCGCGGGATGCCAGCGGCGTCCGTGCCACGGCAGGACAGCAGCGAGCCGGCCAGAGGGATTGAATTGCTGTACAAACTAATTGGGTGGAATATTAGGCAACAGGCTGACAGAAAAATGAAATCAGCGTCTTTGCTTTTAATTAATGTGTGTTGACTGGTGTCTCGGGGGGCTCAAGGGGGCACAGTGAAGGCTGCTGGGGATCGGGGCTAAAATCACTCACACTATGTGCCTTGTGAGCTTTTTTTTTTTTTTTTTTTTTTACTGTTGACACGATGAAGACATTTGTTGTTTTTAGTTAAACCGGCAAATTGATGACTCACAACGTTGCTGTCTGGCTATTGAAAAGGGCAAGGAAGGCACAAACCAAAAGCTTGCTGTTCTTCCGGGGCGTAATAATTCCGCTTTTGCGTGTGCAGAAGAATCACTTTCTCAAACGCCCACGCCTTTTAGGAAAAAAAAAAAAAAATCCACGTCGTCCTGTATGTAGCCGCCAGAACGCGTGGGCGCCGTTGCGTCTATACGCCGCGACGAACTGGATAAGAGGGCTACGCCGCGTTTCCAGAGCTATATTTATACATCAACGCGCCGTGAATAATTCAGCGTCCCATCTTTCATAGGAGATGAGGAGCTTGAAGTCCTGTCTGGTCGTGTGGCTCAGTAGCCTCGGTGGGCTTCAAGAGGACGGCGCCGCATTTCGCGCTTCCCATTCATACGAATGGGCAGGGAAGCCCCCCGTTCACCAGGGGAAATGGAACGAGCCCTCACGCAAAGCGGCAAACAGTATCTCAAATAGAGCTTGAACTCACGACGATTTCAGTCGGCGATTATTCTGTCGATTGACCACCGAATCCGATTGACGCCTTCGATTCGCACCCACGGCCTATTTTCTGCCTCGGTCCGTGCCATCGTGTGTTTGGAACTCACGACGATTTCAGTCGGCGATTATTCTGTCCATCATTTTGCCGATTGACCACCGAATCCGATTGACACCTTCGATTCGCATCCAAGGCCTATTTTCTGCCTCGGTCCGTGCCATCGAGTGTTTATTTGTTGACGGTGGCATTGAAGAAAGCTGCGTCTATCGCCACTTGCGCGTTCACGTGACACGGGGGGGTGAAAAGATCAAATCCATCCCGCCAAATGTCTGATGGCTTTTTGCCGCCGGATCGCAGTGTTTGTTTGTTGATGGTGGCATTGAAGAAAGCTGCGTCTATCGCCACTTGCGCGTTCACGTGACACGGGGGGGGGGTGAAAAGATCAAATCCATCCTGCCAAATGTCTGATGGCTTTTTGCCGCCGGATCGCGAAACGCCAGAAACGTACATATGTGGTTTCAAATATGGACGTGATGGGAAGTTGGACGGAGTGACCGTGATCATCGAGCAACTGACTCATTCGCTGACTTTTGTTTTTTGCTCGGACCAATGGCACACGTGTGCTGTTTTGGTGGTAAAATGGATGGCTGACGTGAGCAGGCTGGAGTATATCTAGCGTGGTCGCACCAAATACAAAGTGTCGCAGGAACAGATAATAAATGTGCAAGCGTTAAAATCACATTTTTTTTTTTTTAAATTTTATTTTTTAGGAAAGTGGAACCAATGAACTCAGGCAAACGCAACATTAGCAACAATGTGACACTCCATGACAGCTGAAGTCTTGATCGTATACGGCTATGATACTGTGAAATTTGTTCGTGCTTTGCCTCTGAAGAGCTCAGGAGAGGCCATTTCAATGCCACTGGAAGTGGCTTTCTTTTTTTTTTTTTTTTTAAATATGTTTGACGCACTGACATTTAGCTCCACATACTGCCAAAAGCACTTGCCAGAGGCTGAGCTGCACTGTGTTTGTTTACCAAGCAGTCGTCCCATACCATGGGGAAAAAAAAGAAAAAAAAATCCAAATCCATGTGCTGTTGCCGCTGTTGCGACATCAGATTTACTTTTGCAAAGCTCAGGGGCATTCACGTTCCAATTAAAAGCCACTTGAGATGACCTCAAGCGATTTGAGCTTACATCGAAAGGCCACATGAAAGGATCACATTTATTCTTTTATTTTTTTTCACGTCCCCGCCAGGAGCTGCGGTATGCGCCTTCATCGTGAGAAGCTTGTCAGCGCAGTATTTCTAAGAAGCCAGGGATTTCAAAAGCTAATATTCAGGTCTACAAAGGCCATGTTGGCGTTTTGCATTCGTCTGCAGCTTTTTTTTTTTTTTTTTTTCCCTTCCTCCTTCCAAAATAGCCGCAAAGGTTGCTCTTTTGGCGCGCTGGAACAAAGCAGGAAAAACTGCTCCCGTTACATCTGACCAGCTTGGAGATATTTACTTTGCTCTTTTTTTTTTTTTTCCTTCCTCCTTCCAAAATAGCTGCAAAGGTTGCTCTCTTGGCGCGCTGGAACAAAACAGGAAAAACTGCTCCCGTTACATCTGACCAGCTTGGAGATATTTACTTTGCTCGTAATTGCTGTCCTGTGCACGTGCTGCCTTTCTGCCTCACTTTGCAAGTGTGACGATCCCGGAGGAGGCGGCCACTCAAAGTGCGGGCCGCCGTTTTCCCATCCATGCCTTGGACAGAACAACCATGCTGAGTTGTCATGTTTTTGTTGTTGTTTTGTTTTTTTTTGGCGTGGGTTCAAATTGGGCCAAAAATGTTTTTTTTTTTTTTTTGGCGTGGGTTCAAATTGGGCAAAAAATCGTTTTGTTATCCGGGATTCCAAGAGTTTGGTACCCGTAGCATAGAACGTCAATGTTCTGACTTTTGAAGAAAACTTGATGGCAGATGCTTATCAGTGACTTCGTCAGGCTCCTCGGCCGGCCATCCGACTGCAAAGTCCCGGCGCCGGTCGGTCACCAATCATTTTGTCAGCCGTTGCTCATTTGCGAGGAATAAGGTTTCCGGATTCCTCCATCCACTCAACGATGATGAAATTAATTGGTCCACGGGCTTGGGAAATGGCAGTTTTGGGCAATTGAGTTTTAATCAAAGGCGAGGCGGGAAACCATTTGTTTCGTTTCAACACATTTTCAAGTCGTTACTGCTCTGAATGGAGGGCAGAGCGTCTGAGCTGTCAGCAGAAAGTGATGCCGAAAAGGAGAACTTTCACTTTCAAGCTGAAACTTCTTTCGCTTGGACTTGGACTCGAAGCGCTGCAGACCGTGTTCCCGAGAGTGTGATTACCTGCCCCGCATTAGGGCCGCCTTACGTTAACATTGTCCTTAGCTCGCTAGTTAATTAACCCCAAAGACCTTCATTTGCAGTCCAATAATGCGTAACAATGGATTAACTTCCCATTCTCATTACGAAGATTGTTTGATTAAAATCGCCGCTTCCGTTCTCGGTTCCGTTCCGTCTATCAGCGAGTCGCCGTGATTGAGTTGACCACGAGCCCGAGCGCATTCCCTCCATTCCTTGAGACTGCCGCAAAGTTGGAGTTCACTTTTGTCACAATCACAGGAACGACCTGAATCCATGTTTTGTTTTTTTTTTGCGGGGTTGGAGGGGTTGTGCTGTGTGTTTTGGGTGCCTTTGTTGCCAGTGGGAGGCTAATGGCTAATGGCTAATGGCTTATGGCTGATCCGTATGCAATTTCATCCTTTCATTATCGACACGGCTTCATAATTCCTACGGCGTTCGAAACGCAAATGGATGAGCCGGCGTGCTTTTTTTTTTTTTTTTTTTTGTTCCTCGTATTTGAAAAGGCTTTTTGTTTTCCTTTTTTTCCTCTTGTAGAATCGCGCTCGCCCATCTTTATCGCGTAATAAATGGCCTTGTGTGAGTGTGACAACTTGTGTGGGCTTCACTCTGCGTTTGCACTTAGATGGCGACAGTTCAAGGAAATACACTTAGTCCGTCTCTTCTCAAAGAAGAATCGAGATGAAACATTTTTTCCAGTCGTGGTGGCTGAAATTAAAACAGAAAAAAAATTGGGGATGATTTATTTCCCTCGAAAGATTCTACACAATCCACGCAGATGCTTGACTGGATTCTGTGTGGACGGCTCTGATGTGGCAGTTTAGCGATGGCGCCAAATTGGGCCAGCATGACGGAACTCGGCATGCGCATTTACCTTTGCCCGTATTGTAAACGCCATGAGGGCGGCGACCCAGGTAATGGCCAGCGGCCAATATTCCGATCAGCATTGAAGCCAGCGGACGCCGTATTTAAGTGTTTATTGTCCGATTCATCATGCTCACTTGGCCTGTCCGTGGGGGTGGGGGGGGTGCATCATGTAATAGCTTTGCCTTGCAAATTCGGCATCGCGCGTATAAACAAATGATCTTTGCAATCTGGCAGCTGAGGCCCCCCTGCAAAGAGGTTCTGAGAGCATCATTTCCTGCAAAGTCAAAAGAACTGGAAGAACCGGAGGCGCCTTTTGGTGGAGACCAAAGCAGGATATTACTCTGCATGTCCACTATTATTCCCTCTAATGACATATTAAAAATGAGGGGGGAGGGGGTGGTGAAATTAACGGTGAACTTTAACAGCACAATGGAACCTCCAAAGTCAAACACAATCAATCCATTTTGTGTGTTTGTGTGCGTGTGTGTATGTGTGCGTGTGAACACCCAGACCAGATGAGGACTTTAATGACTACTAAAACTGATGGCCTCTCATCCAAGGTGACCCCCCCCCACCCTCCATCGCCCCTCCGGACAGGGGGCGACGCTGCCACAGCTCCATGAAAAGTCCAGCTAATCCCTTCTTCCTCATTTTGATCCACCTGTCACCAGCACCGCCACCAAAGCCCGAGGCGTGTAATTACACTTTTATTGTCTACAGTCACACTGCATCATTCATTGTGGGAGGGGGTGGGGGGGGGAACTCACCTGTGAGCTCCGCACCGCAATGTAACAGACGTTTGATGAATCTTGCTCTAATGCAACGTTAATCGTGTGTAGCCAAAAGTCGTCAGCCGCCGTTTGGGTGCTTTTATGCGCTCGTAAGCAAGAGGCCACGCGCTGGTCTCTCTCTGGGTCGGACGCCCTCCCCCCGCCAGCCCCTCCCACCCCATCGCCCTGACACCATTAGCTCCGTTGACATATTATGCTTCTGTTTCCCTTGTAATTTGTTTTGTGTGTCAGCATGAAGGATGTCTTGTTTGCTGCCACTTCCTCACACACGGGAGGCCCAAAATAGTCGCCCGGGGACGTCGGTGGCTCCCTCCCAGCTTCGAAACGGGAGACACGAGGCATTTGTTTTGGCCAACGAGGTCGTCGAGGACCGTGATAGGAAGTGCGCCCTCTGCGCTGCTAGCAGTGTTAGCTCACGCCACTGCTACTATTCCGATGATTAACTTGACTCTTATCCGGTCAATGCTGAAGACCATTCGGGACATTTTTACGATAGATTCACAATTGATCAGAGATCGTAACACCCCATCAGCACTGACGGAAAACCCGTCACTGACGGACGAATGTTTTGCTAACGAAAAAGCTGGCCGAAGCACCCACCAAAGTGGGTTTTCGTTTGTCAGCGGAGTTGACGCTAGCAAGGATCAGCAATGCCGGACCTCTGATGGAAACGCGCACCGCGTGCCTCCCGTGTGTTTGCGGGAGACATCAGGTGGCCATCGGCGAGGATTCGAGACAACGAAGCAACATGCGCCGACGCGTCACACCGCCTTGTTTTGCCGCTCGGCCTTGCGATAAATACCTGAAAACGCCGTTCGCCTTGGGAGTGCTTTCGACTTGTCGTGTTGAGACGTGAGCGTCCGCATGAAAAAACAGCTGAAACCTTTCACTGTCCTTCATCCACAGAGATGGATTCTTTTTTTGGAGTGGCGTGCGGTTGGTAACATCACTGCCATGAAAGCGGCGACGATTTTGCCAGCTCACTTTTTAAGAGCTACACAATCGAGGAAGAAATCAGTCAGCAAGAAAAAAAAAAAGGAAGCACTTGGCATCGCTTTTTCTTTTGCAGTTAGCAAAACAGACGCGCGCTAATGTAAGAATTTGTGCTCGATATCAAGCGTCGAACAGCCGCCAACGATTTCTTGACGCCGCCGGCCGCAACCTATTTGAAAAGGAGAGCAATCCTTGGATTACTCCAACACAAAAGCTTCATTTGCTTTTGTGGCTGTTTGTTTCTTTTTTCCGTTGCCTTTGAATTCGGAGCCAGGCGCCGCTCGCTCCGATATGCAAATTTGGCGGCAGAAAAGCCGTCTGGCTCGCAGAGAGAGGCTCTTATCCTTTCGCTTCCGTGCCGACTGGAGCCAGGAGATCTTGAAAGCGCCCAGAGATGGAAGAAGTGTTTCTCTGCCGTCTGAAGACCCTTTTGCGCGGCGCCGTATGTCTTCAAACAGCAGCCGGCGGCGTTTATGTACTCAAAAGCAGAGAGATCCGGCTGTGCGTTTGAAGGATGTTGTTTAGTTTCAAATTTGACTGGACCTCGCCTATGATAGGCGCACCTGGCGAAATGACATTTATTCAAGTTTGCACTTGCTGCACGGCTACGAGACTAGGCTTTTATATATAGAGAGAGAGAGGCGCAGGGTTCGATCCCGGCTCCGGCCTTCCTGTGTGGTGGAGTTTGCATATTCTCCCCTAAGCCTGCGTGGGTTTTCTCCGGGTACTCCGGTTTCCTCCCACATTCCAAAAACATGCATGGCAGGCTCCAAATTGTTGCTAGGTGTGAGTGTGCGTGCGGATGGTTGTTGGTCTCTGTGTGCCCTGAGATTGGCTGGCAATTGGTTCAGGGTGTCCCCCGTCTACTGCCCAAAGACGGCTGGGATAGGCTTTGGCAACCCCGTGACCCTTGTGAGGATGAAGCAGATTGGAAGATGGATGGAGATCTCTCTCTCTCTCTCTCTCTCTCTCTCTCTCTCTCTCTGTAAAGAACACTTTACGAATAACCATTGCTGTATGCAACGTGCTGCACATGGAGTAAAAATCAGACATCCAAAAACAAATAAAGTGAAAACAAGAAACGAAACCTATAAAAACGGTCAACAATCTAAGATACAAGATTGTCACTCAAGGCGCCATTGACCTCATTGTTGCCACACATTGTTCAGCCGCCGCAGAAACACCAACAGCCTTTTTTTTTTTTTTTTTCTCGCCTTTTGTTGCCGATAAAACAACATCTGGCAACGCTCTTGGTCGGCCGCCGATCACGTCTCCAGTCGCCCGCCGCGCTTTTTCTGTGATTTGTAATTAGCATATCGGAGCGCCGTTCCAATTAATGAAGATGAGTCCCCCAGCACCCCCAAATGTTGCAGCTGAGAGGATCGACTGTGACTCAGACGGATGGGGGAGCGGATGGCGGGCGACGGGCGCGCTGACCACAGGTGAATTAGGAAGACTTGATGCGCAGCGCCGGAGAAGTCAACCACTTGCAGCCCACGCGCCGCCCAGCGCTTCATTTTCCATCAGTAGCGGAGTTTTTTTTTTTTTTACCGTGAGAGTAGAAGGCCGTCAGGATCTCATATGAATATTTTATTTGGAGTCTTCCATCCTATTTCTGCAGATGGAGGTGAGGGTTGTTCAAACTTTGCAGCCGTCCATCCAGACTTCAGCAGTTTGATGATAAATAACAGGGCCCATGAGGCTAGTTTTTTTTTGTTTTGGGGGGGGGGCACATCCTGCATGGGCGCCACTCCCCCAATGACTCCTGCCGCTACTACTCATGAATTGATTTTAGACATGCAGCAATTAATCAAGTCATCGACGACTCATTTATTTTTTATCGATGACTCTTTTCGAGAGCTGAAATTGTCCACCTCCTCGGAATTTCAACCTCTGGGCTGTAAATCGTCTCGTATTTCTTTCGTCCTCGGTGAGAGCAGACTGATGACAGCGAGAAGCATAATTTTTTCTTGAGTTTGCTCTGACAACTGTTTTGAACTCATTTTTGGGTGCAGAAAACTGAGCTCGGGCTTTCTCGATCTCATCAACTTTTTGAACCCTGTTATATCACCATGTGGAAACAGTTGGATTTCCTTTTCGCAGGACAAATGTGTTTCTTTTTGCGCCGCCCAGGCAGTTGCGGCAGCAGTCGGTGCAAGGTGCCTTTGATTTGAAGTTGCACAATATTCCAAAGCATCTGGAGTTTACACCTCTGGCAACTTGATAGGACGCAGACGGCACTGGAGAATACCGTTTTCTTCCAGCCATTCCGGAAGGAGGACTTTTGAGTCAGCCGTGGAAATGACGCGTCCGCCCTGTCACAAAGCTTTCAAGCCAGTGGCGCGGAATCGGGATGAGAGGTTCCTGCATTTTAAAAAGTTCGTGTAAGCTTCACCATATTTGGTTCGGATGGCAGCGAGCCGCAAATGAGGGCCCCTTGCCCGTCAGGTTTTGGGTCCTTGTCTGCCTTGTCCACGTCTTGTCTGGTTTTTGTCTGCGCCGGTTCTTATCAGGCCCGTTCCTCTGGCTGTCACTCGGCTCCCTCCGGCCGCTCGTATCATGTCCAAGTGTGCCTTATCGTCTCATCAGGTGGTGAAAATGTCTGACGAAAGACACCAAAAGTGTTCCATGTTAGTTTAGCGTGACAGCGAGGATGCATCCTCAAGTTTCGTACCCGTCATCCTCCTTTGGTGCGGTTGCCACGAAGCCATCCACATTGCTCTTGTGTTTTTGTCCTGTTTTGAGCTGACCTCGTCTTTCATGCGGCAACGGCATCCGTGCACTTTATCGGTTGCTGTAAGCATTTCCTTCAACATCTTTCCCGTTCATACACAATCCCTTGACCCGACGTGCTGCAGTAGTGTGAGTGGACCCCCCCCCCCCCAAAAAAAAAGCAGAGTATGTATGTATGTGTTGTTTTTTTTCCTTTTACGGCTTGATGGACTCCAGCCGTGACAGTGACGCACAAGCTGGTGGACAGTCGTCAGTCCCTCATCACAACAGTGATGGAAACCATAAGACGGCGACACGTCAACTGTGACCTTGACCTGAACAGAGCAGTCGACGTGACAAGAAGAGACATCCCGGCTGGCGGGGCATCTCCTCTGCTCACGGCCCTTTGGACCCCCAAGTTGGCCTCATTTCAAAACACTCCCCCCCTCACCCCCCCCAAGGTGAGCTGCATGTATTAATCAAGCCCGGTGGCGTGATTGACAGATGCTATCAACCACTGGATCAGTCCCGCGCGGCCTATCTGCGCCTGTAGGAGCTTCTGCTATCTATCGAGCTCCTGTCTACCTTGAGGTGTGGGCTGCTACATCTGCGCCTCTCTTATCTCCTCCATATTTAAGCAACCCCGCCATCAAAAGGGCCCGTAGCACTTCCCGGCTAATTGCCGGAGGCTAATAAATTGCGGAACACCCCACCCACCCCCATCCTCTCATTTCACCTCCACCATCTCGGCTGCAGGTATCTCATAAACTAGCATGAAGAATTTCCAGTTTCCACGCAGAGTGACCTACTTTCAATGGGAATTGTCACCAAATCTCTTTTCAGTAAAACACCGGGAACGCTCATCAAACCCGCCCCAACCGAAGCCCGCATTTCAAAATGGATTTCAAATGAGATATCCATGGCTCCATTCGTGTACGTGCATGAAGGCACCTCGCTTATCTGTTGCCTTGACAGTGAACTTAAGCCTGACCTTCGGCCTACTGGCATAATTGCTCACCGTAGGCGGCGAGTAGCGGAAGAGTTAGCGTTAGCCCCGACCCTTGCGCGACATGAGTCAACCCTTCCCCTCATCTCCTGACCCTTACCCAACCCCCGAAATCTTACACCCTGGAACCCCACCAGCAACTCCTTTGCGCCGGTGTTGTAGCCATCACTCCAATTGCCCCACTTTACGTGATTATTGTCTCCCGTAATGAGACAGTTGTGGGGTTAGAGCACATTGACCGTATTAACGCAGATGGCAAATCCGTTTTTTTTTTTTTTTCACAACCCGACCGGATTAGTTAGTCTGGAAAAAGCGGCGGAATATTAAAATTGCGCACAAGGCAAGTTCTGGTGGAATGGAAAGCCTATGAAGTGATAATTACCGGGGCTACACCCGTCGTCCTCATAATGGGAGGTTTAATTATTCCTCGAAAGCGCAAACGTTGCCGTCGGGCGACAGAAGAGCTCCGCCGCAGTGTTTTATCTGCGCCGCACGTCGATGGCGGCGGTCTTTTAAGGGGATCTTCATTATTTAGCTTCGACGGATGGAAGACCTGTTGAAAATCGATTCGACGTCTGGATCTTCTGAATTCCGTGGGGGTTCTGAGAAACAAACACAACAAGGAGAATAAATCCACAGCCACTCGTTTCAAGTCCACAGCGGCAAAAATATCTGCAAAGTGGCCTTTCGTTTTGCAGGAAAGGCTTTCGATGAAAGGTGAAGGCGGGAAGCCCCTTTCGCTCTGCCCTCTTCGCCAAAGTGGCTCATCGAAGGCGGTCTCCCTGAACTCCAAAAACGTTACCTTGACTCTTACCTTGCATAATATAACGAAAGGAACAGAACCACTCGAAATAAACATGTAGGGCAGTTTTTGTAGTTTTTTTTAATTTTTTTTTTTTTTAAGTAACCCAAGAACGTTATCGTGAGCACAGATGGCCATTTTCTGCCACGTTCACCCCTCGCACACGCCGACGCCTTTGCCGCGAGCTGCCTGGCGCACGCAGTCGGGTGCCGCCGTTCACTTAGCAGTTACAAATAGCAAGTCCCAAAAAAAAAAAAAAAAAAAGTACAGTCGCATGCTCCTGGTTATTGCGCCAGACTTACAAGTAGATCAAATTTACAAAGTCATTCGTCAGCCGATAGCCGCGTACGTTTGTCACGCTTGAGTTCGCTCTTTGAGTGTGCTGAACAAAATATTTCAGCAAAAACACCCGCAAAGGTTCAGTAGAAAAACAAAATCCAAAACACAATCAAATTCCTGAAAACCTCAAGAAACCAATGTAGCAAACAAACCAAAACCTCCGACCGTGTGGTCGGCGCGGCGAGTCCTTTTAACTGGAGATGACAAGTGACATGATGAGCAACAGGTGCGACGCCGGAGGAGAAGCCCTCCCACGCCACCTGTTGGTCACAAACGGAACAAAACCGTGAGGCTAAACGACCAAACAAAGCCAAATGGAATCGAAACAAAAACAGAACCGTGACAACGTCATTCATTCATGATAGCAGCTTTCTTCCACAAGACTGTCGATTGAAACTAGATGGCTTGAACGACTCGAGAGAGCCCACGCACGACGGACTCATTTGTCACATGCATGCCAAATGGGCCACTTTGCACAATAGAAACAAAAAAAAGTCCACGGCCCCGTCCCGTTCACTTTGTGCACGACTACATAATTGATGCGATGACTCCTCTCGCCACGCTGCACAATAGAAGTCAAGAAAGCAACTTTACCTGCTCGTACGCTTGTGAATAAACTTGGCACCTTTCACTATTTCAGTGCCAGATTTATTATTTTTTTTTTTTTAAATTCCATCTCGTCCTCCCCGGAGTGCACTCTCGACCTCGGGGGATCCCCCGGTAACCTCGCAGCAGTCATCCTCCCTCACGTCTCGTCCCACTTCCTCCCCCCACGCGCTCCCTCCACTTCCTCTGGGTGCTAATTAACGCGCGCAGGAGTTCCCCGCGTCTTTTGTTGCGTCTCCGTGGCTCTTCCCAGGGCATCGGATGCTACGTTTGATGCTACCTGCGAACATATCCTGTCGATATGCACTCGTTTTAACGTCTCAACTGTCTTTCATCCCCCCCCCCCAGCCCGCCCATTTCCCTCCCACGCATGTACAGTACACAGGCTGACACACTTTATTTGCCATTCGTGTGATGTTTCTTCCAAAATTCCTGCAGAAATCCAAAAGTGGCAACAGCACTCAGCCTCACGACTTACTCCAAGTGGCCAAAAACTTGGAGGTCGAGATCCAAAGTTCTGATGTTGATATCTTACAAGTACAGTCGCATACCGAAAAGAATCTAGCGAAGGAGTAATGAAGTATTTGTCATCGTTGGCATCGCCGCAGAGAGCCAACCCTTCTGGGTTTCTTCTCCTTTTGCTGTTTTTGACTTTGCAGTGAATGCAAACGGAAAAGTAGCCCAAGCTTCACGAACTTGCTTTTGCTACGAACATGCATTTGTTGTTTTTTTTTTTTTTTTTTTTTTACTGAGAAATTGCTCAGCAGGCGCAAGGGCTTGTGATGGCGCCAGCGAGACGTCCCGGCCGCGCCACCTGCTCGCGTCTGGCAGCGTCGCCGGAGGCCTTTCTACCTCAACTATCTTTGACGGCAGCTTTCAGCATTCGCGTTTGGAGTCGCAAGTGTTTTTGTCCTCCAGACGGAGAGCACGGCACGAACCACGAAATGGGTTGACGGTGTTTTTTTTTTTTTCCATTGGCATGGGATCGATTGTAAAGATTTCTGGCGCGTTGGATGTCTGGAAGCGGCAGAGGTGGTGAACTTGAGTCACATGACTTCGTCGAGACTCGACTATGACTCTGGTATTGGTGAGACGCGGCTCGATTTATTTGTGTGACTTCTTGAAGCTTTATTTGCAGAGGTCGGCCGTCATTCGTCCTCCGTCGGCGGCCTGAGCACCCGTCCCTCATCGTCCGTCCGCCATTTTTTTTCCAAGCCGAATCAAACTGTCACCGTCGGTCCGTCATGTTCTTTGAATCCACATGATATGGTGCCGAACCAAATGCTTGCCGCAAAGACACGCGCACTCACGTTTCACGACGTACGCGCTCTATTGAACTGTGAAGTACATCGGGAGCATGCCGGTGGCTGGTTGCAGCTTTATTTTTTATTTTTTTAACTCCTAAAATCTCCCAAAATGTTAATTTCAAGCTCCAAATGGCTTTAGCTCAACGACTTTCTCGACTATCAATAGGAGGCCGTAAAATATTCATCACACTTAACGATAACAAGTCTGAGCAAATGAATTGCTTCCAAGTCGTTGATCCTCCAGCAAGTGGCCACTGGCAGGTTGTTTGCTTCTGGCCAACGCCGAGTGCGCCGTCAAAGTTGAGCCACGCGGCTCGCAATAAATCCTCTCTGCGTCTATTATTCAGAGCAATAATGGGCCCCATCTGTCATGCAAAGCAGCAGACAAATGAACTCTTTGAATCTTGTGTTGTGCAGTGATTCTCTCAAACACCTTGTCAGGTCTTTTTTTTTTTTGGTTCTTTGAGAGACAAAAAAGCTCTTGGGGTGGGCAGCATGGTGCAGTTCCCCCTAATTTTAAAATATGGTGTTTTTTTTTTCCCCATTCGCTGGCGGCCATTTTCAAAATACTGCCAGCTGCTTAAGGATTTTGGTTTGTTCTCAATCCCGTGACGGACAATGCATGCGCAGAAAGAAATGATGCTCGTCTTTGCCTTGTAGAACTCGCTTTCTACCTACTTTCCCTTCTTTCGTCACCAACGGTAGGACATGGCTTGTTTTCACCAAAAACACGGGTCCCGAACCATCAAGCAGAGAAAAATAGATTTTAGTGACAAGAAACAGGCAGGATTTTATGAAACAATCAAAAATGTGACAATAAATCGACTAAACCTTCGGTGTCCTTTTTAATAGTATCACCAGTTTTTAGATTTTAAATCCACGTGTGTGTGTGTGTGTGTATAGCAGCAAACTGCGTTTTCTAGTCTCGAAGCAAAACTAATTTGATTTTCAAAAAATGCTGTGATGTAATTTTGAGAACATTGTGAAAGCAAACAAAAAGGATTATTATATCGTCAATCGCGATTGCTTTTCGGTTCCACTTCTGTTTAGCGAGTATGATTTTCTTTTTGGAGTCCAGAGCCTTGAACTCAGTTTCAGCCAGATGTCAGCAAAAGGTGGACTCAGAACAATCGGCGAGCTCCCTCGTCTGTTCGGACTTTTTTTAAAAAATTCTATGGCTTTTGAGACTCGACTCTAGTTTGACTGTTTTTGTGCTTTTCACTGTCTTTGTTATTCATTTTCGTTGTTGAGTGAATGATTTTTGCTCCAATGTGTCCAGCGAGGTTGTTTTCAAATTCTCGACAAGTTGAGTTGAGTCGCGCATTCTCCGTACACAATAAGCAAGCGTGTCGTGCGTTGGTGTCGAAGTTGTTTGCCGCACGCTGGAATGTTCGGCATTAGATAAGTCATGTTCAACCCCCCCCCCCCCAACACGCCTGCTGTATTTTTTGCTTCTTCCTATTGTCTCCTCCGATTATATTCAAGCCGTCTCCCACCAAATGATAATTAAACAAGGAGTGCGTCAAGAAATCCTGGAATTAAAGCACTTAATTATGCATCCTCGCCGCATGAATATTTCATGGTAAGGGAATCAACATTCTTAATTATTCACCGCTGCAAAATGCATGAAAAGTTAAATGCGGGAGCGTTGAAGAATGGAAGCCTACCCAAATGATGATGATGATGATGACGGTTATTATCATGATGATTGTTATTTTTTTTAAGCTGCATCCCTGTTGCTCTTTACAACTTGTGTTATTTCGTCATGAGCGCTGAAAAGCGTTCATGAGGGAGGAAGTGCCGGCCGGATTTATGACTGGAGAGGGAACAAAAAAAAAAAAAGAAAAGTCAATGCGGGGCAAGCAAACAGAATGGCCTAAATGATGCAGAAGAGATCTGTGACCTGGAAGAGCAGCCCCGCCGGGAGAACGCCAATCAGCTGGGATGTGGTTTTGGTGCGAGGGCTCCTGATCCCAATGAAGCTCGTTCTTAAAAAGCAAGAAGTGGACACAATGGAGTGACATGACATAAGCCACCTTGAAAATGCTTTTCTCCTGATCCCAATGAAGCTCGTTCTTAAAAAGCAAAGAAGTGGACACAATGGAGTGACATGACATTAGTCACCTTGAAAATGCTTTCGCAGTCGTCCATGTGAATTTGTCGTTGCGGGGCCGCAAGACAGAAAAATGCAAGGACGAAAGGGCCACTTTAAAAGTCGTCCACTTTTTGAAACATGCTCAAGACAGTCAAGAAAGCAATTTGAGATCGCTTGTATTGTTTCGCAGCTTTCTGTTGAAGGCGTGAAGGCAAATAGTTTTGGGGTGGCTAACAGCCCCCTCTCTCACATTATAGATCCGGCTCTGCGCTGCCCATCTTCGCCTTCAGAACCAAAAAAAAAAAACCCCAAACTGTAGTTGGGGGACCACTTTTCAGTTCCTTGAGGTGCCTTGTCTTTATAAATCAGCCAGCGAGCACAAAGTGGATGAAATGAGTTTTGCCTCTAAAATGGAATGATCTTCACATGCACCCAAAAAGGTATCTTCGAATATAGAGAAAAATTCTAAAGCACACGCTCCCTTTTTTTTAACTAACCTTGCGGCCCATGTCAAATGTCATTGTTGGGGGGTTTTTGAGTCATTTGGCGGGCCGCTGAAAAATGGATGGGATGCTGCAAATTGCCCCCGGGCCGTCGTTTGGACACCTCTGTTGAAAACGTCGATCATGTTGCTGCGTCATGAAGGCGCTTGAGTTCAATGCGCCTCAGTGCTTCTGGAATCTTCCTTCTTGTCTTGCCATTTGGAAAGAGCGGTGACCGTGTACCTGAAAGTCATCCGGGCAGTTCTGCCGGGAGGTCTCAAGACCCCCCCAAGCAACCCAAAACCTTGGCTGCCGTCGCTTCCTCCTTCCCGCCTGCTCTCACAACAAAGCGGGTGACCCCAGCCAGCACTTGGCCTCCCTCCTCGGTCTCTCGTAGGCAGCAACGTGCGTCGCCGCGAGAGCTGAGCGGGCTTCCCCCAGCGAGGGTCCTGGCCTGTCATCTGACGGAGCCCAACAAGAGAAGGCAGCAGCAGATGCCCGGGTTCTGGGGCCAAACAGATGGTCGGTCCAAGTGGCCCCGGATCACCGTCACCTTCCCAAACTCGAGAAGGCAGCTTGGCCGTCGGGCCGCTCCGCGTTTTCGATCAATTCGAATGGCCGGCGTCAAACGTTGGGAGGTCGAGAAACGGCTCGCGGCGAGGCGGGCAGAAAAGAGGCTTCCTGTGGGGTCGGTGGAGAGGGCGGGGGTCTGCCATCCCACCCCGTCTAATCCTTCCCCCGCGGTTTGGAAGGCCGGAGGAGAGGCCGCCTGTCTGCGATATCAAAGCGGCTATAAAGCGCCAGGCCGGCCTCCAGCGCGGCCGACGGGCCGACAGGAGATTTGGTGGGGCCGTGGCCGGGGCCGCGATGAAACGACATTTCCCGAGGCGATGCTGCGCTAACCGGTTTTCAGACTGACCGCTTCCATCCTGGCTCCTCTGCCGCGTTGCTTTTTGATGTTCCCGTCAGCACTCCCTGTTTGGCCGCCACGCCAGCCTCGGATGTTAAGAGATAGTCGAGCTTTCCCTTTCAAAGGCTTCCAGTGTGCCGCCGATGCCACGCCGTCGGCCCTACGCCGCCGCTCGGCTGCGATTTTTGGGGGAGGAAACGGTCCGACCCCTGCCTTGTCGCTGCCTCTGAAGTATTTAATCTCCGAACCATCAAACAGGCTGATGAGCCGTTTTTTTTTTTTTTTTGATTGTCTCTGTTAAGGGGGAAAAATTTGAATTTGGC
>NW_017805115.1:268431-275119 GCF_001891065.2 Hippocampus comes | reverse complement strand
AGCGACTCGCTTGCACGATTAGCTTGGCACCGATTTGACGCTGGATGCCCTTTCTGAAGCAACACACCTCAGCTGAGCCGGAGGATGACGGATGGCGTGAAAATCCGTCATCATTTATTTATTTTGCCCCTAATTAGTCAAAATCGTCTTTTCTCCCGGATCGGGACTGGCGGTGGCCCGGGAATCCAACCTCACACCATCTGCGTGACAGGCAGCAGCATAGACCGTGTTCTCTCTGTTCTCATTTGTGACCAGAACTTCATATATTGCAGTCTTGCGTGGCTATTTTTGGTGTGCCGGTGGGACGCAGTTGTGCTGCAGTTCATCATCGCTCGACACGGCTCTTTTCCACCGCGCCTGTGCTTGCGCTAGCGCTCGCGCTCTTTCCAGGCCCGCATCCAATTGAGCACCAGTCGTTTCTTTTTCCACCGCCGAAATGGGCTCGCGCTGTGGTGCTTGAAGGCGGGGCTTGAGCTGGGCGCAGCTATTTGTTGGGCGCACACTCACAAAGCAGAATTAGGGTGCCGTGCTCTCAAAGTCCCCTGCTGTCAGCCGCACAGTCAATGTTTTCCCAAGAGACGAGAACTGTTTGGCGTTGAAATTCTTCCGCCGATAACAAAGAAAGCCAATCGGATGCCGCCGGCAAGGTATTTGAATCAACAATCGATGCTCGGAAACCGCAGACAATAAAGACCGCAGCGGGAAGACGCCGACCGATATCACCGCACAATTCCCGAAGCCCTTGCGCCGTTCTTATTTATCGGAAGCGAACGCGCGACCGCACTCACCGCTTCTCTTTGGACATTAGCGATAATGAAAGCCGCACGTCTTCTGCGTGAACGGTGTGAAAATGAAGCGACCTCTCCACATCAGTCAAACCAGTGCTAATAGATTCGGGCTCATTACACTCATTACGTTGACCAGCTGGATGCTGAGTGTCCAGAAATGTTCTTTCCCACTGTGTCGCTTTTGGCCACACGTTGGCTGATTTCCAGGAAGGGCGGCTGAAGCGCCTTATGAAAACCTGATTAGTTACTGATGAGCATTTGTGGTTTAAATGCCGCTGGGTGATGATGAACAACGGCGAAGCCCCATCGTCTGCGACTCTTCTGGAAATATCATGTGAGGCCATCCATCGCGAGTCGATCAATGCATTTTCATCAATACTGTGACGGGTCCTCGCGATTCCTCAGCCAGTACCTGCAGCTCTTACACGATTTGGCCGTTGTTTACACCGTTTTCAACCTGCGTTGGATGGATCACGGTGGAATCGTCCCCACGCATCCTCACCCTGGAGTGTGGGATTTGTTTTCGTAAACAGACTTTCTCCTTTCAACCGCCAGAAGGTTTGCGATGAAAACAAAACGAGAAAGAGATTTGTCTTTTGTATTCGTTTGGATGGGTTTGTGCTGCGCTGTAGTTATGGATGGATTATGAGTGAGGATATGGAAATCTTCCACCTCCCTCCCGCCCTTTTTTTTTTTTTTTTTTTTAATGTCAAGAGTGTCATTTATCAGGCCGGGTTTGGAGTTAATGGGTGGTGGGTTGTTAATGGAGATGGGAGTCGGCCAGAAGTTTTCTATTTGCGAGGTCGGCGTGTCAATAAATGGCTCTCGTGATGACATCTAGCAACCCCGCCCCCCTCCACCCCCTTCCCTAACTGTGCTTCACGGAAGCAAAAATCCCTTTTTACTCGCCGCCCGATGGCGACGCCTCTGCGTTTAAACGGCACAAAACAAATGGCGTCTTTCCTGCTCTTTATTTTTCACCTTGACTAATTAGATCCTGGAGGATACAACTGATGAAATGACACGCCACACTCTCCGAAATGAAATGTCGTGTGCAATTAGGGGCGAAGAATGACTGATTCTCACGCCATCCGTCGTCCTTCAGCGTGCCTTTTGCGTGCCATTTGTCATCCTGTTCTTCATAAAGGCCCCATTTGAACGGGGAATGAAGCAAAGGGGGCTTGATGAAACGATACCGAATCGCTCGTCTACGGCAGCGGCCCCACGACCTCTTTTGTGTTGCGGACCAGTTGAGACGAGTGCACGCTGTTGACGGACTGCCGACCAATTTTATTTTCCAATGCTATTGAAAACAAAGATCATTTCTTTATCACTGATTTTTTTTCTCCCGTTTATTTCAAGCGGTATTTTCCTACCCTATAACCAATGTAGAATAAAATAACATGACAAAGACATGCAGCAATCAGGAAGAATAAATACGCTTTCTCATGTAAACGTAATAATAGTGAAGTTGACATCCTACGTATGGCGTTAGCATCATTGCTACTTGATCAAAAGACGACACCGTGGATTGCTGCTTTCATCCGGGGGGCTGCCGGCTCGTGATTGGCGACTATGCCGCTAATGTAACTCTGCTCACGTTTTTATGCTTTCCACTTGATCACTCGGTGCTCCGTGTGCAAGTAGTTCAGCAGGTTTCTCATATTGTCTCGTTCTGGACGACATATGAGGCGCTCTGGGCGAGGAGGGGGGGGGGGGACGTCTCTTGTCCAAATAGCTTCATCTTCGGAAGTCTTTATGAGCAGTACGTTTGGTCAATGTGTGACTTTTACTTTCCGTTGACTGCTCCTTCTTTCGTTTATTGGCCGATTCGGTTGATGAAGTCAACGTGCTCGGATGTCGGTCTCTGTGCGGTGCGATCTAAAATGAGCCGAGGCCCGGTACGGGTCCGCGGACCAGCGGTTGGGGACCACTGGTCTACAATATAGCACGGATTTCCGTGGTGAAATAATACCGATGAACTGCGGTAGAGTGGGAGGAAACGCTATTTGTGAAAACACCAAAGTTTTGACTTGAGTTGCAGTGCGTGCAACTGCTGACGGTCCTCCGCGTTCCAAATAGAAGTGTCCCACTTTCGAAAGAGATTTATGTGACATGTACAATCCCCCAACTGCGGAGGAGAATAAAAAAAAAAAAAAAACAGCCCATCCCTGGCGGGGCCCACCCCCAACTGCGGGGGAAAAAAAAAAAAAAAAAAAAACAGCCCATCCCTGGCGGGCACGACTCCCACTCGGCACTCTACGAGCATCTGAAAGTTGTCTCTGTCGTGTTTTGCTCACCTGCAGTGATTTCCGTGCGCTTTGTGTCCGTTTTTTAACGATTTGATTTCGCAAGTTCCGAAACGACCCCAAACTGCGTCGACTTTTTGGGGAGGCGTTTTGAAGCATCAGCCCATCATTCGCGCCATTGCCGAGATCTTGAAGTGACCGTCTCTTGTATGAGCGCCTAAGCTCGTCGCGCTTCATCCCCGAGAGGATTCCCGAGCTCAGTCACCTGTTCCCTCCCGCTCAAAGCTGGCGTGGGCGCTTCGCCGTCTTCATCCCGGCTGCTGTCGTTTAAGCGAGTGGCTGATTCTTTTGTTTCACGCCCTCTCTCGAATAATCTTGCTTCGCTCCTCCATGGAGAAGTCGTAGCCTACGGCGAGCGCCCCTCCCATCTTAGATGCTCTTCGTCTGTTTCCGGAGGCGCGCTTCGGAAGCAGTTGGGAGCGTGTCCAATGGCATTAGCCCCCGCCGCGGCATCCAACCGCAGATTCCAGCTGAGAAACTGCCCGCCACTGGGTGGGAGGCGATGGGGAACTTGAGTCGCCTTGGCGGGGGCGACGGTGTGGGGGAAGAAGTATACTTAGATGCCTGGCTTGGAATCCAAAGCGGGCTGATCCAGGATTCCGGATCCTCCCTCCCCTTCTCCCTCCTTTTCTTTCTTAATTAACACAAACAGTTCATCTTGTTGGTTCCCTTGCTCGGCTTTTGTTGTTGCGGGTGAGATGTTCCATTTGGCACATGAATCAGATTGCATTTTTCCTCTCGAGCCTTGATGTTGTTGGGGGTGGGGGGGGGGCGGACTCGTACAGCCGTGTCTGAGCGGGTTTCATTTGGATCAGCACCAATTTGTACAGCTTCACAGATGCCCGCCCTTTACATCTTCCCGGTCATTAATCATGTATCGTCGACTTCATCAGAGTTCATCAGAAATATTTTTGAAAAGAAATCTCCCTCCTTTTGTTCATATGTGAAGACCCAAATCCATCATTTCAATGATCTGGCTGAATGATTTGGGCAGGGGGAAAAAAGGGTGAAAAAGTTCCTTGGTGTTTAGGTCAGGGTTCGCTTTGGTTGTTAACAGGATTTCATGACATTTAAAAGTGTCTGCAGTAAATGATCCAAAAAGTGAAGAATCTTCACATCAAGGAAAAGACGAAAAATGATGTCGTAAAATATATTAGCCGATAGTTTTTTTTCCTACTTTTGGGAAAGTGCAGCAAGAAGCATTCGTCTTTTTGAGGAAAGCGGCAGGCAAGGGCGACGATGAGTTACCCTGAACGCCACCTCCCATCGGCAGTTGAGTAAATAAACAAAATACGTGCACAGAATAACAATGTCAATATTTAATGCTGTATGGATACATATAACCGCTTACACCTTCAGTTTTTAGAGGAGCGCAACATCGCTTGTCTTCTTATGAGAAAACAAAAAGCGCAGAGCATTTCCACGGCGACCGTGTTTGAATTATTACCCGGTGAAAGCGCCAACGGTGGCGGCACAGTTGTTAAGATGAAAAAGGTGATCTTGCCATTCATTATCTCTTTGATTCCTTCTTGGCCGATTTTCCTCAACTTCATAAAGTTTTATGGAACCAAAAAAAAGCCCCTTGGTAGGGATCATTCATTTGGCTGCAGTCTGAAAATGGCGAAACTATTCATCAACGTGTTCGCGTGTTGCATGTCGTGTTGTTTGAAGTTGGATGAATTCATTTCGTCATCCGCAATTTATTTTTGATGACGTTTGATCGACGGAGTTTGGGTTTGACGATCCAAGTTGACTTTGGGTGAGAGGGAGTCGGAGGCAAACGCGGATCTTATGATTGGGATTGCAAATCCACTGCCGCGCCCTGACCTGGAACCCCGATGAAGACATTTCCCTTCTGTCGGCAAAGTCTTGAAGAATTTTCTTTATGAGTGACGGATGACTTGGGGAAAACCTTGCGCCGTTGAAGCCTTTTCGATTGCTGTGCACTTCTGAAGGTATGGAAGCTCCTGAAATTTTCATGAATTCCTCTGAAAATTTTTCACAGCCCCGTGTATGAAAGTGGCTGCTGGGAAAGTGGCCGCCAACTCTGACGTTCAAATATTAACCAGCTTTCGACACTAATGCTTGAGCCTTCAGACCAGGATGCCATCAAATGTTGTCTTTTCATCGTCCTCGATCATCTCTCGCAAAAGGAGCATGACCGAGCGTATCGGCAACCTGGAGCCGCCGCTTGACTCAACTCTGTAGGCGTGCTATCGATTCACTCTTTTGCACTCTGATGAAGAAAAAGAGAAAATCACTGCAACTTCCATCACATATGGCAAACCGGCTCTTTCTTTTGCTTGAATTTGCACAGGTGGCGCCATCGTGGGATGGAACGTAGCCCTTTCCTGGCCAATGGTAGCGCCATCCCACAATTGCATTAAAATCGGGGCGGTGAGAACGCAGAACGCTCCGGGTACGCGACGCTCGACATTGCGGAAAGAAAAATAGACTTGCTGGGAGCCGTGCATGACATATGTGGGTAAACTGCAGGATCTCCCCTTGCGGATGACGTCGTCTTAGTACGTGAGCAATTCATGTGGGGAGGACTCTCCTGAACAACCCAGACTAAATTTAGCCTCCCCCTGATAGACAAGGCATGTCTTGTATATAAGTCGAGATGCATCAGTTCAAAATGCAGTTCTTTGTTGGCCCACTTATTGTGGGACCGCATCTTGCCGCAAATACGGAAATAACGCAGGAATCTGACGCGCACCCAAGACGCACTTCTGTCTGTTAGACATGGCTATGGCCTGTTTAGTAAAACTCCTCCCCTCACTCCCACATAGCTACTTGGACCCAAGCTAGCACCATGGCAGTATTTCACAATGCGTGGCTTTGTCTTGAGCACAAAACGGGGAAGTTCTAAAGTGCCTCATTAAACCCCCCCGCACAAGCTCCATCTACAATATTTTCCAATTGAAACAGCAAGTCGAATTACTGTGCTCAGTACCAATGGTCAAATGTCCGTCGCTCAAAATAACCAGTCATCATGGCAGACTGGATGACCAATCAACAAGCAAACCCTTGAAGAAGCCTTATCCGCTCCCGAAGTAGCGAGTCGTCATTGCGTTATTTATGCTGTGCACAGTCAGTTCGCCATTATTATGCAGATGGATTCGATTGCAAAAGACTGTTTATGTAGTATGTACGGGTGGGGAGGGCGGGGGTCCTCTGATGAGGAATTGCAGATAATTAGCCAGCAGGCATTTTGTTTGAACCCCGCCACTTCGACTTTGGCGTCCGGCTCGGAAGGTTGCTCGGTAAACAAGTGACGGGAAGAAGGTTGGTGACGAGGGGGGGCACTCTTTCATCTAAACCCGCGCATAATCACGCGTTGTGTTGCTAAAACGCTGATGTGAAATTAGCCCCCTCCGCCGTGACCGTTCCCCGCAAGCGCTAATCCCACACGCGGAGCGAGAGAGGAGCGCCTCTGAAGTGGCCGCAGCCGCCCGCCAGCGTGGCTATTAAACGACGGCTTTGGATGAAACGATGCCGTCGGGCTCCGCCCCCTCCCTGAACCACTCGGCTCCCCGTCGCAGGCGACGGCTATCATCGTTTCCATTCCATTTCACAGCAATGGGCCTG
>NW_017805115.1:260131-268366 GCF_001891065.2 Hippocampus comes | reverse complement strand
GGGGGGTGCTGAAGTGGCTCCCTATCCTTGAGCTCTGTCACCTCGAGGCCTCAAAGCCAGAGCGGCGCACGCACGCCGTCGATCTCTAAGCCGCTCGCTGGCTCCTGCCTTAAGTATACGGAGGATGCTGACGGATCTATTTTGGGGCCCAAATGGTCTGTCAAACCGAATAGCATTCATATCAGCGCCGACGTTTCAAGGCGCCTTGAAAAGCAGTCGCTGGTATAAAGAACCTTTTATCGAGTCCGAGCCAGCACTTTTTCTTTTTTTTTTTTTTTTCTTGAACTGTGTTATTCAGCAAAAGAAGGCAGAAGCGCTGCTATGTTGTCGTGATGGATGCATTCAGGCGCCTGCTGATATGGTCGGATTTTCAAATACGGTAGAAGCCGCGGCACAATCCATTTTGGAACCTGCCGTTTCTGTTTCTTTCTCGCACAATTTATGAGAAATATGACAAAAACTCCAAATGGAAACAGGAGTTCCTCAGTTTCAGAGCTTTCAAAGTTTGCTCACCGGACGGCGCGACTTTTGAGCCCATTTGAAACGTGAAAGATCCAGCCGCCCCCGCTGAGAATCAGAAAAATGTATTGGGCAGCACATTCATACCCGAAGCAGTGAAAGTTTGCTCGCTAAATGAAGTCTCAGAACAATTCTTGTTTGTGTGATTTCTTTTGCACAAGGTACATGGCCGGTGTCGGTGGAGGCTAATTTGTTTTCGTCGCGGGGTAGGACGACGCCTGAGGTAATTAATCACGCTCTCTGTTGTGCGAGCGCATGTTTGGCGCACACAACCGGAGGCGCGGTCATCCATCAAGGCGTTGGCGGCGGCGCTGGCGATGTGCCGCGTTTTTGCCATCGTCTCTCTCCAAAACGTAATCCGAAGCCCACCAAATTCAGCCGTCACTCGAACTCGAAAACCTGAAACCCAACCTGCAACTCTCATTCTAACCCCAAAGTCGTACCGCCTTGGGCTCATCAACTTTGGAGGACCACATCATTTCATTTCCCGCTTATGAGCCTCGTCTTTCTTTGGTTCGTTTGGTTTACACAAAAGCAATCAGTTGCCACGGTAGCGCTAAGTAGGTAATCCAGTTAGGTTGGCTGTTTGCTGAGGGTTATGATTATTGTTGTTTGTTTGTTTGTTTGTTGGTTTGTTTTGCGCACTAACTGCTCTCGTCTCGCCCGCCAATCTTTCATGTGGATTTGAAAGCGGGCAGGTCCGCAGATGAAGCGAGCGAGCGCAGCGGCAACGCGAAAGGGAGCCAATTTCCTCGTCTCTTGTGAAGATTAGCCCGGGCTCAACGGAACGTGCGCGCGTTCAAGAGCCTCGCCAAATGCCGGCACGCGGTCGGGGGATTCCTAATTATCTGTTTATTGCCTCGCACGTATAACGGATACCCCCCTTGGACCAGTGGAGATGCCACATTCGTCTACGTGACGCTCCTGACGGGAGGCGAACAGGTGCCTCTAGCCCACTTTCCCGCATTTGGTACAGCGACCGAATGTGGGAAACTTTTCACGTCATTTGCATATCAATGCGGTCGTTGCTCGCACGCTCTTGAAACTCGGTTGCGCCGTGTTTGCCGCGCACTCGCGTCATGATGAGAAACTGCGCCACCCAGTGGAATCTAACGTCACCCTCGGCGAGCAAATAATGAGGCGCTCCATTTCGGACGTGAACGTACTCGTGTGTTCAATGTGGTTTCAAGATTTTAAGAGGGTCCTTAACGTTTTGCGGTACAGTCGGACACCCCTGTGACTTACGAGCATTATTAAATGAATTCATACTTGACAAATAGTGTCAATTGAGGTTGCACAGGGGGCGGGTTCGAATAAATTGCGGGTCTTTCCTTTGTTGCGGAGCTGAGAGATTTGCGCTAACACCGCAGCTCTGCTTACCTTTTAGCCTTGACGTGGTCGCGTTTGGAATGCCATGTGCCGCTGTTGCGATTTGAGGTGAAGAAATGGCCTTTGCACGATTAAGGCCGCCGTGTTCAAAGGCGGTTTCCTGAAAGCTGGAAGATTTGCAACATTTGCCCATTTGTCACCCCCCGTGTACGTGTGTGAAATAGAGAGGAAACGTGATGAATCGTCCCGGTGGTGGCATCCGTCAGCCGCCCGGTGATTTATGAGCTTAATAACCGAGTACATTCGCGAGCCTGTTATTTTTTTTGTTGTTGTTCCTGTTTTGACAGAAAGCGACAAAAATAAAAATACACCCCAAAAAAAAAAAAAAAAAAGCCACATTTAGCCTCTTTCAAAAACACATAAAGCCCACCACTGTAATCTCAAATGAACCATTTGAGCCTTTGGGCAGCAGCGTTCATGTCCGCTGATGAAAAAGGCGCCCGTTTACAAATAAAAGAGAAACTCAAATCAAATTTGGAGTGAGCGAGTGTGATGCGCAGACAATTAACACACGCGCATGCGTCTTCATGGAAGGGATTTTTAGGAGAACATAAACAGACAAAATATGAGGTCTAGAGAAATGACCCCCGCACTCCCTCAAAAACACAAAAAACAAAACAAAAAAAAACTCTGCCACATGCTTTGATTTGAGTAAAACACATCTTGAATGCATCTAGTCAATGTATTTGAACTGATAGCATAAAATCGACATTTTCTGCATTTCCTATGCTCTACATCTATATATTAAGAGGCGGGACCCAGTGACGTCCGCGTGTGAGAGTCCGGGTGAGAGCAGCGGCTGACAGCAGGTTCCGCGTGAGTGCGTTCACTGTGTGCTACTGTTCTCCCGCGGTAATCAATAATCGGCTGGAAAAAAACCCAAAACATCAGGGACTGTGGCTTTCCTTTCCCACATGTGAGTGCATCCAAATCCACTGTAAAAAAAAAAAAAAAAAACACAATCTAGCAGGGGCGCAAACAAGCTTCCACGTGGCCGACGGCGTGTTTTCCATCACATCCGCAATCGCATCCCTTACGGCGGGCCAGACGAAAGTCACCTGAGAGATTCTCGGGCAAAAAACATCCGGTTGTGGAAAATGAAGAGGAACGGACAGAGGCAAAGCAGATCGTAACCACTGCCACCGCGCCTTTGGCGTGGTCATTAAGAGGTCGGAGCGGGGGAGATCAAGGCCCTCTGTGCAATCTCCAGGCCGAGGGGATCGAAACCGGATGCCATTTCGACGTTCCTCTCCTGGCAAAAGAAAAAAACAAAACAAAACGGCATCAAAGCCTTGCCGTGCTCACACACACAAATGACGAGCGTGTAAAAATAGCGTGAGATGAAAGCGCAGCCTAAATGAAACGAATGCATCCAGACCAATTGGATTCCGGAGCTCGGTTTGTTCTCTCCGCTGCAACTGTGGTTACCCTGCAAAAATGGATCTGTTTGTCGGGTGCCGTTGTGGCGCTAGTACACATTTGTCGAGGTGCGAGCCGAGCTGTCAGCTAATTTATGACTCCCGGCTTGTTTCCCGGCAGATAAAATACATTCTGCTCCGTGGTCCTGTGCGAAAGAAGGTGTTTTTTTGGGGGGGGGAGAGTTGGGGGGTTTTCTGCTGACTTGTACATCTTACTTTTTGCACCTTTTTCGTTTCACTCAGCACGTGTCGGCGCAACCATAAAGCGGGCTTCGTGGAGTGTCGGTGCGGAAGGCTATCGGATGGATGTCGGGTCTGTCACATCCATTGGAGGCCAAGCTCATGAACAAACGCGTTCATCTTGAACCTTTGCGGTTGCGCATTTCCTCAACTCGGGTGTATTTCTGGAATTCGGGCTGAATCTGAACGGGTAGATCGAAGAGTCGCCTTTTGAAGGTGACCTTACGTTTGTAACCTTGTTCCCAGCTCCTCAGCACGTCTTTGCGACAGCGCGCCGCCGCCGTCTCCGTGGGGATGCGACAGACCCGTGGCCGTCATTCGACATTTTCGCTGAAATCCATCTCACGGCTCGCGCGGGGTGAATTTGGGATGGATTTGGGGGGGGGGGGGGCCCCCCCCCCCCCCCCGTTTCTTTTGAGACTGTAACGTCTAGCGTGCAGAGCGTTTCTGACAGAGGTTTATCAAGGGGACGACGCTGTTTCGTCGCAGCTAAAATAAACATCAAAAGGCAGGCGGGCTCAATCAATCCCTTTTGTCTGTGCGAGTAATTTGTCCCCTGAGAGGAAAAAGTGCCAAGGAGGCGAGAGAAACGTGGGCAGAGGTGGACTGATGGATGGCAACGTTAGCGCGCCGCCGGGAGGACGTGTCATCGATTGCCCGTTTCTTGCCTCCAGTTGCCTCTGTGTTTGCTTTTCTGGCAGTTGTTAGCGGCCGAACGCAACTTCTGCCGGTAGGCCGTCGGCCATGCGAAACGCTCCCGAGTGAGGCACCACTTATCAGATCCGAAACTCGCTCCTGTCTGTCACTGAGTCTTGAAAGCTGCCGTCCGGTCATTCTTGACTTTAGCTTCTTCCGGACTCGTTCATAAAGCACCGCCTCGAAAAGAATTTGGAGTGAGTCGTCGCGTCAAACCGCATCTACGCAAGATAATCCGCCAATCAAATCACCAAAGATGACAAAGGACAACAGAAGTAGGAGCCGCGTGTTGGCGGTCTTTCATGGCGCGGGAACCAAGAACCTTTGTTTTTTCTTTTTTTTTTTTTTCCCCTTTGTGTGACCAATTTTCAAATGCGGCAGATGCGAAAGGAGAACCCGGCCAAGGACGTTGCGGCTTTGCAAATTTTTATTTCTTTATCTCGAGTTTTCCGAGCGCGGCGCTCTTCCCGGCTTCAAAAACGGCACTCGGGTAGGGCCTTGAATAACACGTCCGCAATCCAACCTCGTGCCGTAACGGTAAGCGCGTGCATGTATTATTGATGGCGAGCGCCTCGGCCGAGAAAGCGGGTCAACGGCGACCCAACGGAGAAAACGCCGCAGGCCCGACCGACTGTCCCGTCCGGCGTTATTGCCTTTTTATTGCGTTTCCTTCATTACCGCTCTCGCCTCCTCATCCCTCAAGCTTCGGGACTCGCTCTGATGAGTTTACCTTACGGCGAGGCACCTCACGCCATTCCATTGCGCTCACGTTTTCCCCCCAGCCTCCTCTGAGGTCGGCGAACGGTGTGCGAACGGTTTGACGTTGCCAGGTGTCCTACTGACAAGTTTCTGTCCAAATATCCAAACTTTTAAAATGATGATACATGAAGAAGCGGGAGCCGGGGGGGGGGGTTGAGTGGAGGCGAGCGGCTATCACGACGACTTCTGTTACCACCAAAGCGATGCGGAAAAAACTGCATGTTCCGTCAAGATTTTCCATTCGGCTCACCGAGCCACCTTATCACGCTCGTCAATTCATTTCACAGATTCCTACAAGTGGCGCATGCAGCGGAGACATCGCCAAGCCGAATACTCACCACCGCCGCATTGACAACTTTGCTCCACATTCAAGTTTCCGGAAGCTAAGCATAAACACCGCAGCTCTGCTTACCTTTTGGCTTTCGACATTTTCGAGTTCGGATGGAGTCACGTCTCTTGAAAATGGCGGATCTTCATTCGGCCTACCTGCCAAGTCACAGTGCAGCCTTTCGTCTTCATCGACGGCGGAATTCGTCATGGCTTCCTCTCAGACAGATTTTCACAAATTGGCGGCTCGCGGAAGATTGGCTCAGTTGTTTAATTTCACACTCCGCGGGTGGTCAGGCGCTGGCGAGAGCCAACGATTTGTCGGGAAGCCATTAAAAAGCCACTTTTCCCCCTTAAAACACTTTGATTTAAAGGACTACATTCATTTGTTCTCTGTTTGTCGGGGCGCAATCGAGGAGGGCGCGTCGGGGCTCATTTGCGGAAAGCAAAAAGCATTGTCATCGCTCGGCTTTATGTGGCGATGAAGCGGCCGTTGTCTCGTAACTCCACGACGACGAGTGAAAATGTGCGTTACGTGCCCGCCAGTTGCAAATGGAAGCCAACTAAATGACAGCGGCAAGCCATTATGCGTTACAGTCGGAATGCGTCTTTCTCCGTGGCTCATGGGAACTTTTGCCCCATCGTTTTGGTTCACACCACTCGGCTCCAAAATTCCCTTCAGTAAAACCCTTGTTTGGAATGGAACAGGGGTGGATCCCACAAACTTAGACGGGAACAAAATAGTTTACAAACAACTTGATCAAAGAAAAAAAAAACCCGCAAAATCGACAAAAAAATGCCAACGAACAAAAAGCACTTGCAGAAGGCAAGGAAATCATCATCATCAGAATAAGCGCTTGGTACGAGAGTCGTGAGCAAGGCCAATAATCCGCCAGCTTGTTTGCTGCTAAAGCCTGACAGGTGCGGTGCTGGAGGGAACGCCCACCACTCCATGCCGCAAATTGAAACCAAAGTTTGCACGACTGCATTTCATCTCATCTCTCACGTCCTCCTGGCTCATCAGCCGGCGGCTTTTGTTTTGTTGGACGTGACGGCAGCGTTCGATATGGTGGACCGCAGTGTTTCGTTGGCTCGTTTGGAGCATCAAGTGGGCACTCGCGGTCGCGCCCCAAAGTGGTTTGGATCTTATTTTATGCAAAGCACAAAACTCAGATATGTGTTTCGGTCCTTTAAACAAACTTGATGGGGCAGAGCAAGGGGCTGGAAAATTCAAGTCAATGCCAGTAAAAAGAGCAATGACTGATTTTCAAGATGGCTGAATCCATTTCAGGGGACGGTCAGACAGTCGATATCTCGAGAGAGACAATAGCACCCTCTTCGAGTGGGGGAAATAATTATTTCCCATTTATGTCACAGTGGAAGTTTTTTTCTCCAGCAGAATCAAAATGATTTGGAATGGAAGTTAAGCACAACAGGACGTCGCTCTTGGTGAAGCAGCATGTGGTTCATTGGGGCGGATAGAACAAACTTCTATTTAAGTCATTCATCTTTAGTGCTTTTTTTTGACATTCCTGCGACTCAAATTGTGGTTCCCAGTCCAAACCTGTTCCGGTCACTTTGACGGAAAGCGAATCGTAATCCCAAAAGAGCATTTTTGTGGATTATTTCCACACTATTATTGCGTCATGAACTGGAGTCATTTGAAGTCGTCTCAAAGTTTCTCAAGTGCAGCTCATCGCCGCAAGGGAAGAAATTTCGAGCGACGTATAAGAAAGTAAAGTCCAAACAACATCCACCCAAGAAAACTGTCACATCGCTCAAGTTGTCTTGGCCGGCGAAGGCGGCCGGTCAATTTACAGCGGCCGTCCGGCGCTCCTCGTGTGGCCTCCGTCTTGTTTTGTGCTCGTCTCATAAAGGTTCTCGCGCCGGCCGTGTTTCATCGACATGCCGGGGCCGCGGGGCGGGGCCGACCGGGGCTCGATACGGACAAGGCACCTTCCTAATGAGTCTCCCCGAAGAAGCTCAAGGGCTTCATAAAAAAGGAGACGTCGGCGTTTGACGCCTCGTCCGAGCTTTTCTCCCGCCCCGCCCGATGAGAAATGGGCTCCGTGACCTCCAACAAACTCTGGGCTGTAAAACACCAAAGATGGATGCTGTCAAGTGGCGGCGGCGGCGGCTGTTCGTTGTGCCAGCTACATAACAAACGCGCCGTCTTTGACGCGAGCGCGCAGCTTAGCTTTCATGCGATAAACGAAGGGCTGAGGAGGCACTTGTGATCGTTTCAAGCCGAGATAAGCTCTGCACAAAGCCGGGGCGGGGTTTGCTTTAATTGCTCCACGCTTCCGATTCACCGCAGTCAAACTGGAGGATTACGGCCGACGGATGATAAATGAGCCGACAAAATAGGAAGTGCAGCCCATTTCGGGATTCCATTTGAGAGGATGTAAATTGGGTTCTGTGTTTATTGAGTTGTTTTTTTTTTTTTTAAATCAAGGGTCACATCGAAGTTACTGTTTCATTTCGACAGGTCATGACTCATCATATTATTACATATAAAAATTTGTCACTGCATTTCATCGTGTTTGAATCGATATCATTTTTTGCAACACATTTCATTCGAAATCCAAGTCGAAATCCGAGTCGGCGTCCATTTTCCTTGGTGGCGGGCGTGTCAATCCACGGAAGGGTGGCACATGCCCCACCCCCCCGTCTCCTTGTCGGGCCTATCCTGCCCGGCAACATCTTCATTAATGAGCTCAAGTGGCCTATCGCTGCGCAACCCCTCCCTCCCCGATCCCCATGATCCACATCATGCTAGCATAATTGGACTTGCGTAGGTGCTAATTTCATGTACGTTAAAAGGCAATTAGGAAAATGTGTCTTTCTGACGGGCAGGGCAGGGTGCGGAGCGGGGGTGGGGGGGGGG
>NW_017805115.1:257792-260121 GCF_001891065.2 Hippocampus comes | reverse complement strand
GTGCGCAGGCCGGCCCCCGCTTAACGACTCGTCATTATGGTCATGGCGTTAATAAGGCCATATTTCACGTCTCTACCGCCAGTGCTACATTTAATTACACAACGAGCTGCTGTGACAAATGAACGACTAATTGGGGAGCAGCTTTTTTTTTTTTCTCTCTCAATCTCTCTCAATGCTCCCGGCGCCCTTTGCAACTTTGCTTCATGCTTTATTTTGCCAAATGAAACGGCAACCTTTGCTTATTCATTGGTTCATCCTGAGATACACAAATTGGACCTTCTGCCATCTAGTGGAAGAACATTGAATTGAGTTGGTGAAGAGGAAATGACTGGCTACCTTTGTCAAGACCTGACGTGGAGGCTTGGGACGCATTTTTGCAAAAACTATCGTACGTACATGTTGCGTTTTAAAATGCCTCTCACGGCGCTCCACATTGCCACGCTTTGCCAGTGCCATCCGTGAAGTGCAGATGCAACAAACGACGATATCTGGCAGCAGTTCTGATCGTAAGCGACAATTGCAGAGCGCTAACCACTTCCGGTGATGCAGATCGTGCGCCACCAGAGGCAAAAGGAGACCAGCATTTTGATTTGATTTTTTTTTTTTAAATGCTTTTTTTGGTGAAAGTCAAACTGATAGGATGCTTCAGCACACAACCCCCACCCAGCCCCAATTCCCCCGACGGCCCTCACAATCAACTTGGGACCAGTCGGCGGGCTACCGGGCGATCGATGTATTGGGCACCCCTGGAGTACATAAACCATCATTTGGGGGGCGGGGTTAGTTTCCTCTGTTGTCCGCAGCCAATCAAGGATGTTCTCAATTGCCTTAAGTGCATGAACAAAGGTGACGTGACTCGATCCATAATCACGAAATGAGATGTTAAATTTGCGGAATGGTGCGTGCGTTGCCCCCGTACGTTTTTCCGCTGGTACGTTCCATGCAAGTGTGGACAACCGGCCTGCGCTTTCATCAACGTTTGCTTTTCTCCAAATTATTTATGACTCATAAATATGTAAATGTGTCCCAGCAAGCGTTGAGGGCATGGAAGGAAATGATTTTATAAACGCCGTGCAATAACTTTATTTCCCATGCATTTATTTCTCTGCTTTTGAGGCGAACAGTTTTAATCAAACATTTCCTCTAGCTCATATTTTTTTGAGGGGGGGGGGGTTACATTTGCAATATTCTCTCCTAGACGAGATGATTACGGTACCGTACGGGTTGACCAGGAAGTGATGTTCATGCATTTATTGCACCTGCTCGCTTTGGAAGTTGGAGAAGCTCTTCGGTATCCGAAAACGTCGCTATTGTGCCATCATGTGCATGCCATTGGAATGTGTGTGTGTGTGTGTGTGTGTGTGTGTGTGTGTGTGTGTGTGTGTGTGTGTGCATTTCTGCCAAATAGTGGCCATGGGGTGCATGTGTGTTTATTTGCTCAAGCGCAGATGGGACGAGGCAACGGGGAGGTGGAGGAGGGGGGGGTTATTTGTACACATTTTGGAAGTCGCCCATAACAGATTGGTGTTGTTGGAACATCGTAATTCCAACGGCTACTGTTGCCGCATTCTTTGTTTTCTAAAAGTAGCCAAGCTGTTGACGTTGCACTTTGTGTACAAGAAAATCTTTCAGTGGTTATATCTCGTCAAATATTTAGTTTGACTGTATTTATCTTTTTTTTTTTTTCCATTCGACCCAACTGCAGATGGCTTGCCGTTGCAGTTGTCCGCATCATCCAGTTCAGAAATAGAAAATAAAGTATTGTTGTGCACTTTTCCTCAAAAAACGATATTGCAGTTAATATCTATTGAAGTTCTTTCATTTTTTTGGGGATACGATTTTTATTTGCGCACATGCAAAAGAGACTCGTCCACTCTTATTGGTTTCTTCAAAATAAGAGCAGCATTGGTGAAGAAAAAATGTAAAGATGGGATTATTTTGTCCTTTCATTGTAGGTGGCCCCCCGTAGCTTTTTTAAATTTGCTTTGCACTTGTCGGCATTTTTCATTGCCTAAAAAAAAAAAAAAAAAAAAAAAGACGAACGGCACTCCTAAAAAAAGAAAATATTTAAGTGGTTGCATGCGAATCTTTTATTTATCAGAGATTTTACACTGTGCTGTTTTCTTTCTTTTATTTTTCACTGAATCTGCTTCTGTTTGCCCAAAATCTAAGCACAAAGTCCTTTTTGTATTTTTCTGTGACACCCCCAACATAGTTGCTCTCGTCTGCAAATTAATTGGACCTTCTCCAGCGTGCCGATGACTTCCCGCAGCTCAATCATTGCAGGTATCGATTAATCACTCAACCTGAGCGCTGCATTAAAAAAAAA
>NW_017805115.1:256504-257573 GCF_001891065.2 Hippocampus comes | reverse complement strand
TTAATCCCCAAACCTGAGGCTGCCATTAAAAAAAAAAAAAAAAAAAAAAAAAAAGACCACAGCAGCAAGCAACGTGAGTATTATTCGTGAAAGCACTTCTATGACTGGATTTCGACTCTTTGGGCTTGTCCAAACACAGACCGGAGATTAGAAACCCCTGACCTCCCTCCCAGTCCCATTTGAGATGCTTATTTTGATACCTTCAGGCAGACTCACTCTGAAAATAATTTGTTCAAATTTTATTTTTGGGGTGGGAGCAATTTCCCATGGAAAAAAAAATGACAGGGAATGCAAATAGGCTGCTGGGAAGCGACTGTTTAATTAAAAAAAATATATTTTTTTTAAGTGCCCTGATGCACGTTGTACTTGCCGCTTCATTCTTGCTGGAGCTACAAAAAAAAAAAAAAAAAAAAAAAAAAAAGCCTCCACAATCACTCCCCCACCACCATCTCCGACTCCGCCGCAGTATGATGGAGCGTGTCTCAGCACATTCATATTTCAGAGTTGTTTCTCCGGTGTCACTCCGCATCTCGTCTGAGGATCCGGCTCCCGTTTTAGTGCGGTCGCTTGGCAGGGCGGGGCACCATATCCTGATATGGTGCTACCGTTGCTCCATTTTCCCATGGACACGTTAAATAGGGCTGGGGAAATGGCGGCAAATTGAAATATTCAACGTGTTCAAGTTCATGCTCATCTTAAAATAATGTCCCTTTCTACAGGATGGTAAAATGACAACGTATGTTTTTTGCGAAAGACTCCAAATTTATTTCGGTTATTGTGCCTCCTGCTGTTCTAATGGCGGGTCGCGTGGAGTGGCAGAAAGTGCTTCACGATCGCGGTTTCTTTTTAGAATGTAACGCCAGCGATTGACGAGCGTTCGCTGTTTGGCAACGGACAAGGTGATGATGTCATTCCCATACGATCCGTGATGGATGATTATTCCGTTATTCCCGGCTGGAAAAGGGGTATTTGGGGTCCCTCCAGAATCTTTTGAAATGGCCTGATTGGATGTAATCACACTTCGATAGCCAAAAAAAAAAAAAAAGCAGAAAAAGTTCAAAAAAGGCTG
>NW_017805115.1:246513-256397 GCF_001891065.2 Hippocampus comes | reverse complement strand
CGCACACATTTGACGCACGATAAATTGCCAAGAATGATCGTTTTGGTCATGTCATGTGGGCCGAGCATGTCCGTGAAATTTGCTGATTGGCTATAAACCCCCCAAATTTAATAAGCCGGCCGCACGAGGTCAGCGCTTGGGTAAATGCCTCGCGTGCGCCCACTGCCCCGCCTTGAAGAGACTCCGAGCTGCCCCGTATGGGCAGAAATTTCAAGACAAGATAACGCCGCTTGCATATTCTTCAAAGTGGCATTGGGTTTTGAATGATCGTCTGAGTCGCATTCCCTCCCCGGAGATCAGTGACGACGCATCCATCTGCCCGTCCTTCATATCGCGCCCGTCACGTGAGACGCGGCGTCCTTGCGGCCAAGAGAGACGGACGGACGAGATAAATGTGTTCCCTAACCTTTAACGATGTCTCTCGCTTCTCCGTCTGGCCCCTCCGAGCTTCAAGGTTCACTTTGTCGGTCTTACGCATGTGCTGGCGTTGCGGCCACTGACGAGTTTCAAAACCGTAGCGATTAAACGTGAGCGAGCGCATGCACCCCAAAAGGCTCCAAATATCTTTTTTTTTTTCTACAAGCAGTGTATTGGGGTGCGTCAATTCTATTTCCAGCGACGCATCATGGCAGACGGACCAATTCATGTTCTTCCACTCGATGGCAAACGTCCATTTGCCTGACGGCGGCAAGAAGGGCGTGTCAGAAGTTTTCATAAATCGGCCGACCGAAAGACAAAATGCCAAAAGTGTGTAATTGGCCACGACGCCACTCATGGGTTCAACGCCCGCCGTCAACGGAGATATTTTGAACCGGCACTTTTTGGTTTTAGCCTAAGCCAGACAGCTGACATATTGACCATCTCGGGATTTTTGCTCTTTACGCTGATCTGAAGTCGCCGTTCTCAGCAGAAAGCGATTAAAAAAAACCCACACTGTGTTTTTCGTGCTAATCCGTTTCATTTAATCTCAGCCCCTTTGCGGGAGAATCTCCTCGCCGCCCTAAACTCTGGTAATTGCTTGACAATATCCCCAATAATTTGCCACACACATTTTACTGAACAGACTAATGCAAGGGTGGGCAATTTTTTTTGTTGGGGGGGGGGGGCGGCAAGTGTATCAAAATCAGGTTGACATGCAAAGCACACATGACGGACAATAATCAGTAAGAGAGAATCTGTACCTAGATTTAGTCAACTTTTTTTTTTTCCTCTGGGCATATTCACGTGGCAGATTCAGTCCGCCAAGCACAAATCCCGCCTCCGAAAATGGCTGACATTTCTGAGCGATTTTGCGGGCCATCACAAAGCCGGTCCTGGTTGCTGCTTCCCGGGCCTGCGTGGAGCTTGCTAAAATAGCAAGAAATGGCCATTTCACCCTCCTATGCCGGACCGTCCTCTCTCCACGACCTGGTTACCCTTCTATCATCGTCCCTCCATCATTAGCCATATCATAATAGTCCACCGTCCCCGTCTGTCCCTGTCCTTTTAAAGCGCTTCCGTACCAGTCCGCTCCCCCCGATCCGAAAATTCCAAGCAACTTTTCGCAGGCCCGGCCGGGTCTGGTCGAATGCCCGATTCCAGTTTCTTGAACTCCAGGGACGGGATGCATCCTTCCCGATGGTGTGAGCCAATTATTTCGTATTAGTGTATTTGGCAGCCACGGCGATTTGTGCGCGTTCATCCCGCGATCTGAAGAGCCACTCGGACTTGATTAAAACAGACGAATGGGCAGCGTTGCGTTCAAGCGCGCGCGTTATTGTAAATGGCCGTCTGCGCTCTGCGGCGTTGATTTGGGCCAACGAGAGATCAGATTGCCGGGCCAGCTTCAAAATGTGACCCGTGCACGTTGACTACCAAACACTGAAAGCACGCGGGGCGGGTTAGCCTATTTGTTTAGCCAGTCGGCATGTCCGACGGATGCGCATCAGTAGGGTTGGCGGACCCTCCGGACCACCGAGCACCGCTGCTAACTGATCAAACCACTTTATCGGCTTCATCGGCTTCTCTTCTGTTTACCGGCACCCCCCCCACAGCCCCCCCACGCAGATTTTTTATCATGTTGTTTTTTTTTTTCATCCTTCCGTTTTTCTCTGTGCGGCCCTCAAATGAAAAAGTTTGGAAGACGCTGAAATCAAGCATTTGTCCCCAAACGATACCTCCGCCGCGATGCGCGTTTTTACCAGGGATGTGTCCGTGTGTGTGTGTGTGTGTGTGTGTGTGTGCGCGTGTGCGCGCGCTTTCGGATTTGACACGAGAACAGCACCGGATCAGTGGAACGGAACGTGACAGGAGAACATGAAGGCTTCCCTCTGGAGGAAGTCAAGAACAGAGGCCCATGCGGGAATATTTGATCGGCTGTTCAAAATGATTTGATCTCAGACGGTAGAGGAGCGTGCACAATCAATTGCCGACAACTCAATCACGACTCGGCTTTGTAAGTGAAATGAGAAATCAGTCCTCTTATGCGCGCTACGGTCCGGCTGAGCAGGCGGAATTTGGGATGCGGAATGTTTTCTTCCCAGAAAGAGACCCAATTTCTCACCAGACTGCACTTTCAGGTGATGTGAAGTGTCGCCATGTGCTGAACTCGAGAGTCATGGAGGACGATGCGAACGATAGGTCGTTTTTTTCATTGACTGGGACCACTTTTGGATTCTTGGTGTCCAAATCATCAATCAATCAAAGCATTTGGTGCATTTTTACCAGGTGTCAACCAGCCAGGGCATAAACGGAAACGCGACATAAAAACCCACGTGCATTTTTTTTTAAAATCTTGCGCTAACCAAATTAACGTACCCGTGCCCCCCCCTTGGCATCTCCGGGCGAGCGACCTCCCGCTCTCTGCGTCTCAAGGCGGCCTGCCAGTCGGCGCGCCGCACGCTCCGCTGCGCTGTCGGCTGGTGACAGGCTATTTGGGATTTACCCCACCGCCGCTGCGCCTGTCTCTTCATCCGCGGTCTTTCACGGCAGTAAAAAGCAGCGTGGGTGCACCTCGCTCCCCACCCGACTCACCCTTATTCCATCCCCCCCATCCTCATCCTCATCCCCATCTCCTGCCTCATCCTCATCCATCCTGCCCGCCCGCCGCCGCCTCCCCTCCTAATCCCATCCTCCAAAGGATTGTAATTGAGCAGTGCAGCATGCTGGGATTAGGCCTGTTATTTGGAGGGTATTATCGTTGCGGGGAGAAATTCGGGTGGAAGCGCGCAGGCGGATGGAATCTCCCGCCACTCCGGCGGCAGGCAACGGGAAGTCTTCATATGTCAACCGTATGACGGCACGTGTCCAAATATGTAGCGACTTTACCCATTTACCGTGTGCATTTTTATCATGTCATTCAAATTGGAGCATTTGTTAAAAAAACCAAAAAAAAACCAAAAAAAAAAAAGACGGACATTTTGCATGGGCACTTTTACCACGTTATGAACATTATTTGCCTCAAAATAGTTTGGAAATGGGATAGTGTCCAAATGTACTTTAGTTGTAAAGTCATCCAATTACGAGTCTGCTTTTTCCCTACGTTTGTCTGGAAACAAGTCATCTTTTGCGTAGTAGCCACGCCCCTTCCGCCCTGACGCAATCAGCCCCAGTGTCAGGGGATGCGGCATTGAAAACAACGATCGAGGTCGTGCGAAGTGACTTCCGGTGACGTCGGTCTTTTGATTGAAACGGCGAACGCGGCAGGCGGCAGTTGAAGTGGCGGATGTCACGGCGAGATGGGTAAAAATAACGTAGACAGCCGCGAAATCGTTCCGTTTTCCGTCCACTTGGATGCGGCAGTCGTTAACTTTTGCCGTTGGTTGTGGTGCACTCATGTGGTCACGTGACGTCGCTGCGATGGGTCAATGTCGGAATTTCACGTGTCTGAAAATTTTGTATTTTGTCCCAAATTCGATGGATATCATGTAGCGCTTAGGTACAAAATATCAAAGATCAAAATGACTCTTCAAGCACAAACACTTTTACCACGTGTCCTCCAGATGAGAGCATTTGCTAAAAAAAAAACACAAACATTCCTCATATAAGATGGATTATTTACCCAAAGTTAAAAATGTGTCCAAATGTACACCGACTCTCCACAAATGTCGCTTTCTGAATGAGAGCATGTTTACAAAAACTGACAGAAATGAGTCTTCTACGGTGTGACAACCAGATGAGAGCCCTGAAAAAGTGCGCATAGCAGGAGCGGGTTGCAGGAAGAGGCGTAAAACAAAAGGTTCAAGTACATATCCCGGGTGGTGGTATCATCTGCCCCCCCCCCCCCACCCTCCTGATCTGACAAGGTCCATCTTGAGGTCACGGCTGATGTCTGACAAAGTGACAGCAAATCCATCGAAGCGTAACGCTGAAACCATAAAACATCATCTTGCCCAGTCCGGACTGACACGGGGATGACGAACACGTGGTCGCCGCCATTTTGTATCCAACACCTGGAATTACATTTCACCTTTAACTGCGGAATCCATCGGAGAGATTGACGGTCTTCATCGTCATTCGTCGGGATTTGCGGCAAAGAGGAAAAGGGATGTCCTGACACCGCTTCAGATTTACGGGCCGGCATTTCCGATTCCTATTGATCAGGTCTTCGGTGCTTGATTCTGTACCGCGAGGCATTTTTTTTTTCTTTTTTTTTTTTTTATCGCCCCGCAGCAGGAGATAAGAGACGACATGGAAAGTGTGATGCAGGCTTGATTTTTCACTCGGTCGCCGAGTTAATTGAGGGATTTGCAACGATCCGGATGACTATCGATTCCCTACAGACTTCCATTGGCAAGGAGGTGAAGCAGCCCATTAGAGCGGTCAATCAAATCAGAACGTATGTGGAGTGGGGGGGGGGGGTGCTCATATAGGGATGCGTTTTTACCAAATAAAAGCCTTTCTTGTAAACTGTAATGACTCCTGGACCATTTCCATCCTTGACTACCTCAACCAGATATTTGTAAAATCATATCTCATTCAAGGACCGGCTCGAGGAACACATCCCTGGTTTTTACCCAGTCAACCAAATTAGCGCCGAGCGTATCACTGGAATTTCTCATCGAGCATGAAGTGGCGTCTTCATCGGCACTCTTGGAGGTTTAAAAAAAAAAAAAAAAAAGTTGTTGCGGAATGTTGCGGAAGTTGATTCGGTGCTACTCGGTAAGCCGCTTAAGGCCGGTGCCGGCTTAGCATCGGCGCATTAACATCAGCGCCCGTGAGACAGTTGTGACGAGTTTCCTTCCTCCGCACACTCGCTTGCCTGCCTGACGGGCGCCGGTGCTGGGGAGCGACTGTCATGAACTGACAACCGTGCGGACAAATACTTAAGTACACGTTAAGCAGATGCGACCGCGCACGGGCTTTGCATTTTGACATCAAACAACACTTGCTCAAAACGAGCAGATATGACGGACAGAGCTTACTGTCGTTTTAGCCGCTGATGAACGCCGTTTACCTGCCCGGAATTCCCCGTCGGGCGATTACGGCCCAAATCCTCCCATGTTTTATTATTATTTTTTTTTTTACGACACCGATGGACAACACGCGCACGGGGTGGTGGAGTGTTCCACTCGAAGCCGCCGGCAGGGGGAGTCTCAGACGTCACCTCGAGATGAAGCGCTATCGCAAGTCACACACACGTTTCCGTGTCGTGTCGCAGTTCTTCGAAGTAAAAAAATCACTCCGTGGTGGCTTGTTTTTCTAAAACCATGTGTCAACCAAATATGAGTGCGGTTTTTGGGTGTCAACGGGATTTGAGAAAAAAAAAAATTGGGGGAGGGGCATTTTTATCAGTCATGATTTTTTTTTTTTTTTTTATGTGGATTGTGTTGTATAGCAGGAAGCTGCATCAGGATGCCGCATGTCAACAAAATTGGAGCGTTTGTCCCCAAGTCTTGAGGAATTCCTCAAATCCCAACAAGCATTTTGAACAGCTTTCAACCGAATGCCCAAAACATCGTCTGCGCTGAATTTCCCAGTGTAGCGTTTTTATTGTGCGCCGACCAGATTAGAGCATTTGTCCCTGACAACATAATGAAACGCTTCATATGCAATTTTACTGTTTGGACTGTAAATGTGTTGGGGGCGCTCAGCTCTTTTGTTGTCTCTGCTGTTTTGGTTCCACATAAAAGCAGCGTTTCCGCTTCTGGCGCCGAGTAATTCCTGCGTTGCGTTGCGGCGCTGTAACAGGACAAGATGAGCCGCGGCTCCTGACAGGTCCGGTTTTAGCGTCACCGACTAAATTTAACGCCCGTAAGCCTCTTAGCCACACAATGCTTGTTTTTTCCCAAAACAAAAGGTGTCCTGATAAAAGAGCGCCGCCGCAAAATGATGTTTGCCTGTCACGCTGATTTCTAGGCCGCACGATCAAGTGACACCCCCCGTAAAATGTGTGTTTATTTACTGCACGGCCGATATGACTTGCACGTAGAGTCGGGTGGAGGGTGCTTGAGTCTAGACGGATGTTATTTGCCGTAACGACTCCTGTTCCAAGAGCTCACTTTTGGACATGAACTGACTGACCAGAAAGCTGACTGGATTACCGATGTGGAATACATGGCGCCCGCCGGATGATTTGTCAGAGTCATGAGCACAGAGTTCCCCTTGGAATGGGCTCCGCCCTCCGCGGCTGCCCTGATTGCTTCCAGCAAACAGCCCCCCGCCACCCCACCTGTCCATATTTTCACCCTGATGCACGGAGGCACTGGCTTCGGTTTGAGCCACGGAGTTATCTGGCCGGTTGGTCGATCGAGCAGAAGAAAGACGGGCCACGGGGCGGGCTAGGAAGACAGAGGCAAGCGGCTGCACGACGTGGCGCCCCTCGCAGGCTCACTGACACGGCAGAGGATGGAAACGGCACCAAAGCGCATGACAGGATCAAGATCAAGGCTTGTCATGTGGATTTTGCCTCTTTTTACCGCATTTCAATTCGATCAGAGAGTTTGTCTCGAAAATCGACTGGAATTGCTTTTGGTTTTTACTACGTGCGCCCACCACAATGGAGCATCTGTCTCCCCAATATCCGAAAAATACGGAACGTACCATATACATTTTTTGCCATGTGTCAACCAAGTTGCGGCTTTTGCCCCCCCCCCCCGCAATGTAATTCACAATCTCATATGTGCAGTTTTACTGTGTCAACTACATACGTGTTCCTTTTTTTGACCAAAATATTTTTACATCACGTCTTCAAAATAAGAGTCTCCCCCAAACAAAGAAATCATGTCGTTTTTCCCACCACTGAGGCCTAACACCAAATAGTGGCCGCTCCTCTTATATATAATTGCTTATATATATATATATATATATATATATTTTTTTTTTTCAACACTGTTTCAAAAGCTATTTTACGTATATTGTTTGACATCATTCTTTTTCAGGAGACCAAGAGCAATAAACGTAGTGAAATCCTCATATTCATGGTCATTAAATGTGCAATTAAGATTCTGTATGGATGTTTGCGAGTCAATTACTCAGCTTGAAGGACTTTATTGCGTGTGTGTGTGTGTGTGTGTGTGTGTGTGTGTGAAAATGGAGGATTTGGAGTGAGCCTATGAAATGAGAGGGCCTGCAAACCAGCTTGTGGCAGCATTGCTCAGGTGTCCCTCCTGGTGTGAAGCTAACAGGGTTAGCATGACGATATCCCTCCCTAGGCTACCCCATTTCCCCCCCCCCCCCCCCCCCCCACACACACACTATAGGCGTCCACTTTAGGTCTCGCATGTGCCCATAAGAGGCCATTTCTATGGTAATGTCTTGTTTACACCACCAACACAAAAACAATAAATAAATCTATCATGCGCCAATTTAGCCTTAGCCGTAAAAACAATGACGAATTGCAGGCTTTTTCCTCCCCACCAGAGCAGATTACCATCAGCTTTGTGTGTATTATTCTTTTAAATTGATGTGAGCACTCCTGATAAAACAGACCCCGAGGATACTACAAAACTGGGATACATTAGAACCGCGCGCAGGATGCGTTTGCTTTCTCACATTTCATCTTACCCTTGTGTTCATTCATATTCTAGAGGAGCTTCTTCTTGCCCAGCTTTGCCTTCCAGACGCTAAACGTTTCATCCAGACACACACACACACACACACACACACACACACACACACACACACACAGTATACAGGCCCGAAAGAGATATTTTTTCTTTGCGGGGCAATTTTCCCAATCACTCGCATGTGCCCATAAGAGGCCATTTCTATGGTAATGTCTTGTTTACACCACCAACACAAAAACAATAAATAAATCTATCATGCGCCAATTTAGCCTTAGCCGTAAAAACAATGACGAATTGCAGGCTTTTTCCTCCCCACCAGAGCAGATTACCATCAGCTTTGTGTGTATTATTCTTTTAAATTGATGTGAGCACTCCTGATAAAACAGACCCCGAGGATACTACAAAACTGGGATACATTAGAACCGCGCGCAGGATGCGTTTGCTTTCTCACATTTCATCTTACCCTTGTGTTCATTCATATTCTAGAGGAGCTTCTTCTTGCCCAGCTTTGCCTTCCAGACGCTAAACGTTTCATCCAGACACACACACACACACACACACACACACACACACACACACACACACACACACACACACAGTATACAGGCCCGAAAGAGATATTTTTTCTTTGCGGGGCAATTTTCCCAATCAATAACGTCATTCGAGCAGTAGCTTATCAATTTCTTTGCAGTTTTGCTGTTTCAAAGTTGGATGTTCTCCACTTGAATGCGGTTCCAGCTGGATGTCGGTGAAAACTGGACTCCATCAACCAATCACTTCACTCCGGTGTTAAACACGCGAGTCGACCAAGCTTATTCTAGGTTAGCTTAGCAATTAGCACGGCTTCTCCCTTCGTCACAACGATACCTGTCCTAAACAGAGCTTATGTATGTATGTGTGTGCGTGTGTGTGTTGCTGAAACACCTCCCGTTTTTGTTGTATTTTTTTCCCCCCAGAGTCCGTCAAGGAACCGGTTAAATGCTCACCCCTGCCGTTTGGCCCCACACAGTATTTGTCGCTTCAACAGAAGTACCCGACCTCAGCATTTTTCACATGACGAGCCTCATGCTTGAGCTGGCCTGGTTCCGAGCAAATGCGTTCCATCTGAGGTTGTCGCATGACACACACACGCAAACACTCTGACTCCCACACATCTGCAGAGCAGCCCGCTTGCTCACATGCGCTGCCCGATCAGCAGGTGGCAGCATTTAAGCACGTGTGCCCGTTTCAACTGGGAGCCTCCGTCCAAAAGCCTGCGCATTTTCATTCTGGAAATTGGTGACGACGAGGGAGGCACCCCGATGTGTCATCGAGGCACAAAAAATGGAAGACATTTAAGGTGGATAAAACTTTAATGGCTCATTCATAATTTACAACAACAGATGGCCATTCTGGCGTGCGGCATTGAAATGATACACGTTGGAACGCTGTTGCCGTGCGTTTGTGTGTGTGCGCGAGCGTGAGCCTTGTCTGATTACAGAGCGATGGGCGTCATTACTTTTTTTGTCTCATTAAAAGACCTCTCAAGGTCATGGGGGTGGCCAAAATGACATTAGCATGTGACGTGCATCAAAATGGTGGCAAGCGTCAGAGGGCGTGTCCCAGCCACTCTCATCCGTCTCCATTTCTTCCAGAGTGAGATATTCACTTGTCACCGGGGCATTCATTATTTATAAAGTATCAAGCGGCAGTAAATGAAAGCCGATCAAATCAACAAAGTCACCGAGGCACTAAATATTTCAGGAGCATCTATTTTCTTTATTCATTCCATTTTCGCTTTTCACTTCGAATTGCCCTCATATAAGTGCACGTGTGTGTGTGTGTGTGTGTGTGTGTGTGTGTGTGTGTGTGTGTGTGTGTGTGTGTATATATATAAGATTTTCTTTTTTTTCTTTTTTT
>NW_017805115.1:233156-246361 GCF_001891065.2 Hippocampus comes | reverse complement strand
TGCGCGTGTGTGTGTGTGTGTGTGTGTGTGTGTGTGTGTGTGTGTGTGTGTGTGTGTGTGTGTATATATATAAGATTCACTTTTTAATCTGTTGACTTTTGATCAACATCTTGAATTTTTGTCATCGCGTGCGTCCGAGCATGTCAGCCAAGTTGGATCACTGGCCACACGACACCAAAACTCGATCAGTGGAAAGCCTGCTCGCTCGCCTCCGCGTTCTCTTGCCAAGCGCTGAATAACCGAGTGGATTGCAATCAGAACTCTGCGGCCCCAAATGACATTGCAACGCTAATGACATTGACCTGCTGCGAAAGTCTTTGTGCGACATCCCAACGTGCGATTTGTCGCGCTGATTGCATTAGGTGCTTGCGGTCGGTCCCCGCGGAGGAGCCACGTGCGGCCGTTTGTACCTCAGCTGTAACTGAAGATCTAATAATCCTCCAGCAGCGCCACGATGCCCTTGATTGGCCAAACCCAATCTTGGCCTTTTTTGTGTGTGTGTGTGTGTGTGTGTGTGTGTGTGTGCGTGCGTGTGTGTGTGTGTGTGTGTGTGTGTGTGTGTGTCTGGCCCCGCACGATGGAGAACGCCGGCGAAACCCTGGGCGGAGCAAAACCAATATCTGACATATTCATTATTCTTAAAGCAAATCGCAGATTTCTCTTCTTACTTGAATGACAGGCAACTTCTCGGATGAAAGACACAGATGACACGATGGTCGCACGTTTACGACCTTGAACCAACCCTGACGACAATGCGACCTTGGCTATACCTTCGCGTCCACGTTCGCCGCTCAGTGGGAGAGCGAGCTTGAATACGTTCATTTCCCCGGCGGCATTTTGGCGTTATTTTCTGTCTCTATCGTCCCTTCGTAACGTCAAGGAGCTGGCGATCGCCGACTTCAAAAGTGTATGTTGGCGTTCCCGTAAGGTAAACCAAATCATTTTTCAGACAACTGGCCATTTGCCACATAGCATGGCGCGTTGGCCGTTCTCGGAACGTCGCGATAAGTCTCCATTCTCGCAATAAGGAAACCCATTGTGATCCGTCAAGCGTTGATCGGCCACGCCCGTGGGTCGAATAATGGGCTATAATACACCCCCCCCGCCCTCAATACTCGCATTGTCGCCATAGCAACACACGGCCGTGGCACGACAGCAAACGGGCCGCTGAAGATAAATTGCCCATTTGCCACATGTTGTCCATTGTGCCATACGCGCTCATTTGCCGACTCGGGATTTATGCGGCGGAGCGACGCTCGGCTTCCGTTCGGGTCGGACCGAGGAGCGGATGACCCGTGTGTTTACCGACAGATGCTTCATTAACCTCCCGCCTTCCCGCAAAAGAATACGAGTGGGGGCGCCAACTGCCCGGCAGGCGGCCGCTCGCTCGCGCGCTCACTCACGCGCTCGCTCTCACAAGATTGATCGGCCCGATCGCACTTGACGGTGAAACGTGCGAGTTAATTGCTATTGGCGGGCTCCGATAGACAGAAGGCTTTATTTGGACCCGCGGCGGCTGGGTTGTTTGGAGTCGGCCGGAGGCAAACGTGCCGGGGCCGCCGCCAGATGTTTGATGGCCGAGGCTGACTTGAAATTGCCGCCAACGACAGTTGCCTCCAACTTTGTATTCATTCGAGCCAGACAGTGCAAAGCTAAATCACTTTGGCGCTGATTACATTCGCTGATTGGACGCGGAAGCGGATCCTTTTCTTTCTTAAGGTGGGACTCGCTCGCGCCGTAAAGAGGCGGAGCATTTCCAGTCAATTTCCCAAAAGTTTCCTGGAAATTTCCATTGGAGTTTCAGATGGGCAATTTTGTAAATACGAGCTCCAGTGGTCCCTCGGTACACTGCTGGCGATTATTTCATGGCGCTAGCACTCATGCGGCCGCGTCGGAACCTCTCCCAGCCGTCTGCGGGCGGTAAGCGGGGAACACCCTCAACCGGTTGCCCGCCAACCACCGGGGCCACCATGTCACGTTCCCGTGACGTTCAAATACTTTGAGACGAAAAAAAATCGACCCCGGTGGCCTGTTGAAGACAACCAAGTTTCATGGCGAGCTTCGCATCCCTTTGGCTTCCCAGAACATGGTACAGTCCTGATCTCCTCTTGAGCTGAATCCTTTTCTGTTTTGCCAGTTGACCAAGCAACTCGGAACAGTGAATGTCGCACACCTTATTTGGACTTTATCACCCTTCAAAAAAAACAACCCAAAAAAAATCAAAGCGTCCAGTGTACTTGTTCGCTGAGCTGATGTCCATATGACAAAAGCCTTTCGTCCCGCCATGGTGAGCGACTCAACACCGTCAGCAGCGATCACGTCGAGTTAATGAGTCGGAGGGCCATCGAGACGTAATTGAGAGTCCTACCTGAAAAACGCGGCTGCGGGAAAGCGCTGAACTTGCGCCCGGCGAGTCACCTTTTGAAGATGATCGCCTTTGTCGCCTGGCGTCGCTGACGGACATTTTTTTTCCGCTGAGGCGCCAGCTAATTTCATTAAGGGGATGAGGCCAGTCGGTCTCCATTATTTCATAATCACGAGCCCAAGCGGGATCAATAAGTAGGGTTTCAATGTATTTATTTCTTTTTTGCTGGTTCCACAGAGCAGTTCAAGCTTGAAAGAAACAATCGCGCGTGCACAAAGGAAACCTTTCTTGATTACGTTGAGTGCAACGCAACCTTGACATGAGGCAAATTTGAGTGTTGAAGCTTAGCTGAAACCCCGGCGGAGGAGCTACGGTACTCTCGTCACCGCGTTAATTAAGAAATGTTGCGCATGTCGTCAGGCACTTGTGTGCAGTATTACAATTGTAAGAATCATAATGTGTATGTCTTTTTTTTTTCTTTTTTCCTCATCTAATCCCGCCTACGGTGTGCAATTCCCAGCGTGGCACTGAAAAAAGACACGTGACATTATTACCTCTATAACAGTAGATGTGTGTCAACCACCACAGTCCCAAAACCAGTCCATGGTGAACCCCATTTCTCACCCAAAGACAGCAAGCAAAAGAAATAAAAGCGCAGACTGTCCACGAATGCAGCATCAAGCTTTTGGTGCATGATGAGCGCGGTTGCAAACTGCATGCATGTCACAACCGCTCACCATTTATTGAGCCGGAAAAACGGATCGGTTTTCAACAAGACTGGATAGGTTTGGTTTTAGAATCGCCCACAAAAAAAAAAAAAAAAAAAAAAAAAAAAAAAAAAGGATTAAGAACAAAATATTGGCCAGTGTAAACTGCTCCTCGTCGTTGATGAAGCTGTCGAGATTTAGCAAAATCTTAAGCCGACTTGATTGGCACTCTCTGCTTCGAGCCGGACGGCTGGAGGTCATTCAAACAAAGCGCAGGGCCGCGTTTGTGTTTACCGACGTTAATGCGCTCTTATTTCGTGCCGCTGGGCCCACCGGGAGAGCCGCTGTTCTTTTTTTTTGTTTTGTTTTTTTTTTTTGTCTGTGGGGGTGAACAATCATTTGGGAGCGACGGCCGAGCGCGTCTTCGGTCTCCGTTAGCGATGTGACGGATGTGCCTGTTTCAATGAAGCGCGCGAATTGAATGCGCTCATTCTGAATCAGTCGTTGCAGCTTCCGATGGACCGAAAATATGAACCGAAGGCAGTGTGTTACATTACTGGATGGTTCAAAATATGCATTTCTTGATTTGAGATTGTTTTAGGCCACAGGTGTCAAATTCGAGGCCCGGGGGGTTCCTCAAAATTCCAAGGGGGCCCCCTGAGTCAGCTGTTGGGAAAATCCGCACGCAAATGTGGACCGAATGTCCATTTTGACTCGGATGAACACTTGTGGGAAAGCACTTAAAGTGGCGATTTGGTTAGCTGAAAAACAGCCACCGTGACAGTCCAGCTGATGACCTGCGCCTCCTCCTCGTCCCGTGTGCTACCTTTTTTTTTTTTTTTTTTTTTAACCCTCTTCCTTTGTGTTTACGCCGTCGTTTAATGCGTTGGTGTAACACAACATTTATCAAGTCAATTTCCCCTTTCATGTCCCCGCGTCAAATTACAACGCTGGCGACCGTTGTGCCGAGTATAATGGCGGCTTTGAGCGCTTTTATGAAATCCATTTCCCACTCGATCAATCCGCTCTGAATGTCATCTGTCTCATTCGCATCTAACTGCCCCGGGACTGTATTAATAATCGCACGGGGGCCGTATTGATTGGGCCGGGGTGGGGGACGAGCGGCACAGTGTAGTCGTGCGGCCGAGCCGACCCTAAATCAAGTGACATCTCGTTAGAACCCGCCGCGGCTCCTCAGCAGATCTTACGCCGTCGGTTAAAGATGGAAATGGCAAGCGACTGTTAGCATGAACGATGAGGCCGCCTTCGTGCCGTAAAGCGCTCCCAACGCTTTCCGTCACCTTCTATTGATTTGATCGCAGTTGCCATTGTCTCCGTGCGATGATGAGCTGGCCCGGCGGTAGCCGCTTAGCGCCGGGGCCAAATTGAGGAGCCAATGTCGGATTGTTCAGGCAACGCCGACTTGACACCGAGGCATTCATTACGGCCATCGCTTGTGTACGATACGAAGGCGAGTCAAGCCGTTTGTGTTTCACGGGATTTGTTGTCGGTTTGTTGGACGAGGCGGGAACAATTCACATGGTTACGTCCTGGGGGGGTTCAGGTCAGGGGAGGTCGTGATTATTTGTCCACCGCAGGGTTCGATTCCGGCTGCGAGCTTCCTGGGTGAAGTTTGCACGTTCTCCCCGTGCCTGTGTGGCTTTTCCGCGGGTACTCCAGTTTCCTCCCACATTCCAAAAACATGCAGGGCGGGTTTAAATTGTCCTGCAGCGTGATTGTGAGCGCGGATGGTGTTTTGTCTCTGCGTGCTGGCGACCGGTTCATGCTGTCCCCCCACCTGCTGCCCGAAGACAGCTGGGAGAGGCTTCGGCACACCCCGCGACCCTTGTGAGGAAAAAGCGGCTCGGAAAATGGATGGATGGATGTCGAGTCACATTTCGAATCAACCTTGCCGATTGTCAATGGACGAGAAAACCATCAGAAATGTGCTGAGAAACAAATGTTGACAAGAAAAAAAAAAGCCTGAATACTAACAACTCCTCTTTTTTTTTCTTTTTTTAATGCTACCGGATGGTCCCCCGTGGAACTAGGTAAGCGCATAAACGTTTCATTTTAATTGCATTGCAAGCGACAACTGACACGAAGTCGTCATTTGATTCCCGGCAGCCCCCCGCGTGCGCGCTCGGTCGTCCCGATCGGCGTTAATTCAAATCATCATCTGCTTCGTTCACGTCTTCCCGTGGAAGCGGCGCCGCGTCGGACGGCGTAAGCCGGCTTCATCCGCGGCTGCGGCCGGCGCCGAATGAACGCTTACGATTCGGCGTCACGCTCCCACGCCCGACTTCTAGGCGGTAATGAGTCGCTAATGAAATTTGGGTTGATGCGTGCCGGCTAATGTGGCTAAGCAATGCGTCGGAGGCTCGGCGGCGTGCGCTCACTTGCCTGTCTGGACGGAGGCCGCCGGGCGGGCGCGTCCTTTCACAAATTGAAGACGGAGTATGTGTATGTTAACAGCTGAGCATGTGTTCCAGTTGGGGTACGAAAGGATGACACACTTCATGGAATGAATCTTTGAAATAAGCCATTTTTGTTGCCTTCCAAATCCACCTTCCCCCGTTTGCCACCACGGTGGCGGTGACACGGCTCGCCGAGACACTTGGGGAGCACGTAAAGGCTTTCTCGGGGGGGGGGGACGGCTGAGCCTCTGTAATGAGTGGTCGGGAGTGCCGGATGAAAGGAGCAGAAAGAGAAGAGAGACCACGGAGCACGGCTGACCCGGGGGTCGCGCTCGGGTTTGGCCCCTTGGGGCGGGCGGGAGGGGGGGTGCCAATTGTAGCAGCCCTGCAGTCGGGGACTCACTCACTGCAGGCTTCGGGAAGGGCTGTTTACTCTGCGTTTCCTTTGGAGCAAAGGTGGAGAGGACAATGTAAGAATCATGAAACAATCCAAGAAGGGGTTCTCGGTTCACGAGGGTCCTCCTGGCGTTCGACATTTTGAGGTTTTTGTTGCACGTGATTGCATAGCTCGCTTCCTCAAAAGGAAAAAAAAGTTGTCACCGGTTAGCCGATATTTATTACTGTATGTTTTTTTTTGAAGACGAAGACGATTGAACATGATTATCTGATGACGTTGCGTTGATGTCACTAGCAACAGTTCGTGAAGGTAAGATAAACTGAAACTGGGCTCCGATTGGCCTTCAGACTGGAAGACGAGTCAAGTCAGCTGCCGTGCCATGACGTGCTGCCAGGAACAAGTTCAAAAGGGCACCAAGGCATTGATGTGCAGGTATTACAGTCAAACCTCGGTTTTCGTCCATAATCCGTTCCAGAAGGCTGTTCGAAAACCGAAATTGTTCGAAAACCGAAACCACGCTCTTTTTAAAATAAAAATGTTGACTGAACACGTCTGCTCGCAATGGAAAGCAACACGAGGAAGCGTCACTTCCTCGTGTAAGGAGGGCGAGAGGAGTCAAATGGTGCATTCAAGTGCGCTCGGTTGGGTCGAGAACCGAAATTTGTTTGTCATCCGAGGCATAAAAAAACTTGAAATTTTTGTTCGAAAACCGAATTGGACGAGAACCGCGACGTTCGAAAACCGAGGTTTGACTGTATTTGGAAATATCTTATTTTGAAGCCTTCTCGAGGTGTTGTCAGCATGTTGTTGCTGCGACTGGCTTGTTTTTTTCCCCGACAGCGCACGCCAAACAAACGGATACCCGAGGCAGAAAAAAAGTCTCGGGCATTTTTTTTAATCGAAGTACTGTACTCCAATCGTTCGGACTCAAACGTTTTTTTGGGTCACTTCTAATACGCACTTTAAAGGCAGCATTTGAATACACTGAACGCGCCCTTTAAATGTATTGCAATTTCCCAGGTTATCTTTTTTGACCTCGCATCGGACGGTTTCCAATGTCCCCTGCCTTCGTTAATATGCTCGACGTCATGAAAGCACAAACATCTCTTGCCCCCGCTCCCCCCAGTAGTGTGTGGCGAACCTCATTTAAATGGAAATGGGGCAATTATAACCCATGTGAAGCCCCGACCACTGCCGTGATAGAATTGAGACTTTTTTTCCCCTTTATGTCACAGATGATAATGCAATTACCGACCTTGAGTTTCCTTTCACGTTTAATCGCGAGAGAAGCCTGCAAGTGGTGTGTTTTACCCTGCAAATGGCATGTCGCAAAAACAACGTCAGCTTTGGGGGCCGAGTTGCGGCGGTAATCTACATTTCAGCATGACTCGCAGCTTCAGCTGGCACAGTAGCCTTGGCCACTTATCATAACCACCCGCCATTTACCCACGAACACAATTCTATCCGCCCGACGTGGTAATTGCGGCGTTTGCTTCGGCACAGTGCGTCTCCGCCATGTTGACAGGCGCGTCGACGGATGACAACTACGGCTCTACGGATGCGCCCCCGCCCCCCCGCCCCCTTTTGTTCAACTCGAAGAGACACACATGGCACCATGTTGTTAGTTTTCTTGTTCCAACCTGTACATCACCCCGCCCTATCCCCTTTTATTTAATTGAGTCATTGAACACTGTGGTCTCCCCTTTCCTTCCCAAACTGAAATAGGTACCCTGCGTTTAAAAACAAAAAAACCCAAACAAAATCAGCGGGACCAGAAGCACCCCCCACAAAAACAAAACGAAACGAAACAAAAAAAAACAAAACTCAAAACATGTAGTGCTGATGAATAGAAATTAGCTAACTAAAGCTAGCTAGCATTGGCTCAGGCTTTTATGTTATGAAGACACTTTCCTGGAGCTCTGCTAATGTTTTGACTATACTCAGAAAAATGGTTAAAATAGCTAATAACAACTGAACAATGACGTTTTGATAACCAGTGTTAGCTTGTTTTCATTAGCTAGCTTTGGCTAGTTTGTCTGTACCAGCACTGCATTTGCTCATTTTTTGTGTGATGCCAAGTTATCAAAATGAATTTGTATACAGGGAAACAAAATCTTGACTGATTGCTTGTCCAGAAGTACATTTCCAAGTCCCTACTTATTTAATACAGGAGTTGAATCTGTTTCACATGAGTCTCTCCACTTCTCCTAAATTACTGAGTGTGTGTACTCGTGCTTTTTCGAGCAGCTGCAAGATATTTATGTACATGATGTGCTCATTATGTCTTGTATTTTGCATAAATACAAGGCTCCTCAGATGGCGGAGATAAGCAGCCTCGGGAAGGGAAGGGAAGGTTTGACGAAGCGGATGGGAGTGGAGGGTGACTTTTTTTTTTTTTTTTAATTTAAGCAGCTGTTTGAGGACCATAAAGGCTCGCGCGATGTCGGTCCTGTGCACTTCATAATGATGACCTTGGATCCATTAGTCTTGGAATCAGGGAGTCGACGTCCCATGCCCTGCAATTTAACTGGAATGAGAGCACCCACCCTACCCCCCAATTCAGCCCCTGCCCAAGTTTGGACTATATGAGGGGGGTTGTCATGCAGACCAGGAAGTCGGCCTCCTTGCATTGAGTGGCGGTGCAACAAACATACTGACGTGAATTCTGCAATCTCAGCGTGTGCATCTGCTCAGTGGTTTTGGGAGGATGTTTTCATGTGTCCCAGGGCAACGTGGAGTTGGAACCTCAACTGGTTTTGCTCAGAGTAGACTTTCTTCTTCTATTTAATTTATTCGTTTATTTTTTGAAGGCAAATTTGTATGTAGGTTGGAACACTCCGTTTTCTATCACAGACATACACAGTACTACTGTACAGGGGTCAAGTAGTTGGACCAAAGTCACATTCTTGTTGAGTTAAAAATTGAAGAAATAACTTGAAGTTGGGACGGTCCGTTGCACAAGAGGTCCAATTCTTTCAAGACAGTCTGAGTTCTAAAAGAAAAATGCACTGATCTTTGCGATTGAAGTTGTATTTTTTTTTTTTTTAAAGAAATACTGGATAGTGTCAAGAAAAGTGTCATATTTAAAATTGGAGCTTACTGTTACAAGACTAAAGTCATATGTATCAATTTTTTTAGAGGTATAAGTGGTTGGTTTTTGACGTCAATCGGATTGCGCTGTCGTCTTAGGACGACTGAGCGCGACTTCTTGTGCGGAATGACCGCAGCGCAAAATAGTTTGTCGTATCCCTCGGAACGTGCAATGTGAGGGCTGTTGTACGCCTACATTTCCCTCGATAAGAATATCAGCAGCTCAAGTTTCTAGTCTTCTGTAGCCGCCATTTTGTTCCAAAATACTGTTGCTCAATCAGCGTTAGAATGTTGTCAGGGGAACCCCCTTTTACTTTCAAACCAAGGACTCACAGAATCTATCATCATTTCACTGAAGGACAATGGGTCTCTAATGAATTTTCCAATTTTGGACAGATGGTAAACTGGCAATTCGGTTCAACTCCCATAAGACCAAACAAATAAAATGGTTGCTTTCGGAGGCCGAGTGATGATTTCTTAATGAGTGGGGCCGGCTTAAGAACCACAAAGACCCATGCGCACCTATGTATATTGATATACATATCTATATCAATCTCTCTCTCTCTCTCTCTGTATATGTACGTGTGTGTGTGTATATACATATATACAGTTTATAAAAATATACATAAAATATACATACATTTTTATATATACATACATTTTTATATCTATACTGTGGATATATGTACGGTATATCTCTCTCTCTATTTATCCATCCGTCTGTACACACACACACACAACACACACACATTCATACTATAGTGATATGATAGTTTATTAAAACCCACGGTGGCAGGTTTATTGGACTGGAGGTCATATATGAGACTCTTACCTGCATCATTTATAATTCATTGTCAGAATATGCTCGTTTTAGCGGGATTAAAGTTTAATAACTCAACGGGCTCTGTAAATACCGCTTTGTGTGGCTCCAGCGTCTTGGCCCGGTGTGGAGGCTCGCTCTTGGGCTGTGTCGGGTGGGAAGGGGGTGGGGGGGGGCGAAGATTGGAAGCATCTGCTGGCTGGAGAGGCGGCGCGGTTCACTTGGGTTGAAGCCCCCCGCAAGGCCGTCCTCAGCAGCATGAACCACGTCTGAAATGTGTTTTCCTGCAGATAAGGCGACCGGTCCGGAATGGGGGGGCTAGGAAGAGATGCGGCCCCTACCTGTGATGCTTTTTCTTGTGTGCGGCCGGGCCAAATGGAAGACCTCTGCCAAGGTTTATGTCGGCACCGGCGCGCATGGATTGAGGTCAACCGTAGAGCCGACATTCTGTATTTGATGTGATCTTAAACAGTGCGCCGCGTCCTCGGGATTGACATTTCCTGATCGTGAATCTTGAAATACACATATCGTATTTTTATGACAGCGACGTACAGTGACCGGCACAACCGGATGAATGGCACAAAGAGGCGCCTGTATGCTGACGTGAGCTAGCAGACAAGCGATGATGTTTCGATCAATTCCTTAAAGTCGACCCAACCAACGTTTAACGGTGGCCGCTGGTGTTCTGCCAGCCCCCCAGGTAGCCAGGTGCCGGTTGTTCACAAACATTATGAAAAGGAATATCAAAGTTCAAACGAGGGGGCATCAATGCCATTTCAGCAAATTGCATCCACACGTTTTTTTATTGTTGCTCTCGTGCGTTTTACCGTCGCCAAGATTCGGGTCAGCCGACCGTCTTGGGCTGGGCCCGTCACCGTTATTAGGTCTGCCTTGTTTATGGCCGCCTTTAGCCGGCGGTCCAGGTGGGGGTCACGGAAAGGAAACCGCCTCTATTTGGTCATCACTCAGCGCTTGTTGGAATTACAGCCATGCCGCGGCACCGTGCGGCTGCGATTCTTCCGTTTCCGTCCCCTGCTCTCCTATCGCTAATGGACTTATCTCCTGCGTGGCCGGACATCACAAGGCCACTTCAGTACGCCGACCTTTCCGTTTCATCCGCTTCCTGGCAAGGCGCGGCTTTGTTGTGGTCAGCGAGCATGCGGGCATGCCGAGCGTTTTTCTTTGGCTTCGGTCGAAGCGGTCCCGGTGCCTTTTCGGCACGCGTCGAATCACTTTGGCGTCGCACCAAGCAATTAACCCCCTGAAATGGCAATCGGGGTTGTTTGAAATCCTTCCCGTCACGTGGAGGTTCGCCGCAGTTTCCATCAGGCAGCAGTAGAGGGAGGGAGGGGGATGCGATTAGATGATTGATGTTTGAGTGTCTGTGTGTTCCTAATTTGGTTTTCTCCATAATATGGCCACAAACTCCCTTTCGAAGCTGCGTGCACGTAAATGTATTTTGTCCGTCCGCCGCGCCCTCCGCGAGCCTCCCCGAGGCCCTTCTCTCTCTTTCAGGTTTATGGCGCACATTACCGCGTAATCGCTTTCATTTGGGCGCTGCTTGTAAAACCAAAGGCGCGACGGGGGCGCGCGCTCCTCGCAGCCTCCCGTCGCAGCCTCGCCCACCCCTCCGCCCGTCTTGGAGCACGCCGAACGAGAAAAAGGTCAAGCGCGCTTGCGCCCTTTGCCGATAAACTGACGGAGACGCCGGATTGCGGTCATTTGCGGTCGGCCGCCCTGAAAACGCCCTCGCCGACCACTGGCGCCAAGGATACTTGGTGTAAAAAAAAGACACCGACACACCAGATTCAATTGTTGATGATCGTTTCAGGCTTCGACGGAGCTTGCCCATGAGCTGTTCGTTTGAATCTGGCGTGTCGAAGTAGAGAGAGATCGCAAACAGGCGGGATAAGGCTCTTGAGAAAGCGGAGTTCCCGACCCCAGATGAAGAAAGACGAATTGCCATCAATCGCTCATACTTGAAGAAGGCTTTCCATCTATCTGTGCCTTACAACTTCAGAAAGTCACCAATTGGTTGCACGCGCCAACAGATTACCTCCCTCAAGGCTCCGCCGCGCTCATCTGGCACATCTGAGCGGGACGTTGTAAATCACGAGCGGTGCGCTCGGATTTAAATTCAAGTATGCGACGTGATAACCGGGGCCAACCCGCTGTTAGGCACTCCCCCAATTTATGGCACCCCGGGGAGGTTGCTTTTAAACTGGGTACCGCCGCACATGAGACTTGATCCCGCATTTCGACACGCAACGTGTGAGAAGGCTTGGCTCCCCAGCCTCGCCCACCCCTCCGCCCGTCTTGGAGCACGCCGAACGAGAAAAAGGTCAAGCGCGCTTGCGCCCTTTGCCGATAAACTGACGGAGACGCCGGATTGCGGTCATTTGCGATCGGCCGCCCTGAAAACGCCCTCGCTGACCTCTGGCCCCAAGGATACTTGGTGTACCAGCCTCGCCCACCCCTCCGCCCGTCTTGGAGCACGCCGAACGAGAAAAAGGTCAAGCGCGCTTGCGCCCTTTGCCGATAAACTGACGGAGACGCCGGATTGCGGTCATTTGCGGTCGGCCGCCCTGAAAACGCCCTCGCCGACCACTGGCGCCAAGGATACTTGGTGTAAAAAAAAGACACCGACACACCAGATTCAATTGTTGATGATCGTTTCAGGCTTCGACGGAGCTTGCCCATGAGCTGGTCGTTTGAATCTGGCGTGTCGAAGTAGAGAGAGATCGCAAACAGGCGGGATAAGGCTCTTGAGAAAGCGGAGTTCCCGACCCCAGATGAAGTAAGACGAATTGCCATCAATCGCCATACTTGAAGAAGGCTTTCCTTCTATCTGTGCCTTTCAACTTTTAGAAAGTCACCAATTGGTTGCACGCGCCAACAGATTACCTCCCTCAAGGCTCCGCCGCGCTCATCTGGCACATCCGAGCGGGACGTTGTAAATCACGAGCGGTGCGCTCGGATTTAAATTCAAGTATGCGACGTGATAACCGGGGCCAACCCGCTGTTAGGCACTCCCCCAATTTATGGCACCCCGGGGAGGTTGCTTTTAAACTGGGTACCGCCGCACATGAGACTTGATCCCGCATTTCGACACGCAACGTGTGAGAAGGCTTGGCTAAGCGTGTCACGTTGCGCCGCAAGAGCCGATAATTCATGACCTCGCCTCGGAGTTTCGTGGTCTCGTCTTGATCGGAGACCCCGGAGAGGACGGCAGAACTCCGATTGCGAATGCATTTGACCCACTTTTCCTTGCGCGCGTCTCACGACTTCACCGAGGAGCTGACTTGTTTGAATGAGGTCGCGGCATCAGCGCGGAGGCGCGCGCGCAAAGATCTGCGTAACGACCTGCGCCCTACTTTTTGGCCGTTAACCCCCCCTCCTCCTCCCCCTC
>NW_017805115.1:232067-232653 GCF_001891065.2 Hippocampus comes | reverse complement strand
CGGCAATGAACGTACGGACGCTCGACGCAATGTGGGAATACATCTGAATGATGAGCGCAGTTTTTTGTTTTTTTTAACCCCAGTAGGTATGAGGTTCTAAATTGCTGCCATTCTTCACAATTTTTCACGCTCACAACACAGGTCGCAGGTTTATTTGCATCGCATTCCAATGGCTCGTGTTTGTGGCGGTACTTGATCTGAATGCATTTCAATCAGCTCTTTTTCTTCTCTTTGCTTTGAGAATCTCTTCTTCGGTTCTTCTGTTTGTTCACGCTTGTAGATTTGTGAAGCACATTGAGTTGCCTTTCGGCATGAAGGATGAAGCGTCGCCCTGCCTTGCGGAGCATCCTGTTCAATCAAGTTTGCTGGGAAATGTTGAGGTTCAGCCATGAAAAAAATGCGACGAGTGGGCCCGTTTCACACATTTTTTGGGGAATTCGAATGCTCTTTTGGCTTCCTATGTTTCTTTTCCGTACGTCTAATGACAAAACAGGCTGTGATCCTTGCGCCTACCGCGATCGCATTCGAAATGCACCAATACAGTCGATCTTTGCCCTGCGCAGCCAAACCCCGCTAGCTGCTCCAC
>NW_017805115.1:230989-232019 GCF_001891065.2 Hippocampus comes | reverse complement strand
ACCCCCGCCCCCTAATCACCCTCTTTAAAAGCATGTCGCACGGCATACGACGAAGCCGAGAACAGCAGAATTATTACGCCGTTTTTGTTGTAGTGTTTGATGATCTCCTCAGGACAGAGCGGACAGTGACCACCTGCCCGCTGCAAACTAATCAGCTCCCAAAAATTACTTATTGATCCTCAGGCCAAGTCGTGGAGGCTGCCGATGGTGGGGGGGTGAGGCTTGAGGTCAGCGGGAGGCCCCCTGGTGCGTGATTGCCACACGGCACACACAGGCAGCCGCCAGCACTCCAAATTAATCAAATCAACCCCAACGTTGTTCTTCAAAACGAAAGAAAAAACGTATATATCTCCCATTCAATACTAGAACTCCAGTAAAAATGAGTCTGTGAGTTTTGTTTCTGGAAAAACACATTTGAAATGGATTTTTATTTGCACTCCTTGCTTGACATTTAGCTCGGAATCATAATCGGCAGGCTCAGTCGCAAAAACGTGATTGTAAAGAACGGGGCTCGTTGTCGATTGACTTTCGCAAGGCGCGTTCGGGGCTGAGAGCTCGCGCGCCACATTTACGGCGGCAGACTTGCATCGTCACATTCTTGGGCTCGCCCGGGGTCGCGTGGCCGCCCGCCCGCTCTCATTCCGGGTCGCATCGATCGCGGCTTTTCCGAGATGAATGGATTAATTAGGCGTGGAAAAATATACAGTCTGCTCTGACGGACGGACGGATGGAAGTCGCGATCGAGAAAGCCATTAAGGCAAATTAGGGGCGTTAATGAGTGCAACATTGCCGAGGGGGCCCCTCGGTCAGCGGGCTCGCTATGCCGCTCGTTTCATTAAGGCGTTGGAGTGGCGCCGTCCGTGTTAATCATGCAAAGTCCTGTCCCTCGACATATTTTTGGTGCTGATTTCCCAAAAAATTGTTCTTACTTTCGAGCACATTAGCTTATTATTTGCATTATTGTAATTGTTCTTATTGTTGTTGTGATATATGAGAGCAAATTTGGTATCAGAGCAAAAAAAAAAAAAAA
>NW_017805115.1:219726-228990 GCF_001891065.2 Hippocampus comes | reverse complement strand
CCGCCACATTTACGGCGGCAGACTTGCATCGTCACATTCTTGGGCTCGCCCGGGGTCGCGTGGCCGCCCGCCCGCTCTCATTCCGGGTCGCATCGATCGCGGCTTTTCCGAGATGAATGGATTAATTAGGCGCGGAAAAATATACAGTCTGCCCTGACGGACGGACGGATGGAAGTTGCGATCGAGAAAGCCATTAAAGCAAATTAGGGGCGTTAATGAGTGCAACATTGCCGAGGGGGGCCCCTCGGTCAGCGGGCTCGCTATGCCGCTCGTTTCATTAAGGCGTTGGAGTGGCGCCGTCCGTGTTAATCATGCAAAGTCCTGTCCCTCGACATATTTTTGGTGCTGATTTCCCAAAAAATTGTTCTTACTTTCGAGCACATTAGCTTATTATTTGCATTATTGTAATTGTTCTTATTGTTGTTGTGATATATGAGAGCAAATTTGGTATCAGAGCAAAAAAAAAAAAAAAAAAATCATCTTTAAAAGTGAACTTGCATTGATCAATAAATGAGTACGAATTTGTTGACGGGTTTAATATCATCATAGTGATGACGTACTTTGAATACTGGCTGCAGTGTCTGACTCGGCCACAGTTTGAGCGTGACATTGAATGGTTGTTTGTCTCGACAAGTGCTCCGCGTCTGACTGGCGACCAATCCAGGGTTGTAGTCCGCCTCCCACCCCGGGTTCGTCTCCAGCTAAGCAGAATCGAAAATGGATGCATGCACGGATGGACGGATGGAGGAGAACAACAACAACAACAACAATGCAAATCATAATGCCAGGTGTTTGTTTTTTGCCTCTGTCGCTGTCTCGTAAATGACTTTCACTGGGGCTGTTTCAATGAAATCCGAGTGAACGCGTGACTCCAGTCACCGGGCCGGCGGCTATATGTAGAAACTCATAAAAAGCCAATATTTCAGCCATATTGATTCCTCGGGTTAAATTGGTTTGAGCTATGAATGTGCCGCGCCGATTGTGTGCTGAAATGTTTTGCCGCCATGGGGGGAGGATGCCCTTGGATGGTCCCCCACCCCCGCCCATTCATTCTGCCTTTGATCACCCTTTCATGTTTTTCCTTCTCCTTCTAGTGTCTTGCATTTTATTTCAAGGGCCAACGCTCTTACAATCTCAACGACGCTCTTTTAAGAGCAAAAACACTCTTGTGAAGTAGTTCTTGGTTCTTACAACATTTTCCCGCCAAACATAGATAGCTCAGACACAGCGTCGGCTTAAGCTAGCATTCACGTGCGTGCTCTTTCTAGCCGCATCTCCGTAATGCAGGATTCTCCACTGTTACATGTCATCAAAGGAGACAGTAAGCCCTCGTTTTTGGCGGTTAATGAGGAGCAGAACGCCGCTGCAAAAGGTTGAAAACCGCAAGCTAGGATTTTGCCTCCCCCTTTGGAATTTTGGTGTTTGTGTCGGTGGGTTACAGTATGTTTAAAATGCGTCACCAGTACTTATACTTGACATATTTGAGACAAAGTCGACAACAGGAAACGTAATTTACCTAAATATGTCATTCTAAAACCTCATCCAGTAATTAGTATCAATGCTAATTACCGGATAAGGTTTTAGAAGATTTCAGAAGATTGCCTTCTGAGAGAGGCGAACCAAGAGGCTTGTGTTGGTGGCGTAGAAGGCGGCTCTCGCTTGACTCGTCGGCTGGAGGCGCTGACGGTGTAGCTGAGGTTTTTCAAAACAGCGCCATGTCCTTCATCTTGCCTTCTTATTATTTGAAATAGGTCGTAAGTTTCTTTTTTCCCCCAACATAGACCAAGACGATTTAGTTGTATTTTCCTGCCGGTGTCATCAGCAAGACCAAGCAGCAAAAGCAAAACAAACCAGCCAAGATTCGAACAGCCAAACTTCGAGTCGCAGGGATCTTCAGTGACAGAGCCAAAGATTGAGCTTTGACGACAAGGAGCGCAGATCCAGGACGGGTCAGGCGACGAGCTGCCACCGTGAAAATCAATAGCTGCTTTCGGAACAACAAGCCTTATTAAGGCACACACCTTTTTTTTTTCTTCCCCCTGCGAGCATGACACCACCTCACGGAAATCGTTACGCTGCGCCCTGACCGCTCGTCACATTTTCAATGGACGCATTTGACCCGGCCGTCTTCTCGTGTTGCCTCGAAAATCTTCCTTTTTTTGATCTTACAAGTAACCCAGCACCAGGGACGCACCCGATACTACTACAGCCGATATTACTTGACATATCTTCTCCAATTCGCTCCTCCCTGAGTGTGCGGTGGTGGTCAGTTTGAATCAATGGAGCAATGTATTCAAATGTCATTAATATCCACTTTTCCTCGTCCCTGAGATGGGCTCGTCATGAAGTCACGATAAATCTCAGCAAGGAGAAGAAAAGAAAACAGCAACGACATGGATGTATATTTTTACGGCTCTCCTCTGAAAGCTAGAACTCGCCCGTGTTTTTTTTTTTTTTTTTTTTTTAAGTTGAATCATAAAAATGCTCTCGGTGGCCTTCCATCTGCGTCCGTTGTAAAGCTATAACAACCTGACGACTTGAGAGCCCAGATGAACTTTTCAGTTTTACGCGTTGGGCCTTGATGGCAAGCGGTAAAGTCTCAGGGTCGGCCTTGTCGGCGGCGCGACGTACGCGCGGCTCGAAATGAGGCTGCAGATTCAAGGCTGCTTCTCTTTGTCTTCTGGAAGGCTTTCAGACCAACAGCACAAAACCGCCGCATTCCTTCTTTCTTTGATAGTGTGTACTTGTATTTACGTATTTTAGAAAGCACCTGGCAAATCTCCCCCCCATTTCATTTATAACCACTCGTCGGCACAACAGAAATAATCAGGAAAGGAACTTTAGCCAGCGGGTTTCAAGTGAACAGAAGTGTAAGAGGGGCGGTGACACCTGCCGCTCATTGGCCACGCCCATTCGAGTTGGAACCAATCGTTTCTGTCACCGGGAATGTCGCCGTCTCGCGTGTAATTATTCGAATGTGTTAAGCCGCAGTGGCTTGACGCAATTTGGCAAGTTCCGTCCAAGTTTTGGGACAGTTTTTTTTTCCTCTTCCTTGGGACAGTTTTTTTGCAATATGCTTCAGTGGCAGAGCTGGCAAAATACTTCTGGGTTTTTCACGATAGTTATTTTTTTTTTGGGTTTCGTTTTGACTTTGAAATTCAATGAACTAATTATTTTTTCGAGCAGGTTCGCTAGTATTAGTTTTGATTTTTTGGGGGTGCGGGGGGGGATGCTTCACTTGAGTTTAGTTTTTGTTAGTTTTAGTATTAGATTTTTTTTCAATAAATGGAGCATTTTTCAAGTGCGAGAGTAAAACAAAATAAAAAGTGAACTACATTTGATATTCTCCTCCAGTCAAAAACTCTCCGAGGAAAACGTTTCTACTTTAAATTTTTTTTTTTACGGCTTTATCGATTATCTCCCATTCCGCTTTTATCCGAGAAATTGCGTCTGCGTTGTGGTTTCATGAAAAACTCGTCACCAAAACACGTTGAGACGAAAGCGCGCATCCGTCATGCGGTTTTGGAAGCGCAACGATCAGGATAAAGAAGCTATTCTTGGAGGAGCAGACGTCGCCGATACGGCGGCGAGGGGGGCGAAAATAAGGCAGATTAAGACAACAAAGGCGGGAGAGAAGAGTCGTTTAATTCCTGCGTTAAAGCAGATTACCGAATTAAAAAAAAAAAAAAAAAAAAAGAATCAAATCTTGATTGCTTTCGTCTTTGATGTTTCCCCGTACGAACGAGGAAGGATAATCATCTTTGATGGAAGCCAAGCCGAGCCCGTCGTTCTTGACCTCATTCCGTCACTTGCCGCACAAATAAATGACAGAAAAAAAAATGCAGCATTGACATTTTTGTGGGTTTGTTTTTGAAATTCTCACTTTTCCGTTTATCGCTCACATCACCAATATGTGGCGAGAAGAGCTTTCATGTCGATTCGGGCAGCCACGTTGGACGTACACTCACATGGACTTTTTGCTCTCAACTATGCTGTTGACCTGTGTTACTTTTCTTCTCATTAAAGGGCCTTTCTCTGTCTTATTTTAATTGTTTTGTACCAGATTACCGAATTAAAAAAAAAAAAAAAAAAAAAGAATCAAATCTTGATTGCTTTCGTCTTTGATGTTTCCCCGTACGAACGAGGAAGGATAATCATCTTTGATGGAAGCCAAGCCGAGCCCGTCGTTCTTGACCTCATTCCGTCACTTGCCGCACAAATAAATGACAGAAAAAAAAATGCAGCATTGACATTTTTGTGGGTTTGTTTTTGAAATTCTCACTTTTCCGTTTATCGCTCACATCACCAATATGTGGCGAGAAGAGCTTTCATGTCGATTCGGGCAGCCACGTTGGACGTACACTCACATGGACTTTTTGCTCTCAACTATGCTGTTGACCTGTGTTACTTTTCTTCTCATTAAAGGGCCTTTCTCTGTCTTATTTTAATTGTTTTGTAGGTTGAGGTGTCACAAAAGCAAAAAAAAAAAAAAAGAAACATTCTCCAGGGGTGTTTTTTGGGTCAGAAACTTGTTTTGCTTTTGTTTTTAAGTGCTCGAAAATATTTTGAGCTGGAAAGAGGGGGATTGACCATTTTTGTTGTTGTCGTTCCGTTCCGTGCCGATATTTGTCACAGAACATTCTGCCGTTCTTGAAATCTCAGTCAAAACGTTTGTTTTGTGGAGGAGCCACACGAATTGACGAAACTTGTCCTCCGCTGCGAAACGTTGATGGATCGGGTGCATTTGAACCGCCGAGGCAACGCCCGCGTATCGATTGGCCACTGAGATGCGTCTATTTGTGGCGTGGTAAGCTTGCAGGTGAGCTTGCGTCCGGGTGCGAACTCGGGTTGCGCTCGTAATGGCTCTGCTGGGATGGAGGGAAAGTGCTTCTTCAGCGCTCATTATTGGAGCAAATTGAACGGGGCTCCCGGCTTGGCCGCGTAATGACACGCGCTTCGTCCTGCCGCCTATTGTTCCCCTACAGTCGGGGTCAGGGCCGCACAGCAGTAATTGTATCACTCTGACCCTCTTTTGCTCTTTATTTTGTCACAGGGACCTGCTCTTTATCGGCCCGTCCCTCGGGTTGTAAAAGCCGGCCCGGGCCCGCGCAACCCCGAGGCCGGGAGGTGCCCCGGCCGCCTCCGTGCGTGCCAGCGATCAATATGCCGTTGCCGTTAAGTGGATTTGCTGCTTATGAGGCAGCAATTAGAGTGTGAAGTTGCAAGGCCGGGCTACTGCTCCTGTGGCCCTGAGGGACGCCGCCAGAACAAACCCGGCTTCATTAGAGGACACCAAAACGATCCGTGCTGACTGTGTGACACAAAAGCGAGACTTTGACTTTCTCATGTGCAAGGTGGCGTTCATCCTGGAGAACTCGTGAGAGGAACACTTGCGGCAACATCCGGCCGCTAACGACAAATTGACTGTGTGACACAAAAGCGAGACTTTGACTTTCTGTTGTGCAAGGTGGCGTTCATCCTGCAGAACTCGTGAGAGAGAGGAACACTTGCGGCAACATCCGGCCGCTAACAATAAACTCGAAAACCGTGCTTTCGTTTCCATACCTGATGACGAAGGTCGTTCGAAGCATTTTTAAAATCACGTTTTAGTTAGCTATTTGTATTTCTTTACTTTGCTTTTGAATGTCTTTTGTTTGTAAATGCGTTTAAATCAGGGGAATCAAGCTCATTGTTGTCACGGACCATATTGTCGTTACCGTTTCTCTTAGAGGGCCATTATGACTGAAACTATATAAAGTCAAAATAAGGGTTCATTTGGCTATTTTTAAGTCACTGTCATGAGGCTTTTCTCGAAAACCGTGCTTTCGTTTCCATACCTGATGACGTACCTTTTGGTCACTAGAAAATGTTTCCAGAGGCTCTCATTTATTACAGAAGAGAATTTGAAATGTTGGTACAGATTTTTAGCAAGCGTCATGGAAGTTGATATGTTTGATTGGCTTTTTACGGGCCACATAAAGTGATGTGATGGGCCAGATCTGGCACCCGGGCCTAGAGTTTGACACCTGTTTTCCAAGTGGTGAATTTTGTGAAGCACATTGAATTGCCTTGTGTATGAAAGGAGCGATTCAGTATCAACAAAGCTGCCTTGGCTCATGGCCCTTTCTCCTCTGCAGTTGTGGATTTCGCTCACAGTGCGTGTTTGAGAAGAGGTCGGTACAGTCCACCTTTTTCGTTTGTCTGAGTGGTGATTGAGGGGGGATGTGGGTCAGGGGGGCTGGGGAGGGGGTGTCTGTCGGTCCTCCCCAAAAAAGGTCACGCTGGCCCCTGTGCAGCGTTGGATTGAAAATGTGTGTGTGTGTGTTTGGGGATAATGCACCATTTGAGGTTGACTCTAACCCGGGGCGCTAAATCACTTTCCACTTTGGGGGGGACGATTATAGCCCAAGTCGTGATGCGGACGGCCGCCAATTGATTGGCAAGAAGGGAGGCGGGCCATTCAGGAGCACAAGCCTCAATTTTAGCCGTCAATGTTTTGCACTCAGCGAGCTTTTAGTCAATGAATGTTTTTACAGCTGCTTTCTACTGTATGTCAGGTGACGGTGATTCTAAGGAAGCCCGCAACAACTCTAATAACGTCAATTACCTTCAACGTGATGAGCAACCACACATCGCGCCAGACCAAAGTGACAAGCGAAGATTTTCATTCACCTTTGTTTTTTGTTTTTTTACACCAATAAGCAGGACGTCGTTTATTTCCGCCGTTTGAGTGACTGCGTGTCCCACACGCAACATGTCGAGAGAATAAAACGCGTTGTTGATCATGATTAATTCATTGCGGTGTGCGTGACTTGGCCATCGGGGGGCAGTAAAACGCAGTTATACAGACGCATACGAGGAAGAATTTCACAGCTACTGTAAGTGACTCAGGAAGCTGCCGTAACAAGAGTTGTTTTTCAGAGGATAAAGAATATTGCCCAAATGTCTGCCGACATGCTGCCGAAAATTTTAGAACACCGCCACACAGATGCCATTCACTCGCCCCTCTGTGGCGTGTTGGCCATTGGTAGTTGTTTTAAGTACACAGTTTGTCATTTGATGTTTACTTTGACAGTAGACTTGAACCGGGCGGGACACGAAACAACTTGAAGCCCCTCTTGGAAGATAAATCCACTGTCTGTTGTGTTCCCTCGACACCCGGCGGCGAGCGTATCTTGAATTTTTGCCGCACGATATCTTGCTGTGCGTTGTATGGAGCATTTTATTGTCTGAGAGTCTTTTCAGCGTGAAAGTGATCCCTATTCACTCTTTTACATGCGGTAAAAGCCCCGCCATTATGCAACTCTCGCTCTTCCTGGTTAATGAACTCAGACAGTCTGGCGGAATGCGGCCCCGGTGGGCCATTTTGACCGTCTTGATGGCGAGGACCGCGGCGTCCGACCGCATCTGGAAGCGGCAGACGATGACTCCCGGCGCGTTGCCTTGTAACTTTTCCGCCCGGTCAGTTGTTTAGTCGGCAAAATGAGTGACCGGAGGCCTCGCCGCCCGCCCTGCTTGATGAGGTCTGCAGCTGCGGACTGTGCGTGGGAAGAGCGTTTGCTTCGCGATAAGGATGCCGGGGGAGATAGTTGAGTGGCGTCCTCCCGCTCCTCTCACTCCCTGCAAGACTTTTCCGTTGGAGCTCATTAGCAAACCGGCTGGCCCATCGCTCAGCCATTGTTTATCCCGCCCTGTCACGGCCGCCGCCCGGCACCCCGCTATCGAGGTCCGGCCTCTCGAACCGGGGGAGGACACTCGTGATGGCTTTCAAGCAGAAGCCTTCCGGTGGCGCGGGGGGGATATAGGTCAGCTCATTAGCGCCGACAAAAAGGCTGTTTTTCACCTTAACGGGGAAATTCCACTGACGCGCTCGGCGGAGGAGGCCTTGAATGAAGGCTAACTTTGGTGAGGAAGTTCAGAGAGCAGCCCATTCGCCTCTGGAGTGCGGAATGTCACCCGACTTTTGTATTGCCTCCTTACTGAGTTTGAGGAGCGATTCGTATCTCTCTGTCCTTCAAGACTTGATCCCAGCCGGTGCGCATTTGCGCTCGTAAAATATCGCAACGTCCTCCAGCTGGACTGTGCTAACACTTGGGCTCCCCAGTGGCTCATTGACTGACTCCCGAAACCTGTCGTTTGTCCACTTCCTTTTGGAAAGTGTCAGAAATCGTTTCAGCCTTTGCACGCTTATACGTCTTCCATGGTGTTAATCACAGCGAGGGGGATCTCAACTTGGCTGAAAACTCAGCCAATTTTATCACAGGAGCCACAAAAAAAGCCTCACGGACACATGAAAAGCAAGTCGGCCATTTTGGACTAATTCTAGGACCCGTACTTTGACCAACCCTTACTGGAGAACCCGCACCAAATCAGACCCATTGGAAATTGCGATTGCTATTTAATTGCCTTTTTGTGGGTCTCACTGTGTCCCAAAACTCACAAATCCCGTTTTAGGGGGACATGAACACCCACTGATGCTAAAGCTCCCAGGACACTTCTGCCATCGTCCTGTGCCACCAAAGAAATAGTTTTGCTTTCGGCTCGGACTTCCCGCACAGATGTGACCGACATGCGTTCTGCCCACTCGCGGTTTTGCTTTTCTATGTGTCACGTGAGCCGCTAAACGCCGAAGTGCTTATCTCATGCTTTGCTTCAGGCAAAGTGCGTTTCTCAGAATTTGAATCTTTACAAAGTCATCTTGCCAACTACCGGCCCAGCGTGTTCATCGCAGTATTTGTGATTTGGTATCGTATTGACAATGTAGCAGTGCTCATCAAACCTTTGCTCTTTTTTTTTTTTTTTTTTTTTGGTAAGGCGCACAAATATTTGACTTTTTTATTTCAGAATGTTAACATTGAGTTGTGCTCACTGAGGCCTTTCTCCACTCCAACCTCGTCACATCCTCACTTGTCTCGGGTTTCGCATCCATGCGTCATATTCCCACCATAGGACAAGAAAAAAATAAATAAATGGCTGAATGAAATCGATGCAGTCGATGCGTCGTGGCCGACGCGACGTGTTTCGCTTGCCTCGTACGAGCGGGTGGAAATGAAACAGTGCAGCAATCTAGTTTTGCGCGCGGATCTTATTCAGTTCTGAGCGGCGATGATTTGCATCGCTGGCCAAATATGTCTTCGCCAAGGAGAGGTTTGTCACTTTTCCACTAGCGTGTGGATTAAAGTCTGGGAAATTACACATTCAATGGATCTGTGGGCTCCTTTCAAATAAATCTGCCAACGTTAAAAAAAAAAAAAAAAAAAAACA
>NW_017805115.1:194259-203652 GCF_001891065.2 Hippocampus comes | reverse complement strand
GAGGGGGATTGACCATTTTTGTTGTTGTCGTTCCGTTCCGTGCCGATATTTGTCACAGAACATTCTGCCGTTCTTGAAATCTCAGTCAAAACGTTTGTTTTGTGGAGGAGCCACACGAATTGACGAAACTTGTCCTCCGCTGCGAAACGTTGATGGATCGGGTGCATTTGAACCGCCGAGGCAACGCCCGCGTATCGATTGGCCACTGAGATGCGTCTATTTGTGGCGTGGTAAGCTTGCAGGTGAGCTTGCGTCCGGGTGCGAACTCGGGTTGCGCTCGTAATGGCTCTGCTGGGATGGAGGGAAAGTGCTTCTTCAGCGCTCATTATTGGAGCAAATTGAACGGGGCTCCCGGCTTGGCCGCGTAATGACACGCGCTTCGTCCTGCCGCCTATTGTTCCCCTACAGTTGGGGTCAGGGCCGCACAGCAGTAATTGTATCACTCTGACCCTCTTTTGCTCTTTATTTTGTCACAGGGACCTGCTCTTTATCGGCCCGTCCCTCGGGTTGTAAAAGCCGGCCCGGGCCCGCGCAACCCCGAGGCCGGGAGGTGCCCCGGCCGCCTCCGTGCGTGCCAGCGATCAATATGCCGTTGCCGTTAAGTGGATTTGCTGCTTATGAGGCAGCAATTAGAGTGTGAAGTTGCAAGGCCGGGCTACTGCTCCTGTGGCCCTGAGGGACGCCGCCAGAACAAACCCGGCTTCATTAGAGGACACCAAAACGATCCGTGCTGACTGTGTGACACAAAAGCGAGACTTTGACTTTCTCATGTGCAAGGTGGCGTTCATCCTGGAGAACTCGTGAGAGGAACACTTGCGGCAACATCCGGCCGCTAACGACAAATGCGGTGGCGCAGCATTTAGCTGTTCTGCCGCATGCAAATGGTATCGGTGAAAATGCTTTTCAGTCCGGGTCGAAAACCGTGCTTTCGTTTCCATACCTGATGACGAAGGTCGTTCGAAGCATTTTTAAAATCACGTTTTAGTTAGCTATTTGTATTTCTTTACTTTGCTTTTGAATGTCTTTTGTTTGTAAATGCGTTTAAATCAGGGGAATCAAGCTCATTGTTGTCACGGACCATATTGTCGTTACCGTTTCTCTTAGAGGGCCATTATGACTGAAACTATATAAAGTCAAAATAAGGGTTCATTTGGCTATTTTTAAGTCACTGTCATGAGGCTTTTCGTCACTAGAAAATGTTTCCAGAGGCTCTCATTTATTACAGAAGAGAATTTGAAATGTTGGTACAGATTTTTAGCAAGCATCATGGAAGTTGACATGTTTGATTGGCTTTTGCGGGCCACATAAAGTGATGTGACGGGCCAGATCTGGCACCCGGGCCTTGAGTTTGACACCTGTTTTCTAAATGCTGAATTATGTCAAGCACATTGAGTTGCCTTGTGTATGAAAGGTGCTATTCAGTATAAATAAAGCTGCTTTGGCTCATGGCCCTTCCTCCTCTGCAGTTGTCCACCTTACTTCATGTTTGTCTGAGTGGCGATTGAGGGGGGGACGTGGGTCGGGGGGATGGGGAGGGGGTGTCTGTCGGTCCTCCCCAAAAAAGGTCACGCTGGCCCAGTGCAGCGTTGGATTGAAAATGTGTGTGTGTGTGTTTGGGGATAATGCACCATTTGAGGTTGACTCTAACCCGGGGCGCTAAATCACTTTCCACTTTGGGGGGGACGATTATAGCCCAAGTCGTGATGCGGACGGCCGCCAATTGATTGGCAAGAAGGGAGGCGGGCCATTCAGGAGCACAAGCCTCAATTTTAGCCGTCAATGTTTTGCACTCAGCGAGCTTTTAGTCAATGAATGTTTTTACAGCTGCTTTCTACTGTATGTCAGGTGACGGTGATTCTAAGGAAGCCCGCAACAACTCTAATAACGTCAATTACCTTCAACGTGATGAGCAACCACACATCGCGCCAGACCAAAGTGACAAGCGAAGATTTTCATTCACCTTTGTTTTTTGTTTTTTTACACCAATAAGCAGGACGTCGTTTATTTCCGCCGTTTGAGTGACTGCGTGTCCCACACGCAACATGTCGAGAAAATAAAACGCGTTGTTGATCATGATTAATTCATTGCAGTGTGCGTGACTTGGCCATCGGGGGGCAGTAAAACGCAGTTATACAGACGCATACGAGGAAGAATTTCACAGCTACTGTAAGTGACTCAGGAAGCTGCCGTAACAAGAGTTGTTTTTCAGAGGATAAAGAATATTGCCCAAATGTCTGCCGACATGCTGCCGAAAATTTTAGAACACCGCCACACAGATGCCATTCACTCGCCCCTCTGTGGCGTGTTGGCCATTGGTAGTTGTTTTAAGTACACAGTTTGTCATTTGATGTTTACTTTGACAGTAGACTTGAACCGGGCGGGACACGAAACAACTTGAAGCCCCTCTTGGAAGATAAATCCACTGTCTGTTGTGTTCCCTCGACACCCGGCGGCGAGCGTATCTTGAATTTTTGCCGCACGATATCTTGCTGTGCGTTGTATGGAGCATTTTATTGTCTGAGAGTCTTTTCAGCGTGAAAGTGATCCCTATTCACTCTTTTACATGCGGTAAAAGCCCCGCCATTATGCAACTCTCGCTCTTCCTGGTTAATGAACTCAGACAGTCTGGCGGAATGCGGCCCCGGTGGGCCATTTTGACCGTCTTGATGGCGAGGACCGCGGCGTCCGACCGCATCTGGAAGCGGCAGACGATGACTCCCGGCGCGTTGCCTTGTAACTTTTCCGCCCGGTCAGTTGTTTAGTCGGCAAAATGAGTGACCGGAGGCCTCGCCGCCCGCCCTGCTTGATGAGGTCTGCAGCTGCGGACTGTGCGTGGGAAGAGCGTTTGCTTCGCGATAAGGATGCCGGGGGAGATAGTTGAGTGGCGTCCTCCCGCTCCTCTCACTCCCTGCAAGACTTTTCCGTTGGAGCTCATTAGCAAACCGGCTGGCCCATCGCTCAGCCATTGTTTATCCCGCCCTGTCACGGCCGCCGCCCGGCACCCCGCTATCGAGGTCCGGCCTCTCGAACCGGGGGAGGACACTCGTGATGGCTTTCAAGCAGAAGCCTTCCGGTGGCGCGGGGGGGATATAGGTCAGCTCATTAGCGCCGACAAAAAGGCTGTTTTTCACCTTAACGGGGAAATTCCACTGACGCGCTCGGCGGAGGAGGCCTTGAATGAAGGCTAACTTTGGTGAGGAAGTTCAGAGAGCAGCCCATTCGCCTCTGGAGTGCGGAATGTCACCCGACTTTTGTATTGCCTCCTTACTGAGTTTGAGGAGCGATTCGTATCTCTCTGTCCTTCAAGACTTGATCCCAGCCGGTGCGCATTTGCGCTCGTAAAATATCGCAACGTCCTCCAGCTGGACTGTGCTAACACTTGGGCTCCCCAGTGGCTCATTGACTGACTCCCGAAACCTGTCGTTTGTCCACTTCCTTTTGGAAAGTGTCAGAAATCGTTTCAGCCTTTGCACGCTTATACGTCTTCCATGGTGTTAATCACAGCGAGGGGGATCTCAACTTGGCTGAAAACTCAGCCAATTTTATCACAGGAGCCACAAAAAAAGCCTCACGGACACATGAAAAGCAAGTCGGCCATTTTGGACTAATTCTAGGACCCGTACTTTGACCAACCCTTACTGGAGAACCCGCACCAAATCAGACCCATTGGAAATTGCGATTGCTATTTAATTGCCTTTTTGTGGGTCTCACTGTGTCCCAAAACTCACAAATCCCGTTTTAGGGGGACATGAACACCCACTGATGCTAAAGCTCCCAGGACACTTCTGCCATCGTCCTGTGCCACCAAAGAAATAGTTTTGCTTTCGGCTCGGACTTCCCGCACAGATGTGACCGACATGCGTTCTGCCCACTCGCGGTTTTGCTTTTCTATGTGTCACGTGAGCCGCTAAACGCCGAAGTGCTTATCTCATGCTTTGCTTCAGGCAAAGTGCGTTTCTCAGAATTTGAATCTTTACAAAGTCATCTTGCCAACTACCGGCCCAGCGTGTTCATCGCAGTATTTGTGATTTGGTATCGTATTGACAATGTAGCAGTGCTCATCAAACCTTTGCTCTTTTTTTTTTTTTTTTTTTTTGTGGTAAGGCGCACAAATATTTGACTTTTTTATTTCAGAATGTTAACATTGAGTTGTGCTCACTGAGGCCTTTCTCCACTCCAACCTCGTCACATCCTCACTTGTCTCGGGTTTCGCATCCATGCGTCATATTCCCACCATAGGACAAGAAAAAAATAAATAAATGGCTGAATGAAATCGATGCAGTCGATGCGTCGTGGCCGACGCGACGTGTTTCGCTTGCCTCGTACGAGCGGGTGGAAATGAAACAGTGCAGCAATCTAGTTTTGCGCGCGGATCTTATTCAGTTCTGAGCGGCGATGATTTGCATCGCTGGCCAAATATGTCTTCGCCAAGGAGAGGTTTGTCACTTTTCCACTAGCGTGTGGATTAAAGTCTGGGAAATTACACATTCAATGGATCTGTGGGCTCCTTTCAAATTAATCTGCCAACGTTAAAAAAAAAAAAAAAAAAAATCTAAAAGTGTGTCTGCGCCACGCTGGGACAATTTTGTGTGTGATTGGCGAAGGATGCGGCGGAGCCGAGTGCGGCTTAATAGGGCTGTTTGACATGGAGGCCCATTAATAAGACCCCCCCCCCCACCACCCCAATCTGACAGGAGTGCTGACGGAGGAGGATCACGGGGAAGAATCATGCCCCTGCTCTGGGAGCCCGGGCGGCAGGTAGGGCCCATTCCGCCTTCCCCAGGTGTCATTACGGATGCCGGGGAGGCGGCGCGGGAGGGAGGGCCGCTCCTGACATCTACATTAATCCCCCCCGCCCCCCTCCCCTCCATCCACCGGCGCCCGCCAACATCCAGCTCCTAATCATCCCCGCTCTGAGCCAGCGAGGGCATACGCGGCCATGAAAGCGATCCAGCTAAGAGCTCCCCGAATGCCCCTCCCATCCCATCGTGAGCGATGCTGCTACCTCAACCTCTGACCTGTCACACAATTAAAAAAAACAGCCCTGCCCGTCATCCCCAAGCACACATCTACTCACATGCCCAAAAACAAAATCCTTTGGATTGACCTCATTCCATCATGTACATTGGCTGCCCATGATTAAAATGCGTTATCCCGCAGGTCCCCCCACAAACTACGGCCCTGAGATGCATTCTCTTTTTGGTTTTCTTCCCAGTCCGGCCACGTGATCGAGACGTGTACATGCATCCGGCGTTGTTTTTTTGGCAGCCATTTTCGATGTAGTCTTAGTCTCTCTGGCGAAAATCCTGATTAATTTTTGTCACATTTTAGTCATTCCTATTCGTGATAGTTTTAGTTCACAAAAACTCCGAAAGGTTTGAGTCTATTTTGAGACCGTTTTAGTTAAAAAGAGGTTTCCACCCAATAGCTACGACTGGCAGCAAGAATGCTTGAACAAGATAGACTTGAGGGGACTCCCATCCCGAGTGCAGTTTTGGTTCCAAGTGGATTTCATCCTCCGAGCTGACAATGTGTCTGATTTTACGCTCCGATTCCATCACCGCAGCTCCGAATTACACGAGACGCCTGTGTGGGAGCTCCATGGGAAACTTTACGGCCGCAATGAAATTGATCACAAGCCAACAGTCGAGTCACATCGAACGTGTGCAAATGTTACGGCGTTACGGTACGATACATTCTTGTTGCGACTTCCCTTTTTTTTCTGCAATGTGTTTCAAAGACACACCAGCACTCTCGTGACCATCGACCTGTTCAGTCCCATCGATTCCGTAAGCAGATGGCAGAAGCGCAACAACGCGATTACGAGCACATCAGTTAGCCACCAAGTGACAATGGATATGCTGCGCGATGACTTGAAAATAACAAATGTTCCCCGTTGGGAATTGCCGAGACCGCCTCGGCGAATTACGGCGGCCTCTGCGGCTCATTTATTGAAAAAGTCTGGTTGCTCGCCAATGCTGTTATCGGGCGCAAGATGGCATGAAGGCGACCCGCATCTCATTTTTATGTCTCCAAGTGGCAACGGAGTGGCGGCTTCTTTTTAATTAAAAATAAATCCACGTTTGCTGATATTTAAGAACGGGGTGAAATATATCAAGGCTCTGCCGCTGATTGAAATGGCGCCGCTCGCAGAGGGGGCGGGGGAGTGTTGGGGGGGCGGAGAATTACACTCGTTACTTTTCCGTCAGTGGAGCCATACGCGGCGTTGTTTATGTTGAGGAGCGGGCTTTTCGTCTTCCTAAATGACCTTTCTACAACCCCCCCCCCCCTCCCCTTTTCCATCAGCCGCACTGATGAGACGTGATGGGCGATACGGCAAACGCCCTTACTGACGCGACGCCAAGAACAAAAAATTAAAGCTGCTGACAGTGACGTGCGGTTTTCAGGGGCGGGGCTACGCGCTCCCTCAGTGGCCACGCCCCGCGTTGAAAATTCAGGCTACGGCCCGGGTGCATTTCGTTGAAACAAAAGAATTTCAAACATTTGAATGAGCAAAGTGTTTCACTCTGTTCTGTTCTCACTCAACATACAGAATGGGCGGTTAAAGCATCTGCTTACTTGACTTTAATTGGCATAACTCTGGAAGCACATGTACGTAACATCGGTCTGGTAACATCGGGGAGAACTTACGTCACTACCTGTTCCCTCACCCAAAGCTGTCCCCCTAGCAACAACTCAATCTAACAATACTATTGTTACACAAAGGTGTTTTTTTTTTTTTTTGGTTACAATTGAAGATTTACACACGGGCTCACAAAAGACACACGAATGCGTCTCGCCGGCAGAAAATCGGAGCAGACGAGCAAACCGGCAACCTTTCGTGGGGCGAGCTGCGACATGCCGCTGTGCAAACGGAACAGAGGAATCCTCGTCCGCCCGCCAGAGCTGTTATTAAAAGGCCACAGAAGTGGTGCCCCCCCCCCCCTCCGCCAAAGCCGCCCTGTCACGCTGTTGCTCTTGTGTGCACTTTACCCGGAGAGGATGATTTTTTTTTCTTTTCACAGCACGGCCCGAAGCGAAAACTCCTCTTTGACCGCCGAGGGCTTTGTTCGCCGGCGTAAATCAAAACCCGGCCACATCTAAGCACCTCGCTGATGCTTGTGATGCTCGGGAAGCTCTTATCTTTGTCTGCTTTGACTCGTTCTATAGGGGCCCCGATGCAAAAAAAAAATTCTCTTGAAATCGCCTTGTTTGTAATTACCAAAATGCCTGTGGGTCGGGGTTGTCAAAAAAAAAAGATGGCCACCTGCATATTTGGAATTCACTCTTTATGATTTTTTTAAATTCATCCATTTGCTTTTTTTTCTTCTCTGTTGAACCCATCGCCCTGAAAAGCTAACCAAACCTTGTCTAAATAAGAAAGTAGAACACCGGTGCCAAGAAAGCATGTTGTTTGAGAGACGAGGTCTGTATGGCAGGGAGGAACCGGAAGAAATTCAGAGATCGTCGACCCCTCCGTTTGTGATGAAAGAAATTAGTGAAAGAAGAAATTTGAATTTACCCAACGCGACAGCTCAGTTGGGAGATTTGCTTTGTTTGACATCCTGCACGCTTTGGGAAAAGCAATTTTGGAAATACTCATTGACCAAATAGAATGTGATACGATATTAGCCTGATACTGGACATAATGATCACATCACAGCGATTGTGTAGTAATCCATTTGCAATATTAGGGACGATGTTCAATCGAAATCCACCGTGCGGGTCTTCCCAAAGGCAAAATAAAAATAATTTTCTGAAATTTCTCCTCGGAGCCCTCGGTGCATAAACTTCTGCACGACCACAACGACAATAACAAACCTCTTGTGAAAGTCAAATTGAACATGTGTCGTGAAAGGGGCGCGCGCGCTCCCCCCCTCCAGGAGAACTCGGCTCTTTCAAATGGCCCGGGCGTGGGCTGAGGGGAGGTAGTCGCTTGTCTGACCAGTAGGGGGAGCTCAAAGTTCACTCTGACGACAGGGACGTTGCTGGGCAGGCCGCATGCGCCGCAGCCCTTCCCGTCTGTGTGAACCTCAACAGCTTGTGTCACAACTGCTGCCCGCATGTGTCTTGCCAGCCCAAAATCGTCGTCGTCGTCATAACAACACAGCACTTCGGATTTGAGTCTTTGTGCGTGCTTTTGGGCGTCGTCGGGGGACGCCGAGGCAGCTCGAACGCCTTGATGGATTCATTCACTTCTCCCCCTTGTGCTCTTTTTGATTGAGAAAGCCAAGCCGTGGACTTGAGATGTTCCAAAATACGAATAAAGCTACTTGAAATGGCCACTGGCCTATGCCAGGACGTTCCTCGGTCCACTGTGGTGCTCACGCAGCTCTGGTTGACAAACAAAGCAAACATTGTAAATCAGGGCTTAGGGAACTCCGGTTCCTCGAGAGCCATCTCCTGCCTGTTTTCGGTCCCTCCCGATTCCAACACACCTGATTCAAATGATTAGCTCATCAGCAAGCTCTGTGGAGGCCTGAACAATTGAGTCGGGTGTGTTGGATTAGGGAGAGACCGAAAACAGGCAGGATAAGGCTCTCGGGGAACTGGAGTTCCCTCGCCCTGCTGTACATGATCAATTTATGGCCGCTTCATCGTCGCCTCCATTCAAATGAATTGAAGTGTGATTTTTATTTTTATTTTTATTTTTTTATGTTCATGCATGCTTGTGACGCAACAAACCACACAGCCAGCCTTGATTTTAAAGTCCTTTGAACGTTTCATTTGTTCACCTTGCAGTTGGTGTGATTTTTGCGAAAGCGTGGACTCGGCGTTTCGTTTAATCGAAACTAACTGCCAGATTCCAGAAGTGGCCCTTCTTTCGCTGTAAATAAAGGCGTTTTTTTTTTTTTATCTGTGGACGCTCAATCAGTCGAAGCAGCAACTTTCTTGCACGGATGGCGATCGAGGGGACTTTTTAGTGCGAATCCAAGCCTCGCCTTGTTGCTGTGCGGGCGATGCCGGCTGCGCAAAGAGCGTGCGCGCCGCGTGCGTCCAAGAAGAAGAAGAAGGAGGCGTCGGCGTTGGCGTCGGCCACGGCGGCACACGGGCAGGAGACTCTTCTCGTTGCTCCCGCGCCTCCGAGAAGACTCACCGGCACTTGGCAGCCCCCTCCACCCCCGCCCCGCTCTCCCTCCTTCCAAGGGAGGGTGCGCGTCTCCTTGCTCCCGAACTAATTTTGTTTGCGTTGCGGGAATGTCGCGGTTGATGCGCGCGCCGCGCGTCACCGCAGCCGACGAGCGACTCGCGACGGCGACGAGGTGCTCCTCCGGACGCGCGTGAGGAGCGAAGCCGGCGGCAAGAAAACAAAAGTGCTCCACTTCGCGCTTTGGCAGCCCTGCGTGGACTTTGTTTCTCTTGCTCCGTGTGACTTGGGGTTTGAGCAGGTCC
>NW_017805115.1:177378-194207 GCF_001891065.2 Hippocampus comes | reverse complement strand
CCCCCCCCCCCCTTCCTCACCCGCTGCGCCGAACTGGAGGATTTGCGCGCCACTCGTGGATGTTTTAATATGCGAGAATGAGTCCACTCGCGTTTATCCTGCTGGCTGGATTATTGTGCTTTCAAGTTGATGGTAAGTTGAAGACTTTTTTTTTGATCCTTCGCTTTTCACGTGGCAGATTTAAAGCTAACGCTCAGTCGTGCCCACTTTCGCACAACAGTTGTCAGTTCTTGTCAAACGACTCAGTTAAAATGTCTTTTTTTCCTCATGTCAAACTCTTGCAAAACTTCAATGACCAAATTAGGTTTTTTTTTTGACGTTCGACTGACATTTGTCAGGACCGCGGTGCTCTTGTCTTTGCACGAACGCGAGTGAGCCGACCCGCAATGGAAAGCGGTTAAAATGCAAAACGTCTTCGTCGGCCCAAACAATGCCCGCTTTGAACTTGGTCGCGCAACAACCGACCGAGGAGGGTCTTGGCAGCGTGCGCGGCGATGCCGATTGGTGGTGAAATGCAACAGAAGGTCATTTGAACCTGTTGTGCGGCCGGGCTGTTGTGCAACATGCTGAGCTCATGTCGATTTTCATTTCGGATATGGATTGAATAGTTGCTGGGGTTATTTTCTTTCTTTCTTTCTGCCATTCCGAATGCCTCTTTGTCCAATTTTCCGCTGTCGATTTCGGTCTGTGGGCTGACGGCGGAATGAAGGCGGCGTCAGCTGCTGGCGATAATGTTGACCTCGATGAGACTGAAGGGAAAGAAACTGTGACTCATGACGAGTCCATGAGGTTCCCCTGTCAGACCTTGATTTTGTCCAGCTCTGCCCCAAGTTGTTTTTTTTTTCCTCCTTCTCTCTCTCTCAAATTCTTTTGGTGATCCAAAAGGCAGCCCGTTTGTTGCATATCAGTTCGCTTTTTAGGGGGGTACCTTCAAAACCTGTCGTCTTTGTACTTACGCAAAGTGCACCTCGAGAGAAATGTCTATTTGCTCATACGCCAGATGAAGCTGTTTGGTGAATGTCAAATGAAAGAATAGGTTTGAACTACGTTATGGTGATGTCATGGAGCTCCCCCCTGCCCTCTTCTGTGTTCGGTGAAGTGACTCTTTGACAGTGCAAAACGCCTCTTTGTTCAATTTTCCCCGATGCAATCTGTCAACATGGCGGAAGGAAGGCGGCGTCTGTTTGTCTGAATGCTGATCTTTTTTTAATGATTGCTTTTGAAACACTTCGGAGTCAACATCGCACCTGCGGCGCTCGAACAGCGGACTGAGGAAATCGTTGCCTTTTGTTTGTACAAGTCGGCGCTTCATGCAAAGCTTTTTGTTGCGTGCTTGAATGCAAAATCCAGCTCGGTTTTTGGCCGTCGCCCGCCGCTTTTGTCGCTCGCAGCTGCTCCTACGCTCTATTTTTTTTTTTTGTTCCCATCGAGGCAGATGAAGCAAAGTTTCTGTCAGGTGTTCTACAGAGTCACAAGAACCTCTCGATGAAGGTTCCCTGAAATTGCATTTTGCCTCAATATCACAAAAACAAACGTGGCCTCGAAGTACATCCGACTAAATGGACCCTTTGCTTCTCTTGGTGTCAGGCCACCGGTTGCTAAGCAAGGGCCCGATGGCATTGCCGGTCGCGGTGGATCTTCCTAATCAGGCGCCCCTTCCCTACTCCTCCCCCTTCCATCCTTTTTTTCCAGAGGTAATCTGGGGGGGGGGGAGGGATGGGCTTCCCTGCCACCCCCTCCAAGAGTCCACTTAGGCAGACAAAAAAAAAAAGGCTCTGGCGTTGTATTCTTCAGCAACAAAGCCACGGCTTGTGAATGGCATCAGGCTCCGTGATGAACACGAGAGGTGAGCGGGGGATGTTGCCGTGACCCAGGTTAGGGGTGGGGGGGGGTACATCTTAAAATTAGTTAAGGGGCGCCTACGGGACAGTCGGAGTTAGTTTATCCCTTCGCAAATGAGCCGAGAAACGTTTTTTTTCTTTCAAATCCAGTGTATGTTCAGGGCGTAGTTGGTGGCGTTTAAAATTTTCCAGGGTCAATTTGACCCGGTGGCATGTTGTCGCAAAGAACAAAAGAAACGTCATTTTCAATTTTCAATCATAATTATTACAAAAAAAAAAAACTTTTTGTCAACTTCATAAAATGGGTCAGATTGACAAGCAGGTTCAACCAATGTAAAACGTTGAGGAGGCCCACAGAAAGGCAACATTTCCGCCCGATCGTCGTGCGAGCTGGGAAGTCGTGCCGCCCTGATTCAAAGAGTCAAAGCGAGGACCGAAGCACTTGCGCAGAGAGCCGCCACCGCCGTGTCGCGCTGCGCCCCAAATGTGATGGTTCCGCATCAGTGGGCCGCGTTTAGACCGCATTACCGTAATGGCGCCTCATTTGCCCGAATGGGGCCGCCGCGTAATGAGGGAAGCTCCACCGGAAACACTCGTCCCCGCCCCCGCGCTGTCCACTGCGCTCTCGTCAAGACAGCGAGTGTTTATTCTCTGATTAGCGTCAAAAAAAAAAAAAAAAAAAAAAAAAAAAAAGGGAGCGGCCATCGAGACCAAAAGACTGGCTCGAGAGGCGATCAGAGGGGAAACGGGAACAAAGACGGCGAGCGAAGCGTGCGAATCAGCCGGTCCTCGGTTGGGACGGACATGAGTGCTTCCACGGAGGCCTGTCAGCTCCTATGATCTGTTAATAGCCACGTTTGGCTACAGACAGGCTCGGGTTTCAGCAGCCAACTCTGGGCCTTGTTCCCGTTGAAATGACTTTACCTTTTCACCCAAGTAGAAGAAAGGGGACAACGTCATTGCCTCTTTGGTGTGGGAAAATTGAAATTCAATCAAAGGTGAGAACTGGATATTCCGAAGGGTGTTGAGGTGTCGCCACCGCAGGGCTCCGGTCAGAGAGTTATGAAAGAATGACACTTGATGGCATTTTTATGGTGGCTTTTGTGTTGAATTTTCTGGCGAGTTTCCTGAACGCAATCGACTTCCAGCTGCTCTGCCATTGGCTATTACCGAGCACCTTCCTGGCATCCCATTGGCTAAGAGGGACCTCTACTTTAGGTGTCTATGTGTGTTGATAGATAGATCGGTGTCTATGCAGCGTCCTCATCGTTCGCCATGAGGGGCGAATGACGTTTTAGGTCAAATGTGAATCACCCAGAAAACGTGTTCACCAGTCGGGCGATCGCTCACGATGCTGAAGTTTGCCCCGGACGTTTTCAAAGGATTGTGAAAAGCCGACAAAAGGATCGGTTCGTGACAAAACGCCAGGCAAAAGCCACTTTTCAGGGAAAACATGAACTAAAGAGGGCAAAAAATGGTGAGGATGCAGTTAAAAGTTAAATGGCCATCATTTTTATTCTTGATTCTCTGTTTTTTTACATTGTGCACAACTCTCATTTAACATGTATTCGTTACATTTTGATGCATTAGGAAACATTTTGTCGGAATTTGCGGGGGGGCTTGGAACGAATTAGGGCATTTACATGGAAAATGCGTCTCTCCTTACATTTTCTAGGAAAGAAATTTCTTCCAGGACCAATGAATTTCCTAAGTAGAGGTACCACTGGATAAGGAATTTTGGAACATGAGGTTTTCTTTGTCGTAAGACACAGCAAATAAAACAGCCACACGACCGCTTTTTCTCCCCCACCTTAGCGTTGCTTTATTAAGCATCAGTGAAGCTTAACGATGACATTTACAGAGCAGGGAAGAAAAACAAAGGACCAAATGCTTCAATGAGATTTCAGTTTGATTAGTGCCCATTTATTTGAACTGAAAATTGTCATCAGACGACGACGCTAGTTTTGCATTAAGGAGCCCCAACACCAGATATGAGATAAGATAAGATCAGAGAAGAAAAAAAAAAGTCTCACAATGGAGAAATTCGCAATTTACAGCAGCAACATCAACAAAATATATGCATGCACAAACATAAATGTAAAAATGAACTGTACACAGTACAGAATGAAATATAAAATATAAGATGGAAGGATCACCGGTATACAAACGAAGGCCCGAGGGCCATCCATTTTTCAGTGGCCAAAAACATGCCCCCCCCCCCAAAAAAAAAAAACCACTGAAAATGCCATTGGACATGGGCCGCAAGGTAGGCAGAGTGAGAAGGGAGAGTGTCAGAAAAATAGGCGCCATTACTACAGTCGAACCTCATTACGACGTACCTCGAGGGACATAGCAAAAATTTGTACGTTGAAACGGGAATTCATTGTAGCCATTTCCAACAAAATGGCCGCCAACCACGATGTATAATGCTGTATGAACATTTGTAGATGTAAAAACAGGAACGTAAAATACAATCTAAACACGTCAATTACAAAGACGTGTACACAGTATGAAGAAAAAAATGATTTGATAAGACATGATACCTTGTTCAGATAGTGTTTTGTTTTATTTTTTTCCCTCGTCCGACTCAGTGTTGCTTCTCTCTCCATAATAGAATGTTTGATTTCACAGTGTAGTGAAATAGGGACCCCCGCGAGGACAGCACCAAACGTAATGGGCTTTCATCAAAGGAATGCTAATTCCAATGCTAATGCTAGGTGGGAGTCAGTGTGAAAGCAGTTCATTTAGACTCTGTGGCTTTGATCTTTTTACATTTTTTTTTCCCTCCCTCTTGAGAAGTACACGGAAGAACAAAGTGTCGGCTATGGAAGGAAAAATCTGCATTCCCTTACTTACGCATGTGTGCGAACATTTTGCTTTGCTCACGCACGCAGTGACTGGATCTACCGACTGTTATGAGGGAGGAATTCAAACATGACCGTGCACCTGTGCAGGCTGAGGCCTCCATGGGGGAGGGAGGACCATGCCCTCACCTGTCTCACGCACCTGCACTAACACAATACACATTTGCGATGTGCATGCACACACACACACACACACACACATTTTGTGTCTGCATCATTGTGTGTTGCCTCTCTTCTCTGGATGTTTCCATTGGAGGCTGGAAAGGGAACCACTGTCCAAGGACACATTTTTTGGGGTCGTTTTAAACCTTTCACGTAGAGGTAAAACTAGCACGACGTACGTGTCCAAGTACAGGTAGAGGCTCACTGAAGACAAGTCAAGTAGACACGGCTGTTGGTTTGGAACATTAACCCCACCGCAGGACATCATATTAAAACTGAAAAACTGTAAAACCTTTCACCTGATGATGACACGCTGGAGTCGTTATGTTCAAGTAGGGATGAAAGGCAAGCGCGCCATCGTTAAAACGTTGAGACGGTTGGCACGCGGCGCAACATGATACGAGTTCTGGTTTGGGTGTCGGACGACCTTGACTTTGACGCCGTGTTTCTAAATAGCCTTGTTGCGTCACCGACGCATTTCCTCAGGTGGCCTCGTTGAACGCATTAAAACGTCGTGAAGGAGTAGTTGCAATGGAGAGAATGATCGCCTGACTATTCGGGATTTTAGGGCGTTTTCCCTCTTCATAGAGGCGCTCACTACTGCCCATCCATGTTGCAATGAGAGTTGCAAGTTCAAGTCCGCTGTGGTTGATCTCAAAGGTGTGCCCCAAGGCACCTTGCTTTGGAAGCACAGATGGAACAGAAAGCGGCCTTTTCTTCACCGGAACCAATGAAATTTTCTGAAATGTGAAGTTTCAACTTGGCTTGAATTCAATACCTGACGCATGAATGAAGAGGTGGCTAGCCTATGACGAGCCTTCAAGCATCTGCTCCAAATGCTTCTTCTTCATGTGTGAATACATCCCGAGTTGATTGAATGCATCTCCTGGCTCCTGGTCAGATTCTCAAGCGGAGTAAAGCCTTAACGGCGCCCTTGAACGTTTGAACCGCAAAGTGGTTCCGCTGCAACACCCATCTTGCGTAGCGCCTTGATTCAATCCAATTGCTGGTTTGTAGATGCAGTCGCCACGTTCGCACTGGCCATCGGAGACGATTTTTTTCTTTTATGGGCTTTTACCCGACTCACTTGCCTTTGCGTAAGGTCGTGATGAGGTAGTCGAGATTACCCACCGCGGTGTGGCGTTTAACATCGACTCACTGACCGAGGCCCTTTGCGTCAAACGTGCTGATTGCTGACGCTAGCGCGCATTTAATGAGCAGAATATGTGAAGCCGCAACAGCTGCGTGGCTTGGGAGACTTCTGTCAAGGGGACGGGCGCATAAATGGCGGCCTTATCGCTGCTTTCTCCAGTCGCCATCACGCGAGCCTTCGTTCGGACGCTCATCAGTCACAAGGCCGCGCCTTCAACAAATAGCGCGTGGCTTGGTTTCCTGCTTTCCCAGTTTGGAGCTCGGCTGCCGACTCCCCCCGTGCGGGGAGCAAAGGACGATGGGAAGGGCAGCTGTTGTCCAGCGACGTGCACAGCGTCACGCCGCACCTCCGCGTTACTCATTGAGTAGCGCGGATGCGTGTCACTGACGCAAGCGTTAGTTCTCCAAGCAATAAGCCGCACGCGTGTTTGCATTCTCCTCCATTCAGAGCGCTCGGCAATGCGGGCGAGGCCACAATCAATTGATGCCATTCATCTCCTTTCACCGCAAGAACACTTTCAAGTAGCCACACGCTCTAATGTTGAGCGTTTTTTTTTTTTTTTTTGTGTTTGTTTTGTTTTGTTTTGTGGGCGCGTGCGTGTGATTTCTCCCAACGCAGCTGCGTTAGCGTGCACGGCACAAGGACAACGGCACGGGAATGCAAACACGCCATCACGGAAATTCACACGCTTGGACTTGACGATGAAGCTTGATTATAAAGCCTCACCGGTCAAACTCAATCAGGACAAAAACGAGCGGCAACGAAGCACGCCGCCGATATGCCGCGGCTCCATCTGATCGTTGTTGGGATGCGAGCAGGGTATCTTCTAGAGTTACGCCCGTGTTTGCTCGCAGTTTCGAGATCTGTTGAGGACAGATTCGGGTTTCGAGATCTGTTGAGGACAGACTCGAGCGCGGGGGCTGCTCTTGTATGCACTGCAATGACGCAACAAATCCTTTCAAGAGCGCCTGAAGGATAAAAACGTCTGCATAGAAATGATTCTCGGTCTGAATAAAGCGGCAATATTCCTCCACCGCACTTTTCAAAGACCTACGGGAAGGTCATTTGCCATCGGCAGGGTCGGAACGGAGTGTAGTTCATTCGCCGCTGACAAGCCGGGAAGATGAATCTCAGTTGAGCGACCCCGTCGCGTTGAAGCGTCATGGCGGACCGCTTCGGAGTCACGCACGGTCAGGGACGTCGTTCCTTCGCCTTTGCCGTTTCCTTCCGCGGCGACATGACGGATATGAGTCCGCTGGACGAGAGATGGGGGAGGAGGAGGCGGCGGCGGCGGCGTGTACGAGTGCGTCAGCCGTGTCCTCTGACAATTCTCATTCTTGACGGCTTTTGCCTGCAATTTCGCCGTCCACGTTGTCTGGATTCAACTCGGGGTTTATTTTTTACGTCAGATTTTTTTAATGTTTCGACTGTCAATGTTGGAGTTTGTGGGTGAGGTTGTGGCTTCTATTGGGTCCCTGTGACCACAGCCCACGTCTGTTGGCGCCCTCAGGGGAGCCCTTCCTCCGTTTTTATGCCGTCGGAGAGGAGCGCTCGTCTATTGATTTTTTTTTTTTTTCGTTCTTGTCGGTGGGCTCAAATTTCTCCTGGGAGCTAATGAAAATGATTAGAAAAAAATCATCGAAGGTTCGGCGCCTTCTGTTGCCCGCACGAATAAATATGTGACGGGAATAATGGGAAAGACCACGTCTTGTGTGTGTGTGTGTGTGGGTGTGTGTGTGTGTGGTCAAGATTCTTTTTTCTTTCCCAGCTGTAGCCTTTAAAAGATGCTAAATAAACCCTGTACACCACAAGCTTGTCTGATGCTTGTTGTTTTGTGGGGGAAATTACAGCGGACTCCAGTGAGGCTGCCAGAAGTAATCGGGGTGGGGGGGGGGGGACGGCAGGCTTCTGGTTGAGTAATCCTTCTCTGATTTCATTAGCTCTTCGCTGGTCTGTGGGCTCCCGTTTGCCTCCAGTGAGAGCTGACTGGCTGTGAAACTATTGCAAGTGTGATTGCAAACAGAGAGCTTGTTGCTTCGCGCTGAGGTTGGGGGGGGGGGGGTTTTGTTTCCAGCGTGTGTGCCTTGAGACCCGGTGAAGTGCACTCGCCCCAAACTCAGAGAGCACTTGATTAGACGGCAGCAATGAGCATGAAAAAAAAGAGCATTTAGTGCAATGAGAGCAGGACTGCGCAAGGCCAACGGACAAGGCGGGGCAGGGCGCACACACTTTGTTTACCGCTGAAGGCGACCTATTCTGCATCCAAAACAATCTTTAAAACCGTTGCCAGGTGTCGTGATCATCCGTCCGTTTATAACATGCTTCTGTCAAAATATCAGAAGAATGATGGCACATTGTTTCACGTTGTTTATCTCGTCGTGAAATGAGCCTGTTTTGGGTGGGCGGTCCTGTCTCCGAGAGTTGGCCATTGCTGCTTGTCCTCAAGGCCTTCAGTCTCTGCAGAAAAAGCATCAAGACCTGTAAAAGTCAAAGTATGGATTGTATTTTCACTCGTGGAGGCAGCACTTCATGACTCAGCCACCAACTTGTACTTGAATCTCGCAGAGGCATGCGTGTGGCGCATGAAAGTACGCCTGCGCACCCGACCAGGTCATCACCTCTGCTGGGCATGTGAGCATGTCCCGCTTCTCAGAAGCTGTCACTCATATGTGTTGAGACCGCAGCTCTGCTTACCTTTTGGCTAAATACTTCATGTCGTTGTTTGAAATATTCGGACCCAGCCTGGCTGCAAGGTCACGGGCAGAGACACTCTGCGTAATGACGAGTCCAGACACCGATCAGACAATCAACATTCATATCTGGCCCTGGATCCAATTTTCAGAGTCTTGTCCTCATTCGGGTTGCGGGTAACTGGAGCCGCTCCAAGGTGACTTTGAACAAGAGGTATTTTATTTATTTGTTTTGTTTTTTTTTTTACCTTGGACTGATTGCCAGTCAATCACGAGGCCTGTCATGTTTTAGCAAATACCCGCAGAGCGGCAACAGATGCATCGACGAGATGGACGGACGGGACAGAGATTGATTGAACGGAAGTCAAATAGGTTTACCGGTGTTGAGTTTCAAAGAAGGCCCTGAGTCAAGCCCTGGTCTTTCCCCAAAGACCAGGGCTTGGCAAATTCGGGGTGAACAGATGCAACTCACTTTCTGTCCCTCTGCGTCTGTTTTTAAACGGCGCTAGGATTGAATTATGCACCGCGGCAGCAGCGAGCTCTGTTCTGCTCAGCCGCATCTGAGGGCCCATTTAGCAAGCTACCGGGGCCTGATCACCAATCAATGGCAGGGAAATGGGAGGAATTAGCACAAATTAGGCAGACGGGAGTCCAGACTACCTTCTGTTCACGGGTCAATATGCCACCGGCTTCTTTGGAAGCGAGGCACTGGAGTCATGAATGCGCGTGCGAGCCGCAGACCTGACGGACTGAAACCATTGGGGAGAGTGCAGCTTGTCAAGGCTTCCCCCCCCCGGGGAGATTTAAGTGGATGGGCTCGCGCTACATGTGCATACTGAGCCAAACAAAGCGCAGGCCTTTCCCACTTTCTACTTCGACGTGCGACGCCACATCCTATTCGGCAAGCGCGGGGCGTCCCTCAGGGAAGGGCACGCTCACCAACTGGCCTCCGTGACATGCACACATGCGGCAACTCATTTCAAGACAAAGCAGCTCAGCGCTCTTTTTAATGACAGTTTCTCCGTGAGGCCAAACATTTTCGTGGGTCAATGTGAGCCATTGCATTTTTCTTTCTGTTTTCTGTCTGATCAACAGGCAAACCGGTGCAGTGTCTGCTCTGTTTCCTTTATGTTACGGGCCGTGATGGCTGTTGCTTATAATGGCACGCGTGGTCACGGGTCGATCAAAAGGAGATCTTCCGTCCAAAAAGGTTGGGCACCCCTGAGCGCTCTCTCGCTCTCTCTGTCTACCCAATATGCTGATTAATTGAATTCAATGGAAATAAGATGGGATAAAAATGAATGTATCATCTGGAAAAACAAATGTCAGCGTATAATGCAAAGATATATGCCCCCCCCCAGGTGGTATAATAGACATATTGACGCACGGGGGGCTCTTGTGTCAACATACCATGTAAATGATGATGATACCACACTGTTTGTTTTGAACACAGGTCAGTTTGACCTGCGACTTAACAGGAGGGTTAACATTTAGCTGCCTACCAGGGGTCAATTTGACCCGTAACATGACAGAAGGGCTATTAACATTTTGCCTGCCAAGCCAATCCAACATTTCCCCAAGTTGAAAGAGCTCGGTTTTTCTTTTACGGCTTCTGCCGTTTGATGGCGGCCCGCCGGCTGTTTGATTGTGAAGCGGCTCCCTTGGCTTCCGCCGTTTAAATATGTTCGTGGACACACGCACGCGCGCAGCAGTCAAGACTCAGGGAGTATTATCTTGGCTGCCAGACTCCCAACGCTCACCCACTGCCATCCCGAATAAAAAATGGGAGGAGGGCAAGGTTCGCCGCCCCCCGAGGGGATGGGGTGGGGGTGGGGGGGGGATTAACGTTCGACGTGAGCCGAAACCCCCGGCATAAATATTCACGTCGGACGACCATCTTGACAACGGTGCACTCAACAGTTTTGGACTTGTTTGCGCTTCGTGGTGAAATATCTCCTTCCTTTTTTTTTTTTTTTTTTGTAAGCGTTGTTGCCGCGCGGGCACTTTTTATGCCTTCGTTCACTATTCACCCTTGGGTCCAATTATCCACAAGCTTGCACTTGTAGTGTAGCAAAGAGCAGATGGTTGCTTTTTGTCCAGGTTCAACTGGTGATTAAAGGATCTGCTTTTTTAAAATGTATTTATTTTTAATGCAGGGTCTAACCCACGGCAAAGCAACGTGTAGCTTCGTGAGTTTTGGTTACAGACTTCGTGTGGAGGGGAAGTGACTTTTTTTGACATTTTGAGTCGCGCGGAACCCCGGAATTCACCCGAGAGACTGTTTCCGTGCCTCGGTGGGTGCTGCTGTTTTGGTCAGCATTAGAATTGACGGCATGTGACTTTTTGTCAGCGCTAACGTGTATCTGAACAGAATTCATGACGGTCACTTTGTTGGGAGAATGTTTGTGACGACAAGAATTTTCCCTTCTGAAATATTTGCGGTTCAGTTGGGATGGGCCAAAGAGGAGGAGGCGTCCACTGGATTTCTTTGTCCTTTGCGTGGACGAGCAATTTACGTATTCTCGTTCCTTGTCTTTAGCAAGCGTTTCTGGTTTGCCTCGTTTCATTGACAGCGTCATTTGTCGTACTTGGTCACTCTTGTCGTGTTTTCATAAATCTTATCCTCGTCTACATTTGCGGGACCCAAGAAAAGTAGATGCTCCAGTCGAGTACCGATACCAGAAATATCGACTCAAGCAGAGTATTTGAAATGTATGACTTCCCTCCGCCGGCTCTTTCCAACATGTTGTACTTTGCCCTTTGACGTGAACCCCGGCCGTCGATTCTCTGGTGTTTCTTGGACGTTAAACGCCATTTCCCCCTCCCCCCCGCGTTTTCCTCCAGGATCCCGTCTGCGCCAGGAGGACTCGCCGCCCCGGATCGCGGAGCACCCCTCTGACCTGATCGTGTCCAAGGGCGAGCCGGCCACCCTCAACTGTAAGGCGGAGGGCCGGCCCACGCCCAGCGTGGAGTGGTACAAGGATGGCGAGCGGGTGGAGACGGACAAGGACGACCCGCGCTCGCACCGCATGCTGTTGCCCAGCGGCTCGCTCTTCTTCCTGCGCATCGTGCACGGGCGGCGGAGCAAACCCGATGAGGGCGCCTACGTCTGCGTGGCCCGCAACTACCTGGGCGAGGCCGTCAGCCGCAACGCCTCGCTGGAAGTCGCATGTGAGTCCAGACTCGGTTTCTTCCACGTGTCCTTTTGTAAATTGACCTTCAGACATTTCATCGTGCTTCGCTTTTGGTTTCGGTGGTACCGAAGCGCTCTTGGAAACATTTGTGATGATTCTTCACCAAATGCATTGATTGTCGGGAGTCTTGGGGTCTGCTGGAGGTTTTCTTTGCCGCGTCGTGCCGACTCATGTCGGGATCAGCGAGTCTGTTCGTGGTCTTGAGGAGCGTGGTCTTAGATCTGCTCCACGGGTCAAGTGCCCTGAGGCAACTTCTCTTGTCATTCAGCGCTACATGAATCGAAGAGAATTCAGTGTGGGCCTCTACATACCCCGAAACTCAGCCAAGTGCCTGTATCCGGGTGAAAATAGGTATTCAAGGGCTCCGGAATACAACCCCCCGCCCCCACTCTCTTCCCCCCCATAACTCACTGTATAGGACCCACTGGAAAGTTGGATAAAATTGCCACCAGTTTCATTGACTGAACGGGAAGATGACGGGTTGTCATGTTTTTTGTGGGGTGGGGGAGGGAGGGAGGTGTCATTTTGCCCATTTCCAGCAGCAGGACAATTTCACCTAAGGCATCACGAGAAAAAAATTCTCCATGACCCAAGCATAAAGTCGAGCATTTTGGTTTGAGGCGGCCATTTTTGACAGATGCACAGGGGGCTTTGACGCGACGGCGAAAACATGGCCAGTCTTTTGTTGGCAGGTCTCAGAACCTGGACGCAAATCCGCCAGCGGCGGATCAAAGTTTAATGGATATTTATTTTTTTTCTGCCCAGGTTGTGCCAGTTGCGAGTGACAGGCAAAAAAAAATATATAAAGGGATCCTTAGATCAAATGACCTTTGAAGAAGAGCTTCAGGTGGGCTTCCAATGGGGCTCAGAGACCCGAGGCTTTGCAGGACTTGGGATTGAAAACATAATTCCACCGCAATGTTTTTTTTTAATACGGTTGCGGCTGCAGTTTAATTGACCGAACTTGTTGTCTGTCAGCCATTCACAGGACACAACGATTCTTTGTGCTTCGTTAAGCACCTCCGCCGCCCCGAGTTCATCTTCTACTTCCCTTTAAGTGTATTTCCAGTTATTGCTGCCTTGTGATCTGCGGGAAATTGGCTTATGTGTTGGGAGAGAGAATATAGTGGGGGGGGGCCAGGGGGGTGGTGCCCACCTTTTGATCGAGTCCCCCTGCTTCCCCCTGGGCCTTTTAAGAAGACCTCTCGACCCCCCTCCCCAGGTGCGACACTGCGACAGCAGCTTGATCTATTGATCGTCGTAAGAGGCGCTCTCGGGCCCGAAATGAAAATTCATCAAAAATAGATGGACTCAGTGGATTATTTGGGATTTCTCCCTCCTCATCATATTTTCTCAGCCGGACTCCACACACACCCTCTTTTGTGTAAGCAGCTGAAGAAAAGCCATAGAACAAGGGTGCCCAAGTCGGGTCCTCAAGAGCTCGTATCCAGCCTGGTTTCAAGGTCTCCCTCCTCCAACGCACCTGCTTCAAATCATTAGCGATCTTTGCAAAAAAAGCCTGATCGCCATCGCGATCGTTCACATCGGCTGATTTGAAGGAGGGAAACACGTCGAGCAGGCTGGATAGATGCTCGTGAGGACCCCGACAAATTATTGCGTGCGTACCCGATGGAGGAGTCAACAGTTTTTCAGAGTTTGTGTCGTGACCTTGGAAACAACATCGCATGACTCGGCATTAAATATAAAAGGTGATTCAACAAGATTTTTTTCTTTTTCCGTCATATACGAGGGTCAGAAAGGTCAGAGTCATCTTGCATCATGACAACGCAAGGCCTCACGCGGCAGCCCAAACGCTGCAGACCATCAACGAGCTGGATTGGGAGCTGCTTCCTCATGCGTTGCGAGCGAGCGACTGAACGAGACATCGGGCCAAAAATGTTTACGCTGAGGGATGACGGAAGCTTGTGCCTAGATGGGAAAAGTGTGTGACAGTGTTGGGAAATTACGTTGAGGAAAAAAAAAAAGTAAGCTTCTATCTGTATTCGTCCTTATCCCGAAAAAAATTCACCTTATTTATTGAATGCCCCTCGCAATAACCTCGTAATCGCCGTCCAAATTCACGATGAGACATTCGCCGGCTCATTTTCCGGGCTCAGTGCTTTCTTCGTTTTCTCTTTCAACCAAGATCTTCTGGGGGGCTTTTGTGGGGGGGGAGGAGTGTGTTTTGGTGGGAGTCTTAATCTCCCCGCCTTTGGCTTACCACGGTGATTAGCTTTATCAGGCCCCGACATCCCTCCAGTTATTGTAAAGCTCAAGCTAATGGCACAAGAAAAAAAGCAACGTTTCAATCCCTATCTGTGTTAAAATGGTTTTGCAGCCATGATCAGTCCGTCCCAGCCTCCCTGCCCCCGATCCACTACCTTATCCCCTCGCTCCCCCCTCACCCCACCGCCGTTCCACCCGTTCACGAGTGGCTGAGCATGGACCCCGGTGAGATAATTGAATTGCAGCTCTGAAACAGATTGAAGTCAGTGTCCGCGGAACGCCGGACATCATACTGGGTGCCGCATCGGGAGAGAAAAAAAAAAAAAAGAGGAAATGTGGAGCAAAGAGGAAGGTGGGTGGGGCGACGCCCCCAAAAGGCACCTCTGTATTATTAAATAGGAGCGATGTTGGGGGAGTGTGGTGTGTACATGTTTTGTTGGTGCAATGCTAATAAATGGATGGTTGACTTGAGACTGTTGTGTACATGGCTCAATTTGGGGGGAAAAAAATCTAACAAAATCTGGTTTGTCATTGGAGGTCACCTGGAAATGGGCCAAAATGGCAACTTCAAACCAAAACCACAGACTCCCCGTCTACTTTTGGGGGCATGGCTTCTTGAGATTTTTTTTGTGGGGCTACTCACGGTAGACATGCCCACCAAAATTGGATCTTGCTAAGTATCCACTTTAAGACACAACCTTCAAAATTGACTGTGCGAAATGTTAAGGCGTGATGAAGCGTCACTCATCTGTCCGATATGGGTGGGTGAAATTTTGAGCCAAATTTGTCTTGATAAAAATAGTGACGACATCCCAATGACCTTAAAATAGTCCCTTCACATCAATTTGTCAGACTGGCTGCGTGCTTTCCGGGATGGCTTCTTGACACTTCTTTTTTTTTTTTTTTTTTCTTTTTTCACGGGTGCACTCACAACAGACAGGCCGAGCAAATTTTGCTTCTGAGGCTGATTTGTTTCATTTCCTCTTCTTCGTTTTCTCTCCTTAAAAAGCCAAATCATCTTAGTGAGCTGCTTTGTCACCGCAGCCCTCCCAAAGTGCCCCGGAGTCAGCACAGGCGCGATAGATCTGTCGCTTCGAAGAAAGGATGTGCCCCCCTTTTCTCTTTTTCCGAATGAACTGGGTCAATGAGCAGCTTCATAAATCACTGTGTCAGGAGCGCTCGCTGCAGCGCTGCTGAATAAATTGCCTTCTTGGCATATATATATATATATATATATATATATCGTGCGTGTTTGTGTGTGTGTGTGTGTGTGTGTACATATAGACGAGTATGAGTCCGCTCACTTGGGGCAAAAGCGTCGCCTGGAAAATGTTAGGGGGCTGAGTAGGCAAATCAAGTCGATGTTTTATTTTTTTTGGGGGGGGGGGTTGTATTTTTTTTATTTATTTTTTAATGCGTCCTCAAATGGGACTGGTTGACTTTTTTTTTTTCTTTTACAAAGGCTCCTCTGATATCACCTAATGTTCCGGTTCCCCAATTAAGCCGTGAGGTTGGTTGCATTCGGCAAAGTAATTAGCGAGGAAATGGAGCAGAGTGGGGAGAGAGAGAGCGAGCGAGCGAGGGAAGTGGTAAACACACGAGGAGGAAGAGGAAGAGGAAGAGGAGGAGCGGCTAATAAAGAGAGGGAGCGGCCAGGGAGGAGCGGAGCAGGTGGGAAGCCAGGTTGAAGCCTTTCACCAGCGCTCATCTGGGCTCATTATGACTTTTCCAGAAATGAGACGGTGTCCGTGGCAAGCGCACACAATCAACACACAAACAACCAAGACAGGGAGGGGGGGAAAAAAAAAAAAAAAAACCCGGCGCACTCATTTAATCCCCACATGGAAGTCCTCGAGTCATAATGAAGGCTAATGAAGACCCAAGCAACAATGCAATCATTGCCGCACATTAATGATGCATGCTACAGTTAGGATGTAAAATCAGAACATTTAGTTGGGTCTCATTTGGATTGAAATGTGCCCTGACTCGCCCCAATGTTAGGAACACCTGCGCAATCGGGCGGGAGCCGATGCAAGAAAGAGCTCATGCCCAACAAGGGCTGAAAATGCTGGCGTCCCTCTGCCAGTAGGGGGCCCCCTATCAATCTCTGGCGCAAAACATTTCATCTCTTGGACAAGTTTGTCTTTGAAGGACCCTGAAAACGGTCAGTGTGCTGCCTGGATGACATCCGACGTTCCATCTTGTCAAAGATAGCTTCTTGAGACTTTTTTTTGGGGGGGGGGGGGGTCTAACTTCTCTTCAAAAGATTCCGGCAGGCCCTACAAAAGCCAGACCGGTCCCGGACAATTTTGCATTTGAAGGGTACTGCAAATGGCCAAAATGGCCCGAAATAGCGGCTTCCGCCCAAAATGGCAGACTTGCGACTTTTTGTGGTTCTACTCATGCTGTTGCCACAGCATGCGAGACACGCTTTGGGGGCTGAATTTAAAAAAAAAAAAAAACTTGACTGAAAAGGCGAGAATGTTGTCCCCAGATGGCGAGGCGCCGCCTGGGTGTGGGCAACATCTTGTTGAGATAAAGTGCACGCGGGGACACGCTCCCCGATCAGACACGTGTCCGTGCGAATTGACTGAAGAGGTGTTGTTGTTGTTATCTGTTGAGATTCACACACTCACGCTTGAAGTTCCAAAGCTAGCAAGCTCTCAGTTCAGCGAGCATCAAATGATGACGTCTGCGGG
>NW_017805115.1:171289-177170 GCF_001891065.2 Hippocampus comes | reverse complement strand
CAGTGGGGCTCTGTGGCTTTTGTCTGCCGCGCTTTTGGCACCGCCCGACTTTTTGCGGCCTTTTCCCCCCCCTCGCCGCTTTTGCGACAAAATAAACGTTTGCATTAAAATCCGCTCTGACGTGCGTATCGTCGTCGGGACGCGGCGGACGAGGCGTACCGCTTTGCCTCACGATGTGAAAATAAACGACGTGAAGTTCAGTGACACAATGGTGCTAAAAAGGGGGCAGAAATGCCGATAGTCCATACATTGATTTGCAATCGTCTACATTTTTGAATGAGAAAAGTCAGAGATTCTAGTTGGCGTTTTAAATATTGACTGAAGCATTTGTGATAGCAGTGTGTTTTTTCTTTTTTTTTCTTTGTGTATTTTTTTTTTTTTGTTTTCTTTGTGGGGTGGTTGAACACGCAGCGGGTCACAAGAAAGTGTTGTCGAAACGAACGTAGCCGTCCGTGCCTGCCGGCGAGCAGACAGCGCAGTCACAAGAAAGTGTTGTCGAAACGAACGTAGCCGTGCCTGCCGGCGAGCAGACAGCGCTCTAAATTTTTGATGCATATCCGCGGGCCGATTATTGATCAATTCCAAAGCGCAGCCTCGCTCGCAGACTACCGCTGTAACGGGCGGATTCCGCTTTGATTTCACGTTGAATATCGACCGAATTCTTGTGATCCATACGAGCCTCCGTTTTTACATTGCATGCGGCAGACTTTTTGTGAGGAGCGGACACGGGTTCTGCTATCAGGCTGTTGTGCTACGCTGGGTCTTTTTTTTTTTTTTTTTTTTTTGCTGACCAGCTTGCCAAAGAACAAGTGAGTCATCATCACATGAATCAACAACTTTGACCTTCGATTCAATCTCTGTCAATCTCTTCGGGGGGGGGGGGTTCGGATCCCGTGACCCTGAAAGAAGCCTTTGCCCTCCCCTCTCCACCCGAGGACCGTCAGTCTTCGACCCAGTCCACGCAAAGCCTCCCCCCCCAAGGCACCTCCAGCGAGAGACTCAGAGCCGGCCCGAAAATGATCATCCGTCACGAGCAAGAAGGAGGTGACGGCGTTGGGGGCTGAAGTCAGGTGCCGGACCATTTGGTTTTGAAGCGCGCAGCGCTGCAATTGAGCCGACCTTTTCTGCGCCGGTGTCCCCGGTTGAAATGGTCACGATGTCCTTGCAAGAGTATAAGGTTGCATCATCGCTCTTGCCTTCGGGCCTTCCCGCTTATTTCGATGGAAAAGTGAGCTGAAATGCACACCGGTGCAGTGAGAAAATAGCCGAGGTGAAATGGTTTCCTTCTGAAGGGAAGGGCGGCTCCCCGATGAAAGGAACCCCCCCCTTGCCCCCGCCCCTCCGGGAACGCGGGAGCCTGCGTTTCAGCCTCATGACGCAGACCGTGCGGATGGATGGAGGATGACGGTCTGGAATGACGCAGAGGGCGACGGCTGTGATCACCAATTACTGTAACAGGTGCCGGCTTGGCATCTTTCTGGCTTTGTTTCAAAAGAGGCTTCCGATGGCTTATTCACAAAATCTTTTTGGAGTGAGTGATTGCATCCCCGGCCGGATATGTGACGACTTAGTGATTTCTGCGCGCCGCGGTCTGAGATTGCGCCGGGCTCGGGTGACGTTTGCCCTAAGGGACGCTTATCGCCCCGGACAGCTGCGGGCAAGGGTTTGGAAACCGGATCCTCCTGTCTCTTTTCCCTCTGTGACTCACCACCCCCCCGCTCCCTCCATCTTTTGCTTCCTCCATCACCACTTGAAAGTGATACTCGCAAACATTTGATCGTGTTCAGAAAGCTGACCGTTGCATTATTCAAACGAGGAAGTCAGGCGTCCGGTCGAGGGTCACCTTGCAAGGCCAAGAATAAGCGGCTCGCCGAGTGGCAAAGCTCGCCGAGTGGCAGTAACCATCCACTCTGGCGGTGTGTTCAGCCCATGCCGAATTCCTGTAATTGGTCGCCCGGCAGAGGTGCTCTGGTGCTTGAGTGGGACGCAAAAATTCAGGAGCCCCTTTCTCCAAAACTGATCTGAACTTTTCAATTCAAGGATGACTTTACCCCTTTCCTCCCACGAACACCTGCCCCACCCCGCGGCCGCATGCGCGATTAGCGGCGAGCCCGGCCGAAGACCGGCCGTCCAGAAAACGGCCGACGGGATGCCGACGCGCTCGCCTCGTCGGCCCGGCCGCTCTGGAGGAGCGGGCGGCCTCGCACAGATCAGTTCAACATGGCCAAAGGCCAACCGAATAGTAATCAGTAAAAGCTCATTCAAATGCTAAGCAGAACGTTATCTCGCCGGCTCTGCTGCTGGTCTTCGCGCACGACACCGTCCGGGGCAAAGCTATTAACGTCCGGCGTGGGTGCCCCCTATGCTTCTCTTTGTCCGTGTTTTAAGGAAGGCGGTGTTGAGGAAGATACCACCGGCATAAGATTTGGAGAAAAAAACAAAAAAACAAAACTCTGTTTGTCCACAGTTAGAAATAGAAGGAACATATCAGCTTAAGTTCCACCTTCTGGTTGCGTTGCCTTGCATCGACTGAGCCTGCAGTTAAAAGAATAGGTTGAAAATACAAAACGTTCCATTCATCCATCCATTTTTCGGAATCTCACGAGGGTCACGGGGGGGGGGGGGGGGCTGGAGCCTATCGCAGCTGCCTTTGGGCAGTAGGCGGGGGACGCCCCGAACAGGTCGCCAGCCACTCGCAGGGCACTCGTAGACGAACGACCATCCGCGCTCACACTCACAACGAGGGAGCATTTAAACCTGCCATACATGTTTTTGGAATGTGGGAGGAAACCCGGAGTACCCGGAGAAAACCTACGCAGGCACGGGGACACCGTGGAAACCTCACATAGGAAGGCCGGAGGCAGATTTCGAATCGTGGACCTCAGCACCGTGAGGCGGACGTGAGTGACGTGCTCGCCAGTCGACCGCCGTGCCGCCCGGAACTTCTTTTATACACTTTATGAAAAGTATCAATCTGGCAGTGACTCAAGGGGCGAAAAAAACCCGAATGTAATTTAGTACATTTTCACATGATGATTAAACGTACCGCAAGGCAGGTGGACTCATGAAAACTGGTTGACGACGGAACCAAACGGGTTCAAAAGCCACGAACGCTCTCCGGTTTTACTTCCACTTCATGTTCTAATGCAGCTGATTTGTAAAGGCGTCGCTGCTAATGCACACAAGCACAAACTCTCATTTGAACTTTTTTTTTTTTTTTTCTTTTTCAGTCTAACCGGCAAAGTGACGATAGTGCCAGCTGAGAGCTTAATGGCACAGTTATTGGGAAAAATGACGTTGCGTCGTAATGGAGCTGAAAAAGAATGGCTTAATTGGCCAACATCGACACGCTCGTGCATTAGCCGTGTCATTTGCATTTTTTACTTTTTTTTTTCCCTCCCCCTTTTGAAAGGTCCCCGCGGTGTGCACGTGGAACGGGCGCGTGAATTAGAACTGCCACTCCATGAATAGCGATTGTGCTGCCGCCGCCGCTAAGTGGGAGGTTGCGGAAAATGTTGGAAATTTGCGGCGTGGGATACATTTGAAATTAATCGCGTGTCAGTTGGTGCGCCAGATGTGTTGTCGCTTTAATTGACTGTGTTTCTTTGCTAGCTTAACCCGCGCACATGGCGGGAAACCAAAAAAACATCAAAAAAAACATGTTGATCACTAATAATAATTCAAGCTAATCATAATTAATCAATTCAACAAATAAATTATTCAACTGACTGAGTGTTGGATTATGGATTCAGATCTCTTTGTGTTTTGGTTTTTGCGCCTAACTAAATATCGAGAAAAATCTCGATGGGGAGCTTGGCCGGCAACCCGTTCAGGATGCGCCCCCGACTCTCCAGCTCAAGAAGGTCAAGCCGTGTAGACAATCGGTCGCTTACCGTGTGAGTGACTGCCGACCTGGCCCGGGTGCGCTCCGCCTCCCAGCCAACGTGGTGCCGGGCCGTGATCCAGCTCCCCGAAACCCCCGTATGGAACACGGATGCATAGAGGGAAGGATGCTTTGACAAATCACGGCCCCGAAATCGTACGACGCCGCACGCGGAGCTTTGGAATGCCCTCCGCTTGTCGGCCTGATTTATCTCCGCCCGCGGGCGGCAGGTTGCTGACCTCGATGGGTCCAGAGAGCCGACCTTCGGCCCCGCTCTAGACATAACCCCCGACCGGTCATCGAGTGACCGTCGGTCGACCCCCGAAAAAAACGTCCGCGCGTCCGGGAGTAGAAGTCGGAGCGATTCCTCTTGTCAGAGCAAGAAAAGCAGCCATCTTTCAATTTGGGGCCAGGGGGATATGAGGCATCTGTCATCGTGTTTGTTCCTCCGCTGGCGTGCTTCGCTTGTGAATGTGGCAAACTCCGACATAAATCATTGTCAGTTTCACCTCATTTCCTGCTTGATGACGAATGACCCCCGAAAGCAATGGCGACGTCCACCGGTCTTCACCCTTCCGACTCTTTTCCTGCCTGCTTTTACATGACAATAGGCCTTCAGACGCTTTGGGGTGGGGCGGGGGCGCGGGGGGAAACCAGACCTTTTGCCTTCCTTGCGTTGGCTGCTATCTTCTCCTTAGCATCTTTTCTTCTTCCAACCCCCCCACACTTCCCTTTTCCCTCTTCCCTCCATTGCTTCCAGATCTTAAACTGCTGCTCCCTAACTGGCCGTCGGTGATAAGAATTTAAAACCAGCGGGCTCACACGCCTCGGTGAAAACCAATCAAATTGTCAGCTTAGCGGTTTATTGAAAATGAAATTAGTGGACTTTTCTAATCAAAGCATAAAATGTCGCCGGGCTCAATAAAGGACGTTGATGAGGGCAGCCAGAAGAACAAAATGATTTGGGATTTCATTGGGTCTGAAATTGAATGCCGGCTGGGGTGTCGTAATTCGAGCCCGAGCAGGAAATGGAAAGGTACTCGTGAAAGTCTTTCATTTCTTTGTCTTTGGTCTTCGCGCACCAAATGGATCGTCATCTTTGGCGCTTTGCGGATACGTCGCATCCCTGAACGCGGCCGAACGGAGCAACCGTAAATTTGGTCACGATGTCCATCATGAGTCGACCCCCAGTCAAGTTCGTGCCTAAAATAGAAGCAACTGTGATCCATTTCCGGGGGTCCTTCACATCACAACTTGCCTGGTAGCCCCCCAAATTGTTCATCAGGAGTAGATCTGCACAAAGCAGTCTCAGAGGTGCCCCCTTACTTGTCAATGCCCGTTCAATTCTTCTCAGACCTTGACTTTCAGAACCCCCCGCCCCCCACGAGCCAACTATTGCTTCTCCTCTCTACTGAGCGCATCGGTGGGCCAGCAGCAAGCAGCGGCCCCACCCTGATGCTCGGCCATCCGCAGCAGGCGATGCCGGGCCGGCGACCGCGGCATCATTAACTTGTTTGAGTGGCAGACGTTAAGCACGGCCCAGCGCCTCCCGCGGGCTGTCCCTCATCCTCCATCAACCGCGTTGCTCGCCTCCGCCTCATCCGCCCACCCAGCAGCGGCAGCCCCATCTTTTATGCACTCGATGCTCGGTCGAGGGTGAACGAGACGAGGACGAGGCGTGGTTCATGTTGGTGTGCGTTTGCTTTTTCACGCCTAAATAAGAGCGTGAGGTGACTTTTGGACGTTAGCCTTGGTGCGGCGCGAGCTGCCGAGCGCCCCCGTCGCGCCGTCCCCCATCTCATTAATCACAAGGCCCGGTGCCGGAGCCGCCGACAGCCCCGCAACCAGGTGGCTTGCCACCTCCTTGCGCTCTGGGAAGGCGTCATTATGTGCTGACAGGAAGAAGGCGGTGCGGCGACAACAGCTGCCGGTGGTCATTTGAACCGGCCGCCTTCCCGGCCTTCCTCGTCTCTCCGGCCAAGCTAGCACCCCCCCCCC
>NW_017805115.1:157788-167057 GCF_001891065.2 Hippocampus comes | reverse complement strand
GGGATGTCATCGGCAGGCGCATTAGACGCCGCAGTGTGTTGTGGAAATTGGGATTGTTTTGATGTTTTTTTTTTTCAATGTACCCACTCAAAGCAAAAGCAAATTAATTAAGGCTTGTAATTGCTTCATTTCTTTTCCGTCGCTATTCTTAGGCCTTAATCAATGGCCACGTTGAGGGCTTTTGCATACTTACTCACGAGTGTGCGGACCTCCTTCAAGGATGAACATCCTCCAAGGAGGAGCCACCGATGCCATTTTGGGACTTTTCTCATATGCAAAAACACACCCAACTTTGTCGCTGTGTTTGGTAGAAGGTACGGGCGTGACCCTGAAAATGCGGGTAAGTAGCGCCCGCTGCAGTTTGGGGAATATTCAGCCTCTCATGCCGGTTTCACGAGCTTTGAAAGTCGCCGAAGGCCAAGGCTTGTTTTTGATGGAGCCATTTAAGTGTCGTTTTGGGCTTTTCTAGCAGTCCTTTTAATAACTCCAAATGTGTAAGAACTGCACCATTGAGAGCACCAAAACAACACCGGGGTGACACTAAATTCTGAAAAATGTGAGATTTTATTTTTCCGTGGAGGCGGAGCGCGACGAGAGAATTTGACCGTAAAACCCTCCCCGCTGATCAATCGGCTCCAAAAGGTCACACAGCCTGACCAAAACGTGAGGAAGACTCGCCGCCTCCAAGAGATTCATAGCTTCCCCCGCTTGGCATAAACGTATGGATGCAATAACCCAGTGCCCCTCCCCTACTGCCCCCGCCCCTCCCACTCCAGCCAGGAAGGGCGAAGTTCATAGTCGCTGACTGCTTGAACTATCGTTTGTTTTTTTTGTTTTTTGTTTTTTTTCCAAGCCGCCACCACTACAAGGAGGCGGCTTGGAGGTTGAGCTCCTCCCGCAATGTTGGAAACCTGTCCTCAGTATCTTTCCAAACACTGCAGAGGTGCAATATCTTGCGTCGCTCATCCGCACATAAAATTGCAATATGGCATAAATTGGCGTGTAATAGCACTGTCGATCTGGATATTTCCGCAATAAATGGAGCGTGTTTGCGTTGGGTGTGTTTATCCCTCAATTTTTGGCCCCGATTGGGCTTTGCATTCGAGGCTCACACCGTTCGCTCGACTCCTGGCAGAAATTCGTTTCTTTGCATCGGTGTAAGCTTCGCTGGCCTTTTCATTGGGGCCATGTGGAACGCCAGAGAGGCAAATAGGCTCGTCGATGGAGCCGGGAACGGATGCCGGCATATTTATTTGGCGTGATCCTTGCAGGCCGTGCGTGGTAACGCTGCTCTACGTCAAGAGAAATGTTGTGACGATTGGTGACATGCCAAAGGAGTGCATTCAGATTCTGGTGGTTGCCACAAACCCAAGGGGTCCATTTTGAGACTCATTTGTGGACTAAACGATCATAATAGTTAAAAAAATAAATAAAAATACACGTGCAGGAGAGAACCCTCCCAGCCACTTGAGGCACTTTTATTATAGACCATCCATCCATCCATTGTCGACTGCTTATCCAGGGGTCGGGTTACGGGGGCAACAGCTTTAGCGGGGAAGCCCAGATCCCGAGGCGTTTCCGGGCCAGCCGGGAGACATCGTTTTTCCAATGTGTCCCCGGTGCCTCCTGCCGGTGGGACATGCCCGGAACACCTCGCCGGGGAGGCCTCTTAATCAGATGCCCGAGCCGCCTCATCTGGCTCATCTCGACGTGGAGAAAAAGCAGCTCGACTCTGAGCCCCTCCCGATGAGCGAGCGTCTCACCTGATCTCGAAGGGAGAGCCCGGATACCTTGCGGAGGAAAGTCATTTGGGCTGCTCATATCCAGGATTTCGTTCTTTCAGTTGCGACCGGCGGCTCGTGACCGTAGGTGAGGGTGAGGGGATGGAGATCGACCGGCAAATTCAGAGCTTCGCCTTTTGGTTCAGCCGGCATCGGAGCAGACGTTGCAGCGATCTGCTTGTCGATCTCCCGCTCCTTTTTTTTTGTTTTTCTTTACTGTGGACATCATCTGAAAAGATCAGTTTTAACGACCTTTGTAAAAAGACTCTGTCAGGGCCTCCAACCCCTCCCCGCGGAACAGGATGCGTGTTATTGCGCTGGGCCGTCTGCTTTTGCGCCCCCGTATTGGTCCTTTCTTCAGGGTCGACACGCCACGCGAGGATGCGCGATGGCATCAGGTGGCTCCCGTGCCGTGCCGATCAGTCCTCTTCAGCCACCCCCCTTAGCGACGGTGCTCCAGGCTCCAAGAAACAAGACAAAGCTCAGAGCTCAAGGTCCGCTGCCTTTCGATGTGTCGTATGGCGAGTCAAACCACACGCGAGGATGCGCGATGGCATCAGGTGGCTCCCGTGCCGTGCCGATCAGCCCTCTTCAGCCTCCCCCTGAGCGACGGTGCTCCAGGCTCCAAGAAACGAGACAAAGCTCAGAGCTCAAGCTCGGCTGCCTTTCGATGTGTTGTATGGCGAGTCAAACCACGCTTTCGCCCGTCTGGCGAAACAAGTTGTTGCCCGGAGAGGCGTCCGCGGTGGACGCAAGCTCGGTCAGCGTCCGCCGTTCTGCCGCAGAGGTCCGCACCGTTTTGTGTCGATGCATTTTAGACCACCTTGAGTCGAGTCATCAAATGTTGTTGTCATGCTCCACGCACATGCGATGATTGAAACGAAATTGTTCAGCAACAGCGGTGCCCATCTGCCTCCTATTTATAGTCCAAATTGGGAGGCAATCATACAAAATGTGCGCTCGCAATTTGGTGGCTTTTTTCGACAACATGTTTGTCTTTGAAAGAAGCCTGAAGATGGTCAAGAGATGTCAAGCCGAAACGGCAGCCGTTCTGTGTCTGTCTGGCCATGGATTCATGAGCCCGTTTTAGAGATGTCTCCCTTTCATAATTTTGCTGCTGTAAATTGGGAATCTCTCCATTGTGAGACAAATAAAGGTTTTCTTATCGCATCTTAAATCCACACAGAATGGACACAAACATTTCACGTCGCCGAGTGCAATTGGCTTTTGGGGATGAATTTCGCAATCATTCGGGAGGGCTGCCAGAAAAGTTCAAAGACTCCCTAAATTGTATCATAGGACCTGAAAAGAATCTTGTTTTTCTCAAGACTTTTTGTGGGCCTGTCAAATTTTGTGTGTCAAAATGAAATTGGTTTCAGGGGCTGGACTCTCAACTGGTACCAGACAAGTTATTCTTCCAACTGGATCTGATGCTAAAGTGGTTGCTCTAAAGCAGAATTACTGTGTCACTTTGGTCATGGCTTGTTGAGAGGTTTTTTGGCGGTTCGCCCCCCCCCCCCCCCCCAGACATGCATAACCAAATTTCACATGACAAAGTGAAACTGGCTTCGGGGGCAGAGTTTTCAAACAGTTCTCGGGAGCTGCCAGACAAATTCCCCTTTGAAGGACATTTGAAAGTGCAAATAACGCTAAAATAGTTTTTTCAGACCAAAATCGCAGACTTCCTGTGTCTGATTTGTGCTTGGGACTTCGATTCATCAAAGACATGCTGATCAAATGTTATGCTGCTCAAAGCAAATGGTTTCTGGGGCTGCATTTGCAAAAACATCCTGTGCACATTTTCACCAGGCTGAAGAAACCTGCAAATGGGATGATTATGATATCTCTTTGAGGTATGGTCGGTTGGAAAATCCCAGAGTGGCAGTTTCAAGTCTTTTAAGAAGAATCCATCCATCTATCGCCCCTCAGCGAACAGGATTGGGGTCGGGTCGCGGGGGCAACAGCTTTAGCAGGGAAGCCCAGACTTCCCTCTCCCCAGCCGCTTCCTCCAGCTCTTCCCGGGGTGGAAATCCTCTCTCTAATGTGTCCCGGGTCATCTCTGGGGGCTCCTGCCGGTGGGACATGTCCAGGCGGCTTCCTAATTAGATGCCCGAGCCACCTCATCTGGCTCCTCTCGATGTGGAGGAGAAGCAGCTCCACTCTGAGTCCCTCTCGGATCAGCGAGATTCTCACGTTATCGCTAAGGGAGAGCCCGGACACATCGCGCAGGAAACTCATTTCGACCACTCTCGTTTTTTCGGTCAAGATCGGCAGCGGTGAGTGTCGGAACATCGATCGACTTTTAAGAGTCATGACAATTTAAAGCCTCGGCTCGGCTCATTCTTCTGAGCTACTTTGCACATCCTTGGCAAAGCTCGGCACGCGCCTCTGGCTTATTAGTTTTCCGCCATTTCCTCTCCTCCTTTGTCACATTTCGCAATACGTGAGTAACGATCCAGAGCGCTCCTCTGTCGTGTTTACTGCTGGTGCTCACTCGCTTTTGCCTCTTTGTTTGCTTTGCCCTGTAATTTATGGAGCACCGCACTTGAGCACAGGCTCGCCCTTGTTAAAACCAGCATAGGGTCCGTGTTTGTACTGGCCTTTTACCGCTCGACGGGAAGCTTATCTGGAGCTCGTTGATATCGAGGCACCGGCGTGGGGGTGGCGGCGAGAAAACCCCTCGAGTGAGACCGCTGGAGTTTTCTTTTGCTGAAAGACCAAAGTCATTTGTTGTTAGCGCTCGTTGTCTCACGGGACCTGTTAGCAAAGAGCGTGGAGGGATCGGCCTTATACCCCGCGGACCTGAAGTTTTGCATCGTCCTCCGCTTTTCACCGCTCGGTCGTACTTGCAAATACATTGGCGACGATCCCAAGCGTTCAAGTCATCCAAACGGCTGTAAATCAGGTGCACTTATCTGCCTTGTCAATCGACATTTGCTTTTGACTTGAACAGTACGTCTGAACACGGGATTAAGATTGATGATAGCTTGGGGCAAAAACTTCAACTTGATTTGGGCGCGAAAACCAGTCAATGTGGAGGCATTTGTTGATTATAAATCCTACAACAAATAACTTTTGCGGGGGGCTTTCACTGTGCCCATGCACCACGGCTTAAAATGTATGCACGGTCTCAAGTCAAGTCACATTTATAGCCCTTAATCAGAAACAGTCCCCGAAGTTGACAAATATTATGTAAAATGAGAAACCTTGAGAAGGGGCCGCAGATGGGAGAATCCCCCCCTCGCACTCAATGGCCTCGCGCTAAATTGGAAAGTCTTCTTCTCCACGCTCGCTAATGTGAGCAGAGCATGGCGTCCTAGTGTGATGATCATTTCATAGATTTGTGTCGAGAAAATGGGCCCTTTCATTGATGCTCGCCGCTTGAATTAGACTTGCGGGGGATACGCGACGCGGTCGGTCCATTCGTGTCAAAATTGCACAAAGAATCCCCACGCTTGAATCCTGGTGCTCAACTCGTGGCACCCTTTGATCATCATTGGACATAACAGAGAGGAAGACGTGGAAGGCGGGGGAGGGGACGACGACCAAGAGAGAAGTGCAAAAGCCACAGAAAGGTTAGCAGGGGCTCCCAAAGGACAGTAAATCCCCTTCTCTGAAACCTTCTTGTTTGGTAGCCATGAAACCGGATTCCTGTAACAAGTCTCTGATCAGCCGAGCCTTCGGGCCCAAAGGACTCAATTAGACCGCAGCGATCCGTTCCGACTGAGCCGCCTCGTCTTTGCTTCACCCCTCCTGGCGCGTCGCCTTCGGATCGGCGGCCGCGCACCCGCGACAGCAAATCGTGCCTGCTTGTGTGTTCAGAGATTGAAAAAATGGCTCAAGAAAAAAAGGAGGGCAAAAATGCAAACGGACCAAAGCTGGCTTTGCCGTCGCGGCGTGCTGTGGATGGCAACAACCCGTAGACGACCGCTGTGCTCGGTGCACCCTTAATACACGAGTAACGAAGATTACAAATTGAAACGGCCAAATTAAGCGTGTGAAATTGTATTTCGGTTGATCCTTAGCTCAACATGTATTAATCCCGCTCGCGCGCGCCCGTGTGTGTGTGTGTGTGTGTGTGTGTGTGTGTGTGTGTGTGTGTGTGTGTGTGTGTGTGTGTGTGTGTGTGTGTTCCTCCCAAGATTGCAGCATTTGAGGTGACTAAGCGGTGGCATGAAAAAGGGTGAAAATAGCAATTTCATGCCTGTCATTGAGGTATAATTAGAGCAATTGTTGATGATTCCTTTCTTGCCTGGCACGGATTTGCTCTGCCGGCACCAACTTGTGCCGCCAGCTTGCCTGACGCAAGCCCTGTAGTAAACTTAAGAGGCAGCCTTTCGCCTGCGGCTGAACCTTTGAGGAATCGGACACCAGAGTCTCTTGCAAAGTGAAAAGAAATGTCTAGTAAATTTGATCGCGAAGGCGAAAATCATCACGCGAGCCGTTAACCGCCTTTGCTCAATCGCTTTGCCCTTTGCAAATGACATAAAAAGCGTCATTTACTTGCGTTGCCTTCGAAGATCACGCCGTCTCTTGTCACACGCGAAAAGGTCCGCGGATCAAGTCTGGCCGATCCTGAAGATCTAATGACAATATTATGCATTGGGCATAAGCTCAATAAAAAAAAATAAAAAAAAAATCCCTTAGCCGTGGAGGTAGTAACAAGTTGGCCCCGGTTGTCTGGGTGTTTCGTAACACATCAGCGATTCCATCAGCGGCTCAAATCATACACGCGCCGCATTGCTTGCTTCGCATGAAAGTCAATTAGCGCGCCCATTTAAGAGAAAATGACTCCCAGATGCAAGAAGTGTCCCGAGCTCGTCGGCCGAGAGGGCGGAAATGAGGGCTTCCCCGCCGAAGCCCCTTGAATCAAGACTTGTGTTTAGATGGGATCATGTCTCCTAATGAGTTCATCAGAGACAACGGTCCCTGACAGGCGGCTTCTGTCTGCGTCGTTGCGCAGCAGCCCGCAGGTGGGGAAAGCCTTGAAAAAAAAAAAAAAATCCCCATCTCGTCGGCGGCAACCACACCCGGTCGACTCCGGCGTACGCCCGCGGCGAGATGTACGGCGCCCGCTGAATTCATGCACGTGCCGGCACTTAGTGGAAATATAAAAGGCATGCCGGAACCCCGCCCGTTGCGCCTGTTGCAAGCTGGGCTATTCCAAGGTCCTCCGGCGTGGACAAGGTGCAATGTAAAGCATCGACTAAGTGTCTCTTCGCCCCTCGGAGCTGCCATCGCCCGGCTGAGTAATACTCTGTTTTCTCCGTAATCAATTAGTAAACCTTCCAGAGCCCGGCCATTCGTTATGTTGGTGGGGTGGGTGGCGGGGGGGGCGCGTCAGCGGGTGCTGATACATGGCGCGGCTCTCTGGCGATCGCTCTCGCATTTAAAGCAGGGAGGCCATTAGTCTGCCGAGCGAGCGTTCATCTGTGTGTGGGCGACTCCGCGTGTCTTTGTTGTTAAACAGCCGGCCAAGGAGGCTTCGTTTACTGCGGCTTCAACTACGGGGGATCCTGTAAAACTGAATAGGGGTGGGCCCTTTCCAGCAATCGCCGAGTAATAATCCGGGAATTTAACAATCGATTATGATCAAGATGATTGACTTGATATTCGTTCCCGTAGAAGATCACGCAAAGTCACCAGAATGCAGACCTTTTGGTGAGCCGGCCGGCCTCTCCTTCCGTTTGCTCATACGCAGGCTGGTCCCGTTTATTTTCTCGCCGCGGGCTGGCTGCAGTTTCCCACTATATGACCGTCATGTGTTCCAAGTTCGAAATGTAACTGATGACATGACTACGTATTTCCCCGTAAACGAGAAGCTCCCGTGATCTCCCTCGACAGAGAGTGGAGAGGATTTCTTTCACCGATGGCGGGCACGCTACCTCTCTTACAGTGGCGGGTTGCAAGTATAGCATTCGGCAGAGCGATGGGTGGCGCTCGCGTTGATGTGTTGTCGTATTGGACGTATATCTAAAAACATCACAAAAAGTGACAGCTTTTAGGTGAAAAGTCCGTGGGGTCGCACCAGCAACGGGACGGGCACAAGTCGCCCCTTGAAAAACGTTCCCGTTTCCACAAAAAGAAGGTTGTTCCCTTTCCTGTGCCAAAAGCGAACAGACCCAGTTGGATGCCGCTGTTCAGATCCTGCTTCGATTGTTACGGACATGATTTGCACCGACTGAGCTGGGGTCGGTCGGCGCTGCTATGAAGATTTCTTCATTTCTTCATTTTCGCTTGACCATGAAACATCATCACGACAATCTGATTCCCAACTCGATACACACGTTACGCGGCTGTCGATCTGGGCCCAGACTAAATGTTTTCAGTCTATATTTAATGAGTCTTTGGTTGCAAAACACGCAAGCAAGCAAGCAAGCAGGCTCTGCGTTGCCGGCGATGTTGGCGCCGCATGGTAAGACGCCGCAAAAGCATCCCAATTAGCGTGCTAGCTGGTTGCTCTTGTGAATATTAGAGTAGCTCGGGAGCGCCACCAGGAATCATTAATGTGAAACAGATGTTCGATGTGTTCCCCGCTGCCGCCGCAGTGCACCGCTACAGCGTCAACTGCCGGGCTTATTTGGATGCGTAATTAATAGGAAATAGGATTGATGGTGCAATGTACACATGCGTTAGTTTAGGTCAGCGAGCAATTGTGATGAGCCGCGTACAAACTATTCAGCGAGAAGGTATCGAGCAGGTCTGCGATGGACGGCGGCTTTCTCGGGATCACTGAAACGCTACACCGTGAATGCTCCTTGGAGACTGTGCCGTCCGTCCTTTTGTCTTTGCAACTGGAAGAGGGGAGAAATCGTTTTTCGTTTTAGTCCCGCGTGCGCAGACTGTTTCAAGCCGTCGGTCTCTCAAGAGAAACAAAGTTTCGGACTCCCGCCGTTTGCATGGGGCAATGGAGGCGGACGCCGTCAACACCATGACCAAGGACACTTTGAAAAAATCAACACGAAAAAAAAAATACAATTTTGACCAAAATTCATTTGACAGATGAAGCTCACTTCTTGTCATGGCGATGAGCGCCAGCATATTTCTTGAACTTTCTTGACTTTTGGAAGGGTCCAGCCAGAACTCAATGAAAGGCAGCCCCTCCCCCACACAGCCCCCCCCCCCCTCCCTCACACCAAGCCGCCAGGTGTGAGTAACATCTGCCGTGTCACCGCGTCAAACCCTTGCTCGCGCTGTCTGTTTCCATTTGCTCCAATAACGCGTTTGTCGCCCTTGATTTGCCGACTCTGGCAGCAGCCGGCGACAAATGGATTCGACGATTAAACACGATCCCGTTCCAGCGCGCAATTAGCGCTCGGCTCTGCCGATTAACATTGGCGCATTCGCGGGCGCCGTTCTCCGCGGTCGAAAGCACAGCGGGGCCCCGACGTTGTTGGAGGGGGCCCACCGATTGGCAGGCGCCGGCAGTTGGAGACCGATCGGCGTGTCTGCCAGCGGAGAAACTTCTGTGGTGTGGAGCCAAGACCG
>NW_017805115.1:152897-157668 GCF_001891065.2 Hippocampus comes | reverse complement strand
GGGGGGGGGGATCCTGGGCTAAGTGGAGGTTGACTTGCTGGCGGAGAGGCGTGGCCGCAAAGTGCTCTTTAGAGACGGAAGGGGGTGGAAGGTTTACTTTGGCCGACAGATGTTTTGGGGAGGTGTGTTTGTGTTGGGGGTGTGACCCGGTCATTGAAGGGCAGTCGGGGGACCCTGCAAGAGGACATTAGATGTTCCGGCCTGCTGTTCGACTGGAGCCGTTCCACACGCTGTAAAAAAAAAAAAAAAAAAAAAAAAGAAACTCAGGCTTGTACTCGGCCTAATCCTTCTTTCAGGAATAGTCCGCTCTCAGCCATAATCCGCGTGAAAGTTTTGTTGCAGTGCAGACCAGAGATTTCGTTCGCCGCTAGTTGCAAACGTTCGGTCGTTGAACTCGCACAAACGGCCGACCATATTTTACACCACCGACCTCACAATTCAAAGAGGCCGGCTTCAAAGTTTCAAATAAGTTGTGCGATTTTGCTGCGGGCCTTTTCGTTGAGCGTCTCCGAAATCGAAAAGCACCATCTTGCTTGAATGACCAAACGCCGCGTTCGAGTTGGTATCATACCTTCTTTTGCCGTCGTACACCTTTTGCGCACCAGCACCAGCCCAAAAACATTTTCACTCGCCAAATGCGATGCGTTAAAGAGAATTGCGAATTGATGATTCTGTAGTTGGTGAAATTGGCACGCTTCAGTTCTTGCGCCAGCCATTTGCATCAGAGTCTGTGCTTGCGGCCAAACGAAAACCCTTCAACACTTCACAAAAGCAAGCAAATACGGTTACATCATCTTTCCCAACTCAAAATTTTGGAGAACCGTGCGCAACGCAGTCCCCAAAAACGATGAGCTGAATAGGCGGAAGTGACTCGACGTGTCCAACTTAGCTTGGTCGCTGGCACTCAGTTCTGCAACAAAACCTCGCGAGAATCCGGTTGTGACAAAACCGGCTGGCTCCAATGCGGCTCGCTCGAAGTGAACCGTTCCAAATTTGCTTCTTCTCTATTTTTTTTTTTTTTTTTAACAACAGCAAATTAGTTCAGCTCTTTCCTTAAAATTAACGAAAAAAAAAATGCTGCATTGTTGACTGATTCCTTTGTCCTTGGTGGATGCTCATACATTCGCATCAGTGTCTCTTATTTTCCGGGAGCATTTTATTTGTAACTCCATTTCTCCAGGAGAAGTACTTGCACCGATCCATTTCTCCCAGTTTTTTTTTTTTTTTTTTCCCCCCCTCCCCCCCCCCCCCCCCCCCCGACATAATTGTCACATGGTCTTTGAATGTGGGTCTGGCGGCTTGCTAGCAACTCTGCCAACGTGCCCGCGAGGTCTCGTCGGCGTTGAATGGGAACGAGATGAATGGCGTCTGTAAATGAGTTTCTAAAGGCCATGGTGCTTTATCACGGGCCCAGCCGCCGCCCCGTCCCGTCCCTGTCTGAATAACAGCCGAATTATCACTCGGGAGGGAGAAGGGGGAGATGAATACCTCCGACGACGACGCCCTGGGGACGGACACACACACACACACACCCGCACCCGCACCCGCACGCGCGTGCACACAGGTAGCAAAGAAGTGTCGGTGGGTCGGTTGGGAGGTTGCATTATGCTGCGCTAATGGCGTGCTCCATTAATCATACAATGATGAAGGCCATTTCCTTTATTTAATTGGCTGCCAGCGTCTCAGTGTCTTTGTTGCACATCATTTCCAAACGCACGCTGTGTGCTTTTAGCCGGGAGGTGTTCGGGGAGCGGGGGCGCGCTGGAGATGCGCATCAAACAAGTGTCTTTCGTACGCTTGTTTGAGCCAGGCGGCTAATAGACACAAACATGCCCTCGTAGGCTGGCCGAAATGTGTGTCAGCACGGAGTCCTTTCATTTAGCTGACAAAGGCGTCCTTTAAAAAAAAAAAAAATAATAAAAAATAATACAAAATGTCATTTGTGAAAATAAATAGCCTGTAATTCTGTTTATTTTCTATTTTAGTCTTGCGAATCTTTCAAAACTCGTTCATTGTTAGCATACATTAGCATTGTTGTTGTTAGCATACGTTAGCATAACCGCTCAACTGATTTAATGCCAAAATTACGCTTTCAAGAACATCATCATTTAGTGCCAGAATTATGCTTTTTTTGGTTTTATTTATTTATCGTTATTATCATTATTATTATTATTTCTTTTAATGAAAAATGTTTCATAAATGGGTTCATGCAGCTCCTCATTAAGTATCACGTCTTTGGAAATGATTGCAGTATGATAAATGACCACAAAATATCAGGAGGGACTTTGATCTGATCTTGGTCCACACGACGTGCGTGTGTGTGTGCGTGCGCCCTTTTTTGTTGTTGTTAGTCGGAAAGCATTGTTTAGATATTTGAGGGTTCTGCTTGAAACGCATCCTTTGACAAAAACCTTTTCATCAGAATTTCTCTTGCAAATGAGTATTTTCAAGAAACTTACCGATGTTCAACTGGCGTCTACTAAAGATTGCTAAATTATTATGATTATTACGTGTCACGCTACATTAGCTTCCAGTAGGATTTAATGTATTGTATTTTAATGTCGGTGGTACTCGGAGAGCAAATCATTTTTGGAGGTGAGACTTGCCGTACAAAGTTTGACAACAACTGTAATGTAGTTGAATCAAACATAATAACGCATCCATCCTGAAAATCTCGTCAAGGTGCAACAACCCCCCCCCCCGCCTTCGTTTGGCTACGTCGCCTCTGCGGAAAGCGGCGTGGTTCTCCGCAGAGCAACCGAGTGCTTATTAAAAACATAAATCTGCGATATTAAAAACACGCCGCAGCCAGTGAGCGAGCGCCGAGGTGATTCGGCGCCGAGATAGCGGGCCAAGTAATGACAAACGGCCACGCTCGCATGAACATCGACGCCTAATACTCCATCGGATGACATGGCGACTGCGCCGTGACCCAGAAAGCGCACGAGAGACCCAATCGGGGCTCACCGGTGGCACGGCGCTTCACTTGGCTGCAGATTAGCCGTCAAGCATCATCGGGAAGCCGTGAGTTTGGGTCTTACGTGTCGACGGAGAGACATCCTTTCATCGGCGGCGATGGAGGAAGTCCATCAGCAAACGATGCAATTCAGCGCCCCTTGACTCACACACACGACGCCTGCTGGCGCACATTCGGCGCTCTCTCGTCTTCACGCCCGAGCCAGTCTCATCAGAACGCCGCAGCCGGCTTGTTTTGCTCATTGCGGGCTGATTGAGGGCATGGCAATATTGACTGAGATGGTGCACTCCCACACATGCAGTCTCCTCCAGGCCGAACTACACTACCCCCCCCTTCCCTTCCCTGCTTGGCTGGCATTTGAGCCTCATGAGCTTGGGGATGTGTTTTGTTTTTTTCTTTTTTTTCTCGGGACCAGTACATCTCTTTGCCATCCCCCGCAACCAAACCCCCCCCCCTCACCCCTCCCCCTTTGCTGCAAGCCCTCGACGGACATGCTGCACAGGGACACTCACTTCCTCATTAAAAAACCAAGAACCATTAATGTTGGATGAGAGCAAGAAGGAGCCGGAGGAGGCAGAGCAAGAAGGGAGGGTGTTTTCCCCTTGATCGAGTCCTAAGGATGCATGATGAATCCTCACAGACACGCGGGCCGACATGCGGAGGAAGAGGAGGAGATGAGAGCCTGCAGAGATATTTTATATACAAAAAAAAAATAAAAAATCCCTTCTTTCCCAAAGGCAGAAGGACTGACAGACAAAATGGAGGGCCTGTAAAATAGCTGCGGGGTTTTCAAAGCTGCGGGCCATGCGGCTCGCTGGCGAAGGAATCGAAAAACGCATTGATCACAAAGCAGAAGGGTTGGGGGTGGGGGGGGGGCGAGGGGTGGGGTAATCGTGAACGTGAAAGCACTTTTTTTTTTTTTTTTGCCTGGTCGTCAAAAAGCTCCAGACACTTTCGAGCAGGGGTGTCCAAACTACGGCCCGGAGGGGCCATTTGCGATCCAGCCTCCATTTTTTGGTGGCCCGTAACAAAAGTCCTCAACTATTTGTCTGAACACCTTGAACAGAAAGCCGATGAAATGAACTAGACAATACCAAGAAGGTATTGGGGGGTTGAGAGGGCGACCCACCTCTCTCCCTGCAGCGTTTTTGTCTTGTTCAAGGGACTTTGATCTCATTCGAAGCAACATTGTACAGTACAGTATTGTGTCAAATGTTGCCCACTCGTCATCCGTTGCGGCTTGCTCATCCAAGAAGTGGGGGATTCTCCCATCTGCGGCCCCTTCTCAAGGTTTCTCATTTTTTTCCCCAATGGGGTTTTGGTCGTTTTGAGACTTGACTAGAAAAGAAGGTCACAGTTAAATGACGGAGCACTTTCACCGCCAAAATCTGAAGCCCGTGAAGGCTCCTGAGTGGCGTCTATGAAAGAGCTTTTGAATTGGGACGGCATCCGTCAACCAACCGCAACCTAATGACGGAGCACTTTCACCGCCAAAATCTGAAGCCGTGAAGGCTCCTGAGTGGCGTCTATGGAAGAGCTTTTGAATTGGGACGGCATCCGTCAACCGCAACCAACCTCAGTTGGGATGGAGACAAGATGCAATATATGTTGATACCTCGTCTCTTCACCTAAACGCTTCAAATGTTATCCACGAGTCAACAAAGATTTATTTCTTTTGTAAGCAATCGATGGGCGTTGCTACCCAACGCTTCATTATGCGGCCATCTCAAGGACTGTGGCGGTTTATTCGATTCCCCGCGGTCGTCAAGCAATATCCCGAGAGCCGCCACTCAC
>NW_017805115.1:150072-152763 GCF_001891065.2 Hippocampus comes | reverse complement strand
TGATGGTTTGGTGATGCCGTGTTTTTTTTTTTTTTGCGTGCGTTCAACATGGGGGGGGGTTTGCGTGGAGGCTTCCGATGAGAAGGGGGCCAGGGTGGGGGTTGCCGCCCCGTAGCGGCGCTTGATCTGCGGGGAAGCTTGCTGACTACGCCGCCGTGTCTCCGGGGCCCCTGTCTGCGCGCGGCGCGGCGAGCCAGACAAAAGATGCCGAGAGCGCGTCACTTTGGGCGAGTCGGCCGTGTCACGAATTTACTGAAAGCCTCGTTACAAAGGCATGCAAAATAAAAACCGGCGAGTGTCCTGACCGTTATCAAGGAGCATCTCCGTCGTGATGAGTTGTTTGGCTTTTAATGGCGCCGAAAGCAAATCTTTGCCGTCTTAACGGGCATTCGTGTTTCATCAAGTTTGACTCCTGGGAAGACAATTTGTGGATCTGACGTACGGTTTGGTCCAAACGTACGTTTCCATAGCAACAACCTTGTAAAAAAGCTGAAATACGCATGCCGGGCCACTAGTTGGCGTTGTCGCTTTGTCATGAAGCGTTAGAGCCTCAAACCTGGTTCAGGATTTCAAAGTTGAAGCCTTCCCGCCAAACCCAAAATTGAAAGCCCTCCCTTATTTGGAACTCGAATCAAGGATTCTAACACTAACGTTGGCCGGGAATCTTAATCTGAAAGAACCTCCGACCACGCCCAAAGTTGCATTCAAACCTCACTTCAAAAAAAACGCTCACCCAAGTTTGAAGCACTACCATGAAGAGCTAAACGTTGGTCTCCAACCCTTGCTTGAAACCCTCCCCTCAATCACATATCCGTTATATTTGAAACCTGAAGCCGTCCTGAACTTTGTTAGGAAACCTTATTCGAGATCCAGACCTTTCCTTTCGATGCTCATTTGAATCCTGATGGGTGCTCTTTTTTAGCGCTAGCAATTGAAACACACTTGAAACCTGAATCCAGAGATTCGAGCCTTGTCTTCAAATGCTAATTTTAAACACACATCCTTGTTTGGAGCTATATTTCAAAACCTAACCCAGTCTTCAAACCCCATTTTCAGACCGTCAGCCTTCTTTGACATCCGAAAGCAAGCTTGCAAACTCTATTCGGTGTACTTTGGTCATAATGTGTGTGTGTGTGCGCTCGTATCAGTGCGGTGTGGGTTTGGTCTAATTATCGCCGCCTTCCTCTTGGTTTGATGATTTACACATCGCTGGTCCCCACTGGGTTTTTTGGTGTCCTGGCGATAAGCTCCTTCCTCAACACCCGGACCGCCCCCCCCCCCCTTTCTCTCTCTTCCAATCTTCACCCGCAAGTCAACATAATAAACAGTTTCAGCATTTTATTTTGCTCGCCGAGGCCTTTGTCTCTCCTGAGGATTTATCATCTGCCTACAGTATTTTAGGGGGCCTTAATCTGTGCGCCGTTTGATTACCGGCAGCTAATTAAACCGGGAAGGGGTTGGGGGGGGGGGCATCAAGCAGGTGACGGGCTGGCGATTGGTGGATGCGGGGAGGGGCTTGGTCCCGCCTCGGTCTCAGCCGGCTCTTCTCTCTGCTCCTTGTTCGCGCTGCTTGTCGTCATCCGTGCAAGTCGCCCAAGAATAAACCCATTTGCATATTTGAACTGCGCCCGATTTGTTTTCCTTTGTGAATTATAGCCTGAGAGCCGCCTCCTCCCGCTCGGAGTCAAATAAGACCCAGTTTTGACTTTTGCCTTGCCTGTGACTGAACCGCGGGAAGCTTTTGTGGGCTTTCCAAGCACCGTGTGTGTGTGGGGAGAGGGGGGGGGGGCGGTGGAAGAAAGAGCTGCAGAGATCTGCATCCCTAAGCTGTTTTTCATTGAGAAGAAAAGAAGCAATGGAAAGGATGTTTGGGGGTAAACACGGAAACAGGCTCTGCTGAGGAGGTCTTGTTTTTTTTTTCCTTTGATGTTTGTTCCTTTTGTCCCTCAGTGGGATGATCCCAAAAAGCTGCTCAACAGCTCTCCTTTGAGGTGTGCTTGACATTACTTTGCGATGATTAAAAAAAAAAAAATGCTGCACTGCTTTCCTAAGTTACCGAAAGAAAGAGAAAATGAAAAAGTTACCGGCAGACTTTCAATTGTCTTTGGCTGTGAATGTGAGAGCTCATCGCGATGGACTGTCGGCCCGCTTCTCTCAACTAAGGTGGGCTGGGATAGGAGCCGAGAGGAGCTCCAGCCTCCCTCCTCATCCCGCATCCCAAGACGTGGTTCTTCAGGGAAGACTCGAAATGAGCCCAGAGAGGAGCTCCAATAAACCGTGCCGCTAATTCCGACAAAAGAAAAACGTAGCGATCAATGAAACAAAAAGATGCAGTTTAATGGAACCAGTCTGACTCCCGTCGGCGGAGCTCGACGCTCTACCGAGTGACATCGGCGCTCCTTTGTTCCCCCTTTTCAGATCATTACCAGTGTGTCCGAAGCCATTCATCATGTCATTTTGACACGAGGCGGCTTTACAGAGCGACGCGAAAAGGAGGCGCGTCGACTGGAAGCAGACAAATGTCAAAGATAACAACGGGTTTGTTTCCGCCGAGAGATGCCCTTTTCCCGCCGTCCCCGAGCGTCGCCAAAACCTTCGCAGGTCTCAATCCCTTGTCAAGTGCTTGAACCCGCGCATCCATATGCATGCCGCGACACGCCGAGCGCCGCGCATCTGCTTGTCGCGCCGCGC
>NW_017805115.1:145247-149986 GCF_001891065.2 Hippocampus comes | reverse complement strand
AGGATAAAGGGGGGGGGGGTTACATTTGAGGATACCAAAACAAAATCCCTTTCGGGAGTTTGGACCTGTTCAAGTTTGCATTTGGATTATCGTTGACTTGTGGCATATATGTTCCTTGAAATTGATATTAGCGTGAGCGCTAGCCCGCAACCCACCGCCTGACCCTCATCCCGACACAAACCCGAGTCTAAGTAGAAGCCTCGGGGTCAGGCTGAAACCTGAGCCCACCCCTGAGATCAACTCACGCCACACCTCTTGATCTCACCCTTGGATTCAGAATTTGTGTTGCACCTTTGGTTGATGCTTTGCTTGAGATTCTCATCAAAGGGAACGTCGGCCCACTGCCGAACCGTTCAAAACCGAGAGCGGGTCCAAAAAAAAAAAAAAAATGCAAACAAAACCAAGCTACTATGAATACCAAGCTACTTTGTCCCGCACCGCCCCCTTTCTCTTCAGATTCCGAGTTCTTGTTTGACTTTTGCATTTCATTTTCCTTGGGAAAGACTTCCCCGCCGTTGGAGCTCCGAGGGGCCGATGGAAATGCGTAAAAAAAAAAAAAAAAAAAGAAAACAAAAAGATACTTCATCTCATTTGACACAATGAATTCTTTCTTTCAAATGGGAGATTCCTCGCTAAACTCCACTTGATGTTCTCTGAAAGTGGTCCCAAGCCAGACAAAATCAAGCCAGCATTGCGCATCTTGAACTCGTTCCTCACCAACGGTGCATACGGAACCATCACCCCCCCCGCCCAGCCACCTCATGTCTATTCCGGCATGATGAAATGCACTTTTCATTGCTATCAATCCCTTATCCACTCTGTTCCGCCACACACTCTCTTCCCCGGCAAAGGGGGGGGGTGAGGAGGGCGGGGGGCAAAAAGCTTAAGCGGGCTGCCAGAGCCGAGCCGTCATCCGCTGGCAGTCTATTTGCCGTTGCGGCTGCCGGATGAGTAATGGCTGCACCGCTGTCCTTATCAGCGGCTCACACACCTGCGCTCCTCCCGACCACGCAGACTTAATTGCTCCGCGCCACCCCTGCTTGGGGTCTCCATATCTGCTTATGCTCCGCATTCCCGGATAGCGGCCTTGCGTCCATTAGCGCCATGTCCGCATGCCGTTTACGGCCACGCAGTGGGCACGGCGCAGAGGAATCAGTGTTGCCGGGTGGGAAAGGTCTGTTCTTCTTGGTCAGATGAGGAGGAGGAGGAGGAGGGGCTGACTTCCTCTGCGTACAAGAGAGACGAACACAATGGGGGGCGGGCAAGGCGGCTAAAATTGAAAGTGCAAGTAGTGATGAACGGACCACCACAAATCCTTCGAATCATCACCAACTCAATTCAACTGTATTTGTAGAGCCCTTTCGAACAAGCACCGCTGTGTAGTTCTCTGGTCCGCAGACCTGAGGCAGGGGCGCAGGAGCTCCCAGAGGTCCGGTGGTGGTTTCAAGATTTGAAAACAAATCAGAGGATCTTCAAAAGAACGCCAAAAAAATGAGTCAGTGAAGGGATGCCAGAGCAGGAGGGATGCGATCCCTCTTACGAGTGCCAGTCAAGAGGGGAGCGGCAGCGTTCTGGACCAACTGGAGACACTTCGTGGAGGATTGGTTGACTCCTAAATCCCAAATCCAACGTTCATGTCGTGCTCCAGCCAAGTTAAAATTTTCGTCAGCATCATCCTCACAAACAATCAAGAAAATCTGTCCAACAAATGAAGTGCTGAGTGAAAAGGGTTTCGGCTCAGGCGCTGCTTGTTGCTGCTTCAAAGCAAAATGGCCAGCTTCGGATTCACTTCCCTGATAAGACACGCCCACCCAATTTCTTGTCCGTCAGTAAAACGGCTGTCCGGGGCAAATATTTTGGAATTTATCAATCCTCAAAATGGTCATCAAGCTTTGACGCCATCCACCAGCCACTGTTAATTTATTTTTTTGGCCTTAACTTTCACATTTTTGAAAATGAGCCCTCATACCGCTTGTGGCTTTTCTTTTTTCCGTTTTTTTTTGCCCCTCGAGTCAAACTGCGATTGCAGCTTTACCGGCTTCCACACGTGGATGCCGTGTTGCCATGGTAATGATGTATCTTGCAGCACATGGTGACACTTCAATTCTTTCAGTTCTTTTACACAGCTCGCCCTCCCACGTGCAAGGTACTGCCGTGCGATTTCTGCTATGAAGTCGAGCTGGAAATTTGCGGTCTTTTGATGAAGTGGCAGAGACGTAACAGGCTTCTCTTCCCAGTCACCTGGAGACCATCAGCCGTGGTCCAGTGCCCACCCCAGAGAGTTTACCCTTGTTTTCTCAGCTTTTGTCATTTATATTTAAAAAAAATAAACAACGCTGCTTGTTGCTGCTTCAAAGCAAAATGGCCAGCTTCGGATTCACTTCCCTGATAAGACACGCCCACCCAATTTCTTGTCCGTCAGTAAAACGGCTGTCCGGGGCAAATATTTTGGAATTTATCAATCCTCAAAATGGTCATCAAGCTTTGACGCCATCCACCAGCCACTGTTTATTTATTTTTTTGGCCTTAACTTTCACATTTTTGAAAATGAGCCCTCATACCGCTTGTGGCTTTTCTTTTTTTCCGTTTTTTTTGCCCCTCGAGTAAAGCTGCGTTTGCACTGACGGCCATCCACGCCTTCAACGTGGATGCCGTGTTGCCATGGTAATGATGTATCTTGCAGCACATGGTGACACATCAATTCTTTCAGTTCTTTTACACAGCTCGCCCTCCCACGTGCAAGGTACTGCCGTGCGATTTCTGCTATGAAGTCGAGCTGGAAATTTGCGGTCTTTTGATAAAGTGGCAGAGACGTAACAGGCTTGTCAAAAAGATCTCTTCCCAGTCACCTGGAGACCATCAGCCGTGGTCCAGTGCCCACCCCAGAGAGTTTACCCTTGTTTTCTCAGCTTTGGTCATTTATATTTAAAAAAAATAAACAATAATCCAAAGCAGTACGCCTTCACTGTATACAAAAGTGTTATTTTGGGGCATTTTGGGCACGCTGCTTTCACCGTGGCTCAACTCGATAAAAAGCAGCAGGAGCAACAGCTCCAGTCTCCGTGGAAGCACATCCATCCTGGCCACCATTTGGCCTCCAGCTGGAGCCGCAATTGCACTCCGCCAGACCTCCTCCTCCTCCTCCTCCCAGCCAGGTCAGGCGAAGAGGCAACTATTGGCAAACGCCTCCACGCACGCTCCCCATCTGATAAATAACCAGGAAAATGAGCCCTCATACCGCTTGTGGCTTTTCTTTTTTCCGTTTTTTTTTGCCCCTCGAGTCAAGCTGCGTTTGCAGCTTGACGGACGCCACGCCTTCGCCGTGGATGCCGTGTTGCCATGGTAATGATGTATCTTGCAGCACATGGTGACACTTCAATTCTTTCAGTTCTTTTACACAGCTCGCCCTCCCACGTGCAAGGTACTGCCGTGCGATTTCTGCTATGAAGTCGAGCTGGAAATTTGCGGTCTTTTGATAAAGTGGCAGAGACGTAACAGGCTTGTCAAAAAGATCTCTTCCCAGTCACCTGGAGACCATCAGCCGTGGTCCAGTGCCCACCCCAGAGAGTTTACCCTTGTTTTCTCAGCTTTGGTCATTTATATTTAAAAAAAATAAACAATAATCCAAAGCAGTACGCCTTCACTGTATACAAAAGTGTTATTTTGGGGCATTTTGGGCACGCTGCTTTCACCGTGGCTCAACTCGATAAAAAGCAGCAGGAGCAACAGCTCCAGTCTCCGTGGAAGCACATCCATCCTGGCCACCATTTGGCCTCCAGCTGGAGTCGCAATTGCACTCCGCCAGACCTCCTCCTCCTCTTCCTCCTCCTCCTCCTCCCAGCCAGGTCAGACGAAGAGGCAACTATTGGCAAAGCCTCCACGCACGCTCCCCGTCTGATAAATAACCAGGATCTGGCTGGATGACACCAAATTTTTCATCATTAATCCGAGTCATTATAAGGCTGTTTCCACCGGAATTGATCCCCCTGTCCAGTCCAGTCCAGTCCAGCCTACGCAGCCCCTGCAGGTTGGATTGGCAACCGAGGGAGAATGGCACATGAGAACATGTGTGGAGTGTGTTTGTGTGTGTCTGAATATCTATATAAAAATACGTTTGGGCATGCAATCTAAACTCAACTGAAATCTAAAATCCAAAAGCAAGGGAAGAAAATGGAGTGCAGTATTTGCTTGAAAGAAATGATTTATCTTTTAAATATTCATTTATTCCAATTGTTAAAATCCCAATCTCATAAATCGTTTGCTCGGCGGTGCTAATCTCTAAAAAGCAAAATGCTTCAGCTTTGCAATTGAGAGACTGTTGCAGCATTCTTGCGCAAGCGAGGAGAAAAACAACAGCGGCGGCATATCAGCGAACTTATTTCATCGTGCAATTAAAACGACGATAAGTAAAAAAAAATAAAATAAATTAAAAACAACAAAATAGCAAAGCAAGAAAATTAATTTCGCTCAAATTGAAAGGGCCATGACATAACGGTTGGCATTGACAATCGGGCCTCTTGCGCCAAATGTTTACGAAGAGCATTTCAACGCAACATCCCAATAAATAGTCGATCTCACTTTGACTCTTGATAGAGGTAATCAACAATAATGGCTTCTCACATCAAGCTGTCGGCTCGAGTAAATAAAAAGAAAGACATTTGGAGTCCACTGACCCTGGAGGTGAGCTCAGAGGGGAAGGTTGTGACCCTCTGACAGCCTTGGCGGCCACCTTCATCGAG
>NW_017805115.1:144612-144915 GCF_001891065.2 Hippocampus comes | reverse complement strand
CCGTGATGGAACCGTGTGTGTGTGTGTGGGTATTGGGTGGGGGTCAGGTGGACGATGTAATTACCTGCATGAGTGAGCATGAAGGTAGGGGCCGTGGCATCAGCAGCTGGAGCCTCACGCTGCGAGGTTCAACATGCACGCGGGCACGCAGGCACCTGTAGCCCAATGACTCCTTTTATTGTGTGAAGTCAAACTCCAGGCCGTCATCAAGATTGCATGAGAACACGTCGTCCGTCTCCCGCGCTGGCTGTCGACGAGCATCCCCCCCCCCACCCCACCACCTCTCACCACGACGGCCCGATA
>NW_017805115.1:121881-129653 GCF_001891065.2 Hippocampus comes | reverse complement strand
GGGGGGGGTTGAAGTGGAGTGGGGGCGTCAGCCGCACACAATCAACCTCAGCGAAATTGTTTGCGAACAGCCAGGACGCGATCCTCGTGGAGCCCTCCCATCGTCCTCCCCCACGTTCTGCCCTTCTGTAGAAACAAGAGAGAAGCTGCCATTTCACAGCTGACAGACTTTTTTTTTTTTCCTGATTGAATATCATTTGGAAAAGAGAAGGTAAATCCCGCCACTCAACCCCCGCCATCACGGTGATACTTGGAAAGCTGCAGTTAGTTTTTTTTTTTTTTTTTTTCCCCAGATGAGGTTTTTTTTTTTTTTTTTTTTTTAGCTTGTACAAAGTTTGAGAAGCACTCAATGGCTGGTGACAGCAGGACTGAGAACGCTTCCCTGCATGTTCCCATCACCATGGTAGTGTGTGTGTAGGTGGATGGGATGGGTTCGCTACTGAGGCAACACTCAACAGAGAGGTAGTCTCTCGTGGATTTATCGCCTGTCGAAAAGGAGCAGCTCTCCAAGTCTGGGGCGCGCGACGCGCCCCCCCCCCCCCCCCCACCCCCTCTCACCACGACGGCCCGATAGAGACGTAGACGCAGGGCCGACCGCGCCAGTTATTACTCGGCGCTGCCCCTAATGAAGTCCAAATTTAATTATCAGCTAATTTGCCGCGTTGTCTCCGATGACGCCGAGTTCTCCTCCCCGCCACCCCACCACCCGTTGTGTCGACTCCCATTAAAGGCACCGCTGTGATTCCTTTATTCATTCGCAGCAGGTAAGGGAGAATAACATCTCGCCGGATGCCATCTCGCCAGAAGAAATAACTGTAGAATTTGCTCATCATACCTCCTAATGGTCACATGGGTTTATGAAATGGCAATCCTCTGTCTACAAACGGCTTGGATCAGGGTCAGAGGGGCAAGAAGGTAGACAATCACTCAGAAGGACTTTTTAATATTATATATACGCATATATATATATATTTTTTGTCATGTTGTGGGCCACTGAAAATGGATGACGGGCCTTAAATGGCCCCCGGGCTCTAGTTTGGATACCACTGCCACCCATCATCATTACCTTTGTCAATGCCACGAATGGTTTGAGGGGATGCAGCTGAATCCAAAATGGCATTGGTACACCCGACTGGGCTGTAGTTTTCGAGATAGTCCACATATTTGTTCAAAAATGCAAAGTGTGTGTGTGTGTGTGTGTCCCAGATGGGGTTTTTTTTTTTTTTTTTTTTAGCTTGTACAAAGTTTGAGAAGCACTCAATGGCTGGTGACAGCATGCTGCCCGTGATGGAACCGTGTGTGTGTGTGTGGGTATTTGGTGGGGGTCAGGTGGACGATGTAATTACCTGCATGAGTGAGCATGAAGGTAGGGGCCGTGGCATCAGCAGCTGGAGACTCAAGCTGCGAGGTTCAACACGCACGCGGGCACGCAGGCACCTGTAGCCCGATGACTCCTTTTATTGTGTGAAGTCAAACACCAGGCCGTCATCAAGATTGTATGAGAACACGTCGTCCTTCTCCCGCGCTGGCTGTCGACGAGCACCCCCCCCCCCCACCTCTCACCACGACGGCCCGATAGAGACGTCGACGCAGGGCCGACCGCGCCAGTTATTACTCGGCGCTGCCCCTAATGAAGTCCAAATTTAATTATCAGCTAATTTGCCGCGTTGTCTCCGATGACGCCGAGTTCTCCTCCCCGCCACCCCACCACCCGTTGTGTCGACTCCCATTAAAGGCACCGCTGTGATTCCTTTATTCATTCGCAGCAGGTAAGGGAGAATAACATCTCGCCGGATGCCATCTCGCCAGAAGAAATAACTGTAGAATTTGCTCATCATACCTCCTAATGGTCACATGGGTTTATGAAATGGCAATCCTCTGTCTACAAACGGCTTGGATCAGGGTCAGAGGGGCAAGAAGGTAGACAATCACTCAGAAGGACTTTTTAATATTATATATACGCATATATATATATATTTTTTGTCATGTTGTGGGCCACTGAAAATGGATGACGGGCCTTAAATGGCCCCTAGTGTGGCTACCGCTGCCATCCATCATCATTACCTTTGTCAATGCCAAGAATGGTTTGAGGGTATGCAGCTGAATCCGAAATGGCATTGGTACTCCCGACTGGGCTGTAGTTTTCGAGATAGTCCACATATTTGTTCAAAAAAAATAAGTGTGTGTGTGTGTGTGTGTGTGTGTGTGTGCATGTGTGTGTGTGTGTGCGTGAGAGAGAGAAAACACGTGTGTGCTTTGCCGCGTTGTCTCCGATGACGCCGAGTTCTCCTCCCCGCCACCCCACCACCCGTTGTGTCGACTCCCATTAAAGGCACCGCTGTGATTCCTTTATTCATTCGCAGCAGGTAAGGGAGAATAACATCTCGCCGGATGCCATCTCGCCAGAAGAAATAACTGTAGAATTTGCTCATCATACCTCCTAATGGTCACATGGGTTTATGAAATGGCAATCCTCTGTCTACAAACGGCTTGGATTAGGGTCAGAGGGGCAAGAAGGTAGACAATCACTCAGAAGGACTTTTTAATATTATGTATCCGCATACATTTTTTTTTTTGTCATGTTGCGGGCCACTGAAAAATGGATGACGGGCCTCAAATGGCCCCCGGGCTCTAGTTTGGATACCGCTGCCATCCATCATCATTACCTTTGTCAATGCCAAGAATGGTTTGAGGGTATGCAGCTGAATCCGAAATGGCATTGGTACTCCCGACTGGGCTGTAGTTTTCGAGATAGTCCACATATTTGTTCAAGAATGCAAAGTGTGTGTGTGTGTGTGTGTGTGTGTGTGTGTGTGTGTGTGTGTGTGTGTGTGTGTGTGTGTGTGAGAGAGAGAGAGAGAGAGAAAACACGTGTGTGTGTGCGCGCAAGTGTGTGAATGCGTCCGCGTGCGCAAGTCTTCATAATGAGGCCAAGCGAATGAATTCCAGTAATTGCGGCTGGCCCGATTCCACGTCGGCGACGTAGTGAAAGATTTAGTGCGATAAAATGTGAAGCTTGTGTCAATATTGATCATTGTGAATAATTCACGACGACCTCTTTTGCTTGAAGGCCTTGGATTGAACCATTGCATGAAGGTGGGGGGGGTGCACTTTTTTCCCGGCTGTCTGCGCTTTTGGCGTATCAGCGACTTAAAAAAGTAAACTAACAAAAATAAGAAGAGCAACACACTCATTTCCCGATTTGATGCCAGCGTAGGATGCCATTGTGTGTTGATGCGTCAGGAGGTGTGCGCCGGTGAGGGTTCAATATCGTAATCTCTTTGTCAGATGAGCCTAACGCTGAGCTTCATTCACCTGCAGGGACCTTTAATCCATTTCTCATCCCAAGTAAGTCTTCGTCTGTTAAGGAACAACTGCCAAACATTTTCTTGTGCTGCAGTGGAACACGGGACCTCGCGTGTGCCCATTTCAGTGTTTTGGTTTTCCACTTCAACGTCATTTCACTTGGTTTCGATCCCGCGGCCCTTAAAAGCAAGTATTGTGGAGGCGTCGAACATAACGATGGTTGCTCCTTGAAGTTCGTATTGCAATTCTGCTTCACGCTTGATGTGTCAAACTCAAGGCCCGGGGGCCAGACCCGGCCCGCACGTTATTTTATACGGCCCGTGAAAGCAAGTTATGTGTCAACTTCCGCGATCCTTGCTAAAATCAGCGCCGAAACGTCAAGTTCTCATACAACGTCATTTCACTTGGTTTCGATCCCGCGGCCCTTAAAAGCAAGTATTGTGGAGGCGTCGAACATAACGATGGTTGCTCCTTGAAGTTCGTATTGCAATTCTGCTTCACGCTTGATGTGTCAAACTCAAGGCCCGGGGGCCAGACCCGGCCCACACGTTATTTTATGCGGCCCGTGAAAGCAAGTTATGTGTCAACTTCCGTGATCCTTGCTAAAATCAGCGCCGAAACGTCAAGTTGTCATGTCCTCCAAGGGAAGACGTGACAAAAATTACTCCAAATGTTTCAATTTTGACCTCATCCAAGGTGTCTTCCTCTTGATTTTGAATCGTAAAAAAATTCATCGAATGAATATGTTTTGATGCCTTAGTCCGTCATGCCTACACAGGATGTTCCCGCTTTTTTTTTTCCAACCCAGGTGATGCAGTCTGCGCCGAAGACACCGTAAGACTGCTTTTGCATTTGGCGTTGGACTTGCAGGCCGGGAAGGACTGAGGGCTCGCGAAGTCCTGCTGCACCATCGCGCGCACACCCAATCTGAAGCGCGGGCTCCTTTCTCCGTCTCCTTTGCTTGCAGTTGCTGTTTGCAATAAAGCGGCAAGCATCCTTTTCCCCGAACGTTCCATCAATGCATCCCGCTGGCCTTCTCATTCCACCTGAATATTCCATCCTCGACTATGCCCCGCGGCTCTGTCAAAAGGGGTCTAAGTATATGGGTCAGGGGCTACATGCTGGTCTCCCCGCCCCCAACAACCTCTGAGCCATGAGCTCCACCGCCCGCCCATTTGCTCACCCGCCTCGCCTGCAACGCGATAACTTATCAGCCAAGAATCGGCGCAATCAATTAACGGGCTGTGAATATCCGTGTTTCTTTGTAGCCGAAGCGTCAACATCCCCTCCGGCAAGAGGAGGCCAATTAATAAAGTGGATAATGCCCTCTCGCGGCGATCAACATGGCGCTGGAATCGCTGCAAAGAGTCGAAAAACCACGCAGTCGTGCTTTGATAGCAGGATGTCCTCAGGTCTTACGCTGGACAAAATGCAAATCCTCGACAATTCCTCATTAGCGTCGGGTGTGAAAGTGCTCCTGGATATGTTTTTCTTTCCTCCGACATGACTTTCTGCCGCAGCAAAGGAGCTGCAGATACGGTGATTCAAAATGTTTATTTATATATATGTAACGGCAACAAATCTGTACGTTATAACGGTAGTTCGTCATAACCGTTTCCAATGAAATATAATCAACGGTGTATAATCCAGTATGAACATTTATCATGTAAAAATATGAAGATGCCTGGGAGACTCCCTTTCGAAAGTGAGAGACAATTTCAGCCTTCACAGACCGATTCTCTTCCGTTTACCAGCCATGTTTTCCGACGATGTGCTCAGGACGCGCGGTCCCGAGCCTCCGTGAGTTACGGCAAAAAAAACGTACCGAGTCAATCGGTTGCGTTGCTAAGACAAAAAAAAACGTACCGAGTCTATCGGTAGTGTTGCTAAGCAGCTGAGGGGAATCCCGCGTTGTACATTTTGCTCATGAGCAAAGTGAGCAAAATCGGCACATGGAAACTGAATTGGGTGAAATCGGAACGCTGAAATCGGAACGTTATAGTGGTGAAAACGTAAACGGGGTATGTTGAAAGCAGGGTTGACTGTGTATTCCGTGACGACGCTGACGGGTGTGCTGACTTCTTGCATTGGCGGTGAAGCTCGTGGAGTTTGTTGAGGATGAGTGCTCTTGACAAGATGGCTTCTGTTTGGGTAGGGCGGCGAAAAAGCGGGATGTTTTGCGCACTTAGCGGCGACGCTGCTTCTCTTGAATGCGACTCGCTCATCAGTGCGTTTGCGTGCCTGATGACTTCCCGCCTCGACGTCCCCTTTGTCCTTGGTGATTTTGCTCTCGCCCAATGAAGTGCTTCTTGTCATTGTGTGGCAATGATCCTTCAATCTGACGTGAGATGTCCAAAGACACACTTGTTTTTTTTTTTTTTTCCTTTCCTAAATATTCAAAACTATTTTGAGTTATTTATTGAGGGGACATTGGCAGCCCTTGAACATTGAGGGTCAAACAAACTCCTTCTGCTCGCCTTCTTTTCGGCTTTTCTTTTCATTTTAATGGTTCAAAACTATTTTGAGTTATTTATTGAGGGGACATCGGCAACCCTTGAACATTGAGGGTCAAACAAACGCCTTCTGCTAGCTAGCCTTATTTTCGGCTTTTCTTTTCATTTTAATGGTGAACGGTAGACTGGCCGTGAACATCAAATCAACTCGGACGAGCCGCGACGAAGGGCAAAAAGGCGAGGTTTTCGGCGGCACGACAGGGGTGGGGGGGGGTGCATTTTGCTGTGCATGTGGAAACCCGTCAATAATCAGGTTCGCTTTGTTTGCTACGGGGGGAGGCGGAGGCTTAGGAAAGGCGGCGCGTCTCTCCAGGTAGTTATTGGCGGGGGCCTCCGCGATGCGATGGAAGGCGAAGACGGGGTCAGGTAATTCACTGGGGCTGCCCCGCAAACACTCTTTCATGCTAGACTGCCTTTCAATAAATAAAAAATGTCTCCCCTCGCCAATATAATATTAACCCGATCTTCTCCGTGGAGAGGTTGGAGGGCTTGCGAGGGTCCGGCGGCGGAAACGCCTGCGGGCCAAGCTGCTAATGGATGAACACGTACACAGTGTTTGAGGATTAGAGCGAAGCCCATCTTGGGGGAATATAGGAGGGTGCCAAGGCATCTCATTTCGAGCGGGAGGCCTCGCCACGCAGCTTCATTCGCTCGGTCACGGGGTTCACGGATGAGCGTGGAAAGAAAGACGACAAAGCCCGAGTGTCGGCGAAAGAGGCTTCATGCCAGGTTACCTTTGAAAACCTTCTCACTTTTCGCCTCATCCTAAATTCCATTTTTCTCTTTGGAGACAATCTATTGGTCACAGTCTGGGACCAAACCCGACGGATATTCAGAACCGGACTCCATCTTGAGCCTTGAGCGCTCAATCCCATCATCTGGACCGCATCCCCCGCTCCTCGCAAAAAATAGGATACATCGCTAATGGCACCATTTAAGAATCGCCTCAGTCTGGAAATGAGAATTGGGGCGACAGAGAATATTTCACGTCCATATCTCTCGCTTTCATGAATGTAAGTTTAATGGGAAAGGATGCTGAGTGAGGGCCGATGTTAATTATCGCCATTCGTTTTCCCCGAACGGATGATTCAGGCGCATGATTCTCAGAAACGCTGCTTTTGTGCAAACGGGCCAATCTATCTTCTGGCCCGCTAAGGTCAGCCGTAACCGTCCGTTGTTTCGAAAGTGCATAGAGACCGCCCTGCCTTTCGTTTGTAAGGTTAACCCTCCCGTTTCATTTGTTTCTTTGGCAGGCCCTAAAACATCCATGGAAAGCCACACGTACTCAAAGGTTTTGCTCAAACGCTGTCGTGCGAGGGATTGGAGGAGTGGTGGTGTTGAGTGGAATCATTTGGTTGCTTGCTGATAAAGTTCAGCTTCCGCTAGGGAAAATGCATTCAAATCTTTGTGGCCGCTTACCTTCTAGAGACGGGGGGGCGGTCGAAAAGAGGGTTGGCTTCACACAAGCCCCATTCATTTCCTTCAAGATGTGCCCTCTGGACAAGTCTCAGAACCTCCACTAACTCAGTCACTAGTTTTGTTGCAAGACACTTTTCAAAAAACAGTCGCGAGAGGTCAAATGGGTCTCTTGAGTTGCCCTCGCCTCGTCCCAACACCATTTATCCACCTCTGGTCTTTATAATGCCAAGAACCGTACTCGGCATTGGCAGATTTTGAGGGAAGAACGTCAGAGAGCTTTTCTAAATGACATGTTTCCTTTCAACAAGAGGGGTTAATGCCTTTTCGTTTTTGCTCTGAAAGCAAATGTTGTCATAATTCTTGGAAAATGACCGCAGAGGAATGCAGATGCAGCGGGTGAATACAGAACGGACGCGCCTTTGTTCACTCGGTGGGGCTCGTCTATAATTTACAGGGTGTCCGCCCCTCTCTGTCACTAATGGATGAGGGCATCTGCTGAGAGACTGAAAGGGGGCTGGGGGTGGGGGTGGGGGTG
>NW_017805115.1:71103-120483 GCF_001891065.2 Hippocampus comes | reverse complement strand
CAGAAGTCAATCGGGATGCATGCTGAATCCGCACAAAGACGCCGGCACCGCTGTTGAATCGTATTGTGGCATGTATCAGATTGGGGTGGTGGTAGTGGGGGATGGGGGGGGGTGCTATGTTGTGGAGAGTACACACCATTATTACCATTCTCAATGGCCGCGGGGCCTCGTCATGCTGAAGGCAGCCAGATTGAAAAAAGGGCTAATGGCAGCCCGGGTGATGCCTTGCAGAGTAATTTAGTGTCTGAGGCGTGATGCCGGAGACCTTAAGCGCTGCCATAAAAGGAAATATATTGTTTCACCTTTGAGCGTGGGGGGGAGCACCCTCGGATACGTGGCCGACAGGTGCTCAGCCCGAGAATGATGGAGGTCAACGTTCCCCTTCGGCTACGGTGCAATGACGATGGCGCAAAAAAGCGGGGCTCTCCTATCGACTGGGCTGGCGACGGAGTCTTTGTTGTCGGGCCTGTTGGCAGCCTTGACACCAGATGTGAGGGTCAGCCACAGGATGAGGAACAGCTGCTCTGAGCTTGTGACAGGATGGCCCGGGTAAGAACGACCCCTGCGTGTTTGCCCTTATGGGTGAACTGTTGCGCTGATGGCATTTAGGCCGGCCGGCTGGCTCGCTCGTTTGGACTCTGCCAGGAATAAAGAGTCCATGCCGTTTTGTTGTTTGTGCATCTTGTTGACCCCCAAAATAAAGCCCTGCTCATTCACGGCATGGAATTCGACTATCTGTGGATTTTCTTTTGGTGGGGTGGGGGGACCTGTCTTTTGTTTTTTTACTGAGAACTGTGTTGTCGTTTCTCTAGTTTAAAATGATTGCCATCTTGTGGCATCTTGAGAACTCTGCTGAAGTGTAGTGACAAGCTTTATATAGTCAGGCCATAGCCCCGTCTAATGGGAACTAAAAAGTTTTTAGCGGCCATCATGTGGCATCTGTCAGCAATTGAAAAGATTTTTGGGTGGGTGTCAGTTACGCACGGATTTTAGTTTTTCATGCCAGGGCACAGTCCCTACCACTGTACGTGATTGAAAACGTGAAGCAAATCAGTCATTAAGTTTGCGTGGTATAAATTTAAACTCTCGATGAAAGCTGCTTGGTGACAGGATTCACACATACGGCGCAATAGCAAGCGAGCTGATCCAAGTGAGGATTGTTTGGCCCGGGCAGGAGGCAGAGTGAAAGTGGGGGTCTCCGCCCTACTGAGTGCCAATCTAGTTGAACAGTCAATTAAACCGGCTCGAAAATCAAGAGTTCATGACCTCCCGGTCAGAATGTTACGATGTGCCGTCTACACCGAATGCACAAATGCTTCATTGGGTGAATCGGCCCTTAAAAGGTACTTCAAACTTCACCAGACTGATTGGGACAACCTCACTCCTTGCTCGTTTGTTGGGACGGAAATTCTTCTCCAGCCGCCGGATCGAGAAACTGGACTCTGGGGTGGGGGTAGAGCCGGGGTTCCACGCAGATGGCTCCGGGGAGAGCCGTGCGACGAGAGCCTGATGAAACCATTGCTTGGGATCTGAAGGACACAGAGGGAGCTGTCTGAAAGCGTTACAATCAATTGAATTTGAGTCCGCGGATCAAAGGCAAGCCCGTGGGCTGCTCCGTATTTTTAGTCGTGACTTTAGAGCCATCAGTCATTTTCAATCCTGATTAACTCATGCAGATCCCACCCTGTTTTTGAGGTGTTAATTCACATTAGCTGGCTGATGGAATGGATGATGACAGATGCACAAGCAAAGCGACGCTGACCCGACTTGGATTGGATCCACCCTTGAACATGGGCACTTGCTGTCATCAGGGGGACGCACTTGCATGAATTTTCTTCAGGTGGTGGTCCGGCTTTCTCTCACATTCCAAGACATACAATGGCGAATTCACAGAAGATTTTAAATTGTCCTTAGCTGTGAGCGGTTGTTGGGCTTCATGGCAACCAATCCAAGGTGGACCAGGCCTCTCGCCTGAAGTCATTTAGTAGAATTGAAGATGGACGGCTGGGCATCCGTCCGTCCGTCCATCCATTTTCTACCGCTTACCCGGGGACGGGCAGTGGGGGAAATGGCTTTGGCATGGAATCCCAGACTTGCCTCTCTCTCTCTTCCCGGGAGATCCCAAGGCGTTCCCTGGCCAGCCGGGAGACATCGACTCTCTCCAGCGTGTCCCGGGTCGTCCCCGGGGCCTCCTGCCAGTGGGACGTGCCCGGAACACCTCCAGGAGACATCCAAATCGGATGCCCGAGCCACCTCATCTGGCTCCTCTCGTGGCGACGCGGAGGAGAAGCGGCTCGGCTCTGAGCCCCTCCCGGATGACCGAGCTTCTCAACTTATCTCCGAGGGAGAGCTCGGAAACCCTGCGGAGGCAACTCATTTCGGCCGCTCGTATCCGAGATCTCGCTCTTTCGGTCACGACCCGAAGGTGAGGGCAGAAATGTAGATCGACCGGTCAATCGAGAGCTTCGCCTTTTGGCTCAGCTCCTTCGACACCACAACAGATCGATACAAAGTCCGCAACGGATGCGCATTCCCTCATCTGACGGTGTGGATCTATTTTAAAAATTAGATTAACACACCCAGACCATTGGATTGGAGTCAAGCTTCATCAGTTCAGAGAAGTTAATCTTTTAAAGCTGACAAATAGAAGAAAAACCTTCTGTTTGAAACAGTCACTCGATGGCGAGGCAAATTTGCCTCTCAAAGGGGGCAGATCTTCCACCCAAACTGCATTTTTCTCTTCCCTATAAAAGCCGATGTGCTTCCTTGAGGTGTAATAAGCTCTGTATTATTATGTATAAAGCCAATGGAGCGAACACACTCCAGTGACCCCGGAATTGGCTCGCGTGGCCCGGCGGGCGACCTGCTGTTTTCTGCTTGGCTTCCAACCCGCGATGCTTTCGGGGAAAGAGATTAGGCCCGGGCCCAATCGTCGAGTAATTGGATGAAAGAGGCCACGGCTCCTGGTGATCCCATCACAGGTTTCACACCTCACTGGCCTCACCCCCCCCCCCCCCACCCTCCGCCGCCGCCGCCCCCAACCCCGGAGCCCGTCGTCTCGCATCACAAGGGGGAGCGCTGAAGGTGTGCATGAGTGTTTGCACATTGTCTTTTTTTCCTCTGTCCGAGTCGGAACAGGGGATCAACGTGGAAACAACACGGAGCTCTTGTTTGACTTTGGTCATGGAAGGAAGCTCAGTGACCTCTGCACCTGTCCCAGGGTTTGTTCCAGTCGAGCCAATTTTTTCCTCCCCTTCCCCCTTCTTTTTTTATGAGGTCGTTACTTCTGTCTTGCTCTGCAAACGTAGGTTAAGCAAGGTCATGTGGTCAACCGCGGGGGTTGCTTGGACCAGATCTCATGCAAGTACAATACCTTGAATTTAGGAATATCGCAACTTTTTGCTGTCAAGATTCATAGCCCCGCACAAAAGTGGAACTGAATTGCTCTGCTTAAAAAAAAAAAAAATCAAAAGCAATGTCAAAGCAGCAGCGTTCCACTTATGCTAACCAAACAAAGTGATTGCAAGACAAGGACGAGTGGCGGTGGCGGCGGCATTGCCGGTTGAAGTGGAGCACATCGCAGGCATTAGCCCCTCTTAACGGTAGCGCGCGGCCCTGATACCGTCTACTTCAGCGTCCTTATCAAATTTCATCCCTGCCGACCTGCCTTTGCCGTCCTTGGCTGTATTTATTTAGCGCTTAACGCACACTGAGGCCACTGTGTCGCCATCATCCAACAGAGGCTCGTTATCTGTTTGCCCGCGTGCTCTCCTCTTGCTATCTTTTCAAGTAAGTCACTTTACAGCCTTATCCGCCGCTCGTAAAATTAGCAGTTCCAGGCAAGATTATGACAGAACAATGCCGGCGTGCTCGTAACGTTGCGACGGTGCCGCCGGCGAATGACTTCAGGTCAGACATGTGAACGGAAAAAAGATGTGAAAACAAATTTGCGCTCCAACAAGACCACGTTTTTGGCTGTTTCATTTCATTCTGTTCAGTTCAACCACAAAAGGGCTCGGCAACAAAAGACGTCATACCTAGTGAATAACATGCTATAAAATGTCGTGGAAAGCCTACCAGAACATGGGAAATGTCTTCGCCGTTAATTGGGGGCCACTTGAAATGGCGGCAGCCGCGTGCTGACTCACACGCAACGTGAGTTCAAATGTGATGGGCCAATTCTGAACATGGTTGTATCCCTAATCTAAGAGGGTGTGCACACTTATGCAACCACATTATTTCAGCTGTTCATTGCTACATTCGTCTGTCTAAAAATGAAACCTAAAGATTTGGTTGTATTGTCTGGATTTGTGGATCACATCAAAGGTGGAAACGGTTTTGAAGTGGTCTCGTTTTTGGATGTCCCCAAAATGACCGATTGTGGCACACCAAGGAAACAAACTCATAGCAGGAGGCTTAAGAGGCCAAATGATTCGGAAGGAGGTCTTTGCGGCGACATCTGGCCGCTGACGAAGCAACAGAAGGTAACCACATGCGGATTTTCATTTGCTTATGCTGCAGGCATACACAGGGAAGGTCCGCAGGTGTGAGATTGGGAATCAGACCCCCACTACGACGAGGCTCCTATTCCCTTTGTAGCCCCGCCTCCACCCCCCATCCCCAGTACGAGAAATACAAGCCTTCATTTCAAAGGCAGCCCATCAGGATTTGGAGTGAGCAGCATCCCGAAATGGCCGCCGTATCAGATGGCGCCAAATCCGAGTCTTCTTTGTGAGCCCAGTACTTGTTTGACCATTTGTGATATATTTCCCGAGATTGGTCTTGGTCTCGAAACCGCAATTTCAGGGTCTCGGTCTCGTCTCGCGATCGAAGGCAGCAGGTCTCCGGAGTCTGGATCTTGTCTGGGTCTTTGTTGGTGTTGGTTTGACCACAACCCTCGTCGCCATTGCTTCAACCATTCCCTTCTGTTTGATCCTATGGCAGCAGAAGTAGTTCGAGCTGATTTTTTTTCGATGATTTTGTTTTGCAAATACTGGAAAAAAACTTTTTCTGTCCCCTCTTTATCGCCCCTTGTGCCAATATCTTTATTTACCCAACGTCATCGGATACACAGTTCACTTTTTGATCAAAAGAACAAATGAATGGGGCCAGCAGAGGTCTATTGTCATTGCTTCACTTCTACAAATGTTTTTTTTTTCTTGAGTTTGACACTTTTAGGCAGCACAATTTGACAGGCAACGTCACAGGAGGCTACGATGAGTTGAAATATTTTTTCATGAAACTAATCTCTGCTCTTTTGTGTCTTTCATGTCTCCCGATGTGCTGCTGCAACATCCAACAATCAGGTGAGTGGGATTTCTATTTTTTTGGTTTCCATGTTGTCAACCGATTGGTCGCTCAATGTCTTTGACGAATATCCCACCACTCAACTGGATGTGCGCGTACAGTAACTCGCTGTTACCGTGGTGCTCGCTTTGTCCTCGGAGAACCCAGACGAAATCAAAAACTATTTGGGGGGGAAAAAATGACATCCCCTACATCGAAGTGAGAAACGACATCTGACATGCCATTTGGAAGTTTTCCCCTGAGTACGTCACGATTTGTAACGCGTTAAAATCAACAAGGCCAACGTGTTTGCTGACTTCCCGGCCCACGCGGCCCCTCGAGATTGGCCCGGCCGCCCGTGGCATCCCGTTCCGTATTTTTGCCCGTCTTAAAGGCTCCGCCGCTTCCCGCTCGGGTCTCCATCTGCCGCATCTGGGCTCGTTTACATGGCTGCAGGAAAGGAGAGCGCAGGGCCAGTGTGAATTATGCATGCAGCAGTCTTGGGCGAGCACTCGGCAGATGCTTGCCCCTCTCCATTCGCGGCTTTTGTCTTGGCCGTCCTTGTGCCATTCATTGGCTGCATGTATGTTTCAAACGACATGAAGACAAACGTCATTTGCCTCGTCGTTTCGCTTCTGTCATGTTTTTGGGGGACTTGCACCTTTTTTCGATGCGCCAATCTTGCTACTCAGGAGCCACAATTGTTTTGGAGGTGACATTTTTTCCTTTGTTAGCCATTAGCTTGTATTACGGAGCACCTAAAGTGGCACGGAGGAGGAGGAGACAGTAATTTTTTGTGTCAGTCTGAGGTCTCCTGTTCTCTGTCTTAATTTTTGTCAGTTAAATTCCCCCTAAAAATTCAACTATTTACTCCAGAGTGCCTTATAGTCCGGAAATTCCACATTCTCAAACAACGAAATATTTAGTACGTCACGATTTGTCACGCGTTAAAATCAACAAGGCCAACGTGTTTGCTGACTCCCCGGCTCACGCGGCCCCTCGAGATCGGCCCGGCCGCCCGTGGCATCCCGTTCCGTATTTTTGCCCGTCTTAAAGGCTCCGCCGCTTCGCGCTCGGGTCTCCATCTGCCGCATCTGGGCTCGTTAGTTAGTTTGGTCAATGAGGAAAGTATTTTATGGAAAGAGGAGCTTTTTTACCATTATTATTATTATTGTTATTTATTTTATTATTTTTTGTGGACATGCCCGAATACTTTTTTGCTGATGTCGCTGTTCAGGAGTCATATCCGAACTGAGTCGCACGCTAAGAAAATTACACAATGTTTCATATCAAAGCAGCTCCGCGCTTAATACGCATTTTTGAATCCAACCCGGAACTTATTCACTGCCGTCAACACGATGAGGAGACGGTAATTTTTTGTGTCAGTCTGAGGTCTCCCGTTTTCCGTGTTAATTTTTGTCAGTTAAATTCCCCCTAAAAATTCAACTATTTACTCCAGAGTGCCTTATAGTCCGGAAATTCCACATTCTCAAACAACGAAATATTTGTTTTCATATTTCAATAGCAGGTCTGTAAACACGGTGTGAATATAAATTCTGTTGTCTATTGAGGGCTTAGCTCTGCCTAATTTTTTCCTTGAATGACTTTGCTCATGTGATTCTGCTTCCTGGCCCGTATTTCTTGTCATGTGCACAAACGGGGCCTCCTTGCTGACACCGGTATTAGTGACTCTAATTTCTCAAGTGAACGTGATAGGAAGCCGGCCCCCCCAACCCCCAAGCCACCCTGTCACACGTGTGCGTCAGTGGCATACGTGTATGTCGGCGTGACAGGCAGATTTACATGCTTTAATGATGAGGGATCATGGTGACGACTGGACCTGTCAGCACACCCTAATGAGCCGGGGCTCCATATAGCCCGAGGCCGGGGTAAAGATTCGAGCCGCTTGGTGGGATGGAGGGGGGAGGAAGTGGGGTGGGGGGGATTCATATTAGCTCCAGGGAGGGGGGCTATAAGGTGTCAAAGGCTGAGTGTTGCCTCCAGTGTGAGGAAGTGGGGTGGGGGGGATCATATTAGCTCCAGGGAGGGGGGGCTATAAGGTGTCAAAGGCTGAGTGTTGTCTCCAGTGACACATTGTTGCCAATTTGGGATTCTTGTGTGAACGTCTGCAAAAAAGGGCAAGATGAGAAAATCATTCAACGTTTTGGTCATCTTGACTGCATCAATTCATAAAACTCACTTTTTTTTCCTCTTGTTGTCACTGAACGGAGATCTTTTTGTGATGCTCCCAAACTCAACGTAGCGCTGCCATCACCAACAGATTTCCACGGCTTGCACGATGAGGGACTTTGATGAAGAAATAAGCCACAATTGGAGGCGGCCAGCCTCGAAAGATGGCTGATGCCAAATTGGCAAGATTTTGTACCTGCGCCATCCAACGTGGCGTCTAAGGTGCTTTTTGTGGGACCGAGCTGGACAAGAGCGAGGTCGACCACTCGGAGGCGCTGCGATGAAGATTTCTTCATCGACCAAACCAAAAATGGAGCTCCCAACACAAGCTTCACAGTTTCATCAACATGAAATGTGGCGTTGTTGCCAGATGAGAAAATCATTCAACGTTTTGGTCATCTTGACCGCATCAATTCTCAAGGACCCGTGCCCAAAATGTCCTTGGAATGCCTTCATTTCGGTTTGAAGAAAAACAAGTTGCAGCGCCATGCCGCGTTGATTCGGTTTGTTCTTCGCATCTGACAACTGTCAGGTTTGTACTTTTAGGAAACTGATTCAGTCATTCGGCAGCTTTTAAGCAAGGTATGAACAAGGTAGAATCCCGCGGATTAGTCAAGTCTTTTTGTAAGCCTGTGGAGACGCCCTGTAGAGCCGAGTATTTATTTTTTTTCCCTCCTCTCTTTCTTTCTCAACTTGGCATCAGCAGCCTGAGCGGGTGCAACATCGCACCTTATGCCTCCGCCCCGGGCCCTCTGGCCACGTGTGCAAATGAGGAATGGCAGGCCTGACCTTCGCAAACAGCACCTGAGCTGGAATCCTTGACCTGTACACAGGCGCTCCAAAGTAGCGCAGTGCACGTACTTGTATAAGGCAGTGGTTCACATCGTTTGGCATCCTGTTGTTACGTTAATGGGGTGCCCGCCTTTCTCACATTTTATCACATACCCGCTGATGAAGAAAAAAGACGGCGACGGCTAGCAGCAACCGACCGAAAGGACTGGCTGCCCTCAAAAGGGAGAAAGGCAAACTACTTTTCACCGCTGAAGCTAAATCGCGTCATGGAGGGCAAATTCACCGCTGAAGCTAAATCGCGTCATGGAGGGCACAGCTGAGCAAAGCTCGTCGCAGCTGCTAAGGTGCACCTCAAATAATGAAGTTGTTGCTTTGCTTTCAAAAGTAGCACACTCTTTTCTGTATGTCATTAATGTGCGCCCCCCCCCCCCCAAAAAAAAACTCCCAAAATATCGGGGGACAAAAATCTGAATTGTCCTAAGTGCTTACTCCCTGGCATGGTCATAAAAAATTCACATCAACACAGATAGAGTTGAAACTGCGCAGTGCATTAAAGCTGACCACTGGCTTGACCTTTGACACCGGGGACATCTCAGGGGTGCTGCATGGCTTTGGGGCGTTTCTGGCAGGCTTGTGTGAGTTGGGAGGGTTAATCTCCCTCGACACATTGCGACCGCCCATTGGGTCAGCACATGTTGCAGGATGGCTTTTTTTTCCCTGCTAAAAGCGATTGATAATTCATATCGCGAGTGTGGAGATGAGCGGGATTAACCCTTTTTCCCCATCCCGCTGTCCTCCTGCTACGGCCCGGCCAGGCCCCTGCCAAGAGGCGATCAATAAGATGGACAATATGGTCATGCACTGGAAGCCATTCCGCTGAATGTGGCTTGTTAAGTAAAAAGTGCAGTTGGATCGGACGCTAGCATTCCTATTTGCCCATTAGTGGGTTGGAACTTGGAAAATAGATTGCTAGTATGATTTTTTTTACATTCTTGGCCAGTAAATTTGATTCTGATGCTAAAAAAGGAGTTCTGGAAACGATCTAGAAAATCATTTGCGACAACAAATTGGGCCTAGAATGGGGAAAAAAAAATCCCAATTTTTTTTTTTTTTTGTCTGCATGGCTGAGAAACCGTTGAACGCTCCTTGCAGCTTTAATCATCAAACTCTTCATCACACGGAGCCACAAACCAAATCTGCAATCAAAGCTATGAAAATATGTCGTCATTGCATTCCACCCACCTACTAGTTAGTCGTACTTTTCTCCCTTGATGCTAAAAATGGCAAATAGCAAAACACAACTCGGTGTGATTCAGGTTGGCATGATGCGCGCAAGGAACATGCAGAGAAATCAAGTGTTATGAATATTTGGAAATAGAATCAACCCTTAAAAATGCATCCATTTATGGCACGCGCACTTGAAAGATTTCCACTTTTCCCGCCATTTTCTTTTTATTGAACACAAATCTAAAATCCATTTTAGTAGACACGGCCCAAATTCGACCTCCAACAGCCTCTGTGTGCCGGCGTTATCCACATTTTCATTCCTCGGCGTAAAGTTAGAAAAAAAATCCGATCAAACCTTCGGGTCAAAGAAAAAGACATTGCGTGTATTTGTATTTCTGTCACGTATCAAAATGAGTCCATTTTGTACCAGCGTGTAAGCATTAGGTCAGTCCAATGACATGGATTCCAAGAACTCCGTTTGATGCGTAGCAGAAAAAAAAAAAAAAAAGCACGGCCTTTGATTGAGACAACAGGGCCACCGCCGCCCACCAGAGGGACGTTGTTAATAGCGCCTCTTGCCGTGCCGCTCCTGCCCGACGCTGGCGCGCCACACGGCCCCGTTTCGGGGCCGCGATCAAGGGCCAGGCCATGGACCACATCAGTCGACGAGGCCTCATCCTGCCCCGCTGCTGTTTCTTCTTGTTCTTCCCCCTTCTCCTCCGCCTCTTCGTCGAGGAGCCAGGGCCATGCCTCTCCTGCTCTAAGTATAGCAGGAGCTTCACAATCTGTAATTTATAAGCCTGAAATGCTGTAATTAACCGGGGCTTTTATAGGAAGGCATAAATAATCCCGGGTCTTATTTTACAAGCTAACTTCCCTGCCCGGACCTTTGCTGATTCAAGGTATTAACACAGGCGTCGGAGGATTGTTATTGGAGGCGCCCCGTTCAACCTCGTAACACTCAAGTAGACAGCCTCAGAGGCTTTTTGTGAGCTTCAAAAACTGGAATTACGTGGGAGGAATGTGGAGATGTGGGTTTTTTTTTTTTTTTTTTTTCCCCAAAACAAAATCTTCTTTTTGGTGTCGGGAGATACAGGAGAGCCACCTGAACGTCTTTGGTGTTCTTGGAAGCGCTTCTAAGCGGGGCGGGAAAAGGATCGCTGAATTGCCCTGATAGACTTTGTCTTTAAAGTAGTGATGTAATTAATGGCTCGAACAGAGCAGGGACAGAAAACCACACTGGGGCAGAAAAATGCTCCCATATGGCTCAAGTACAGACGGATTCTTCCTTAATGGCCTGAGAAAAGTATAGGATGTGGGCACGCGCGCTTTGGCTTTCCAGGTTGAGCTACTTTGGGACAACGCACGGCATCAATGTTTAAGTCCGGTTTCCAAGGTTCAGCATCCAGGTTAGCATCTGTTTATTTGGATCCTTTCCAGTGGCGTATCCTCATATTTTTGTCACGAATCTGCTTGACCACCAACGAGTGGCTCCCAGTGTCTTCGGTCACACGTCGTGACCTACCTCGCCGTACGTGCTATGATCCTTTTGTTTCACAGTATCCGGTAGTTGGCAAACTGAGCCACCCAAGAGGGGTGTGGGTGCCTACGCTCGGTGGTCCCTGTTGGATTCAGGCAGGTTGTCATACGCTTGTTTGTCTTCGCTTCACCCCGTGATTGATGCGCTGGTCTTGGCATCATTTTGTGTCCCCTGGGAACGTAGCATCCAACAAACGCTCTGACTCAGCCTTCTTCCGCTGTCTTTCCAACTTGTTCCTCTGACGGCACAGACGGAGAAAAATGACCTCATCTCTCTCTCGAAAAAAAAAGGAGATGTGTGGTCCAAAGCGATGGCTGAGGACGAAGAGGTGAAATAAGGGATAAAGAGGCCACCCCGGGCATTACAAGGACGGCTCTGAGCACCCGCTGCCCGGGACTCTGCAGACAATAGTCCCATCTGCCCGAGACAGACAGGCGCTGTCAGGCTACACAGAAAAGCCCCGTCGTTTTGGATGCATCTTTCCCCCAGCTCCTCCCCTTAATGACCACCCAGACGGCAACCAGCTCCCGCACATGTACAGGGGGGAGATGATGATAGCGCTGCCCTCTTAAGGCCCTGCCGTCAGTTTTTTTAGTATCCGCCAGAAAAAATCATGTGACTAGTTCAAGGCAGACGGGGGCTGCGTTATCAGACTGTTCATCTTGGAATCAATTCATCTCAATCGTGTCCGGCTGGGAAAAATATTGCTTTCACCCCTCTTGTTGGATTCCCCCCAAACATTTCGGGGGTCTTGATATGTGTTCGGGGGGAGGGGGTCCATTTTATTCTACTGAGAATCCTTCCGGAATCCCCCAACACGAACCATCAGAGTAAGATAAACCACACCCTCAATTCAATCCGGAACCTCGACCCCTGACCTCCTCATGCGAAAGCTACCCCTAGCCGTTAATACATCCATCCATCCATTTTCAACAGCGCTTGTCCGGAAGAGGGTCGCGGGGAGCTGCTGGCGCTTCTCCAATCTGACTTTGGACGGAAGGCAGACCACACCCTGAACTGGTCTTCGGCCGGTCGCAGGGCACATCGAGAGACAAACGACCATCCACGCCCACATCCACACCGTCACTGATCCCACAAATCGGGCGAGTGGACCACTAGACCATCAGCGACTTCATGAATACATACAAAGTACATGTAGACAAGGACAAGACAAGAACAGATTGATTTGCATTGACTCCAGATTGAACAAGATGACCTGGAACCTATCGGGGGGGCTTAATGAAGGCGTCCACATCCACTTTGTCAGTTTTTTTTTTTTTTTTTTCCACTGCGCCTTCGTATGAGCAACACAACGGCTGGGACCGTATGGCCGGTCCACAGCGGCATGGCCCGGCCTCCCGAGATGTGATCCTCTTGTTTCCCGCTACGCCGCGGCCCTTAATGACAATATGGTGGCTCAGACATGAGAGGGAGAGATGCGGGTGCGGTGGGGGTTGATTAGCGGACAATCCCCAAGATGTTTAGCGGGCTTTTTCCACAAAGTGCTTTCGCCCCCGTGTTTCACAGAGATTCTGCTTTTTCTGCTTTGTCCGATGTGCAGTTTAGCTTCTTTTATTTATTCTTTTTTTTTTTAAAATAATCTAACCTTGATCAAGGGGCTACGCCCCCGAATATTAAATCTGGATTGTTTATGCATTACTGTGCGGACTCGTGTCGTACCCTTTTGCTGAGCTTTTTTTTTAAGCAGCCAGCGCCGGCGTCCTGGGGGAATCCCAGGGTTAGCGTGGCCTCAATTCCAAGTGTTGTTCCGGAGTTTATGAACTGTCTTAACGCGGCTGGCAGCTTGCCTTCCCCGTCCCCCTCCCCCCCCCGTCGCTCGGGTTGAGGACAACTCAAGTAATTGCATGTGCGTGTGTGCATGTTTTTCGTATGGATATTGCAAGCGGAAAAGCTCTTGATGTGAAGTCGACGTTAATCCCTCCCGTCTAACTAAGCTGCTAGCTCTTGGGTATAATTTGAAGCCTTCCAATCTGAATCTCAGCGTGCCCCTCTTCGCTTAAGTGGTGGGTTTGCAGACGCGCGGCCACCGCCGGAGCCGCGCGCGGCTTTTTCCCGACGACGTGCTTTGACCTCCGGCCTCCCAACCCCCCCGCACTCACACACGATGGTCCCCGCGGTGTCCCGGCCTTGCGTAATCCAATCCGGAAATGAGGAAAGTGGCAGGGAGAGGCAGATGTTCCCTTGAGTGTTTTGAGCACAGGTTCCCCTTTTTTTTCTTTTTATTCCAATGTGTGTACCAGTTGGAAGCTGGGGCAAGATGACAAGCCTCGACCTGCCCACCGAGTAATATCTCGCCGGCAGTGCCACCCTCACTATGGCAACACACACACACACACACACACACACACACACACACACACACACACACACACACACACACACACACACACACACACACACACACACACTTGTGGGAGTGACAGCAGCCAAGCAAAGCAACCCAATTATTAAGACCCAAGCACCAGGCGGCGCAAAGGCCCTCTTGGAATTGCTGTTTTTCCTCTTCTTATCAAAACACCTGATGAATCGCGCTTCTGGAGGCTGCAGCCTGGACAAAAACTCACAAAGTGAAAAAGATACCTCTCGTAGAATGCAACTGATATTGGTACTACTAATGAAATTAGTAGTAAACTTGAGAGCGTCAGTCACATTGATTCTTCATAAACGTCTTGCATCCGATTCTGTTTATTCATAACAGCCATCGTCCAATCGAAGGCCGTAAACTCAAATTGCGAACGGCGAAAGATTTGGCTTTCGCCAATCGAACGTTGAGACCGTGTATACGAAGCACGGATGATTTATTGGAGCAGTCCCCTCCCTCCCAGCGGTGCCCAGTGGGCTAATTAGCGCCACCTCCAATCCGAGGTGCAACACCACCCGAGAGCATAAGCGCAAATCGCAATTCTGACATGCGCGTTTTAGCCATTAAAGCACTTTTTTTTTGCATTGAGCTCCCTTTCTTTCATTCTCCTCCCCATTTTTCGCCCGGGCGGTATGGCCGTCGCCGTACGGCGGCTGCCGCGCTTGGGCGATTCGGTGGCGTGATGAGGACATCGTGCTGCACTAATGAGTAAACGTGTTGCTCGGCTCAAGGCCGGGGATCTCATCATCCTGGCGTGTGCCCTCGCGCCGCATCGTACACGTTGCACCACGAGTGCTGACACCTCATTTGACTTCACCTTCACAGAAAGTGATGATCAGTCAGAAATGTTTTGATGCTCAGTCAGTACCCAAGAAGTGCCCCTCAATTTTTACCCAAAAGCACCTTGGCAACAGTAGCCGCAATCCCAACCGGGGAAAATCTGGGGGCGGGATCTCCAGGGGGAAAGCAAGGGGATATATGGCTGCCCGGGATCAGATGACGAGGGGGGGTGGGGGCGATGGGTGCCATCATGCAAGTCATCAAACAAAGCAATAAAATGACCGCCATTGGTTTTAATATCGCCGTTCGGGATATTGTCGGAGAGTCGTGCGCGTGCCGGCTTCCAAGTGTCTAGTCTGATTTAAAAGGTCATTCTGCTTGCCTTATAGAAGAAGAGAAGACGGTCCTCTTTGATTTTTGGACTCGATTCTCTCCTCATAACACATATTGCACCAATTGAATGGAAATCAGTCCATACTCGTACTCTCATTGGAGGAAATCAACAAACACGCTGTCGTGTCCCACATTGATCACCGCGTGAGCTGCGTGTGATTTCATTTTCATTTGGGTTCTTGTCATCACGGGAGCTTAGCGCACCCCTCGTGTGATTGCTCTGTGATCTCAAACACCCACAGAGGGAGCCCCCCCCCCCGATCCTGCCGTTGCCCGGGGCTTTCCCCGTCGTCGCAGTGGGCTTGCCTTTGATATGAGCCACCGCCATTAGATGTCCTGTTCCAGCGCATTAGTTCCAAGGCTGACGAGGCCAGGGTGGCCTGCGCCTGGATGTCAGTCGGGCTGGCTGGAAAAAAAAAAAAACAAATGTGATAAGAACAATCGAGGGCGGGTTCGGCGGCCGATGTCATGTGGTCTAGACTGGAGTCAAACTGGTTGCGATTTGTGGCAATTCCAGCCTGTCACATCCAGCAGCTGTCATCCAGCTGGAGATTTATTTATCTTTCCTCAAACCACAGCTCGCGACTGTGATGCGGCGATTCCACAATCCCCTTTCACCTGCTTGCTCATTCCCAGCCTTACGCCTCATCTCGGAGCCTCTGACGGGAGGGTTGGAAGCGATAGGGAAACACCCGCCAGTCAGTCCGGAGCGCCTCCATTGTTTGCCTCTGTTTTTGAAAGCCACTGTCCTAGGATGCAAACAATCGGCAGTTACACAATCCCCTTCGGTGGCGCAATGACAAACTCATGCCGCTTTTCCATTGCAGATTCACGAAGGGCACCTGCCTCGGTTTCTTATACGTTACAATTTGGATTGCCTTTGCATAATGTGACGACTCTGCACAGTACGGGTCATCAAATGCACAGAAGCTTTCACCAAGAGAAGAAAACCATCATTTCCAGGTTTACTGAAGACAAATACCGTCTCTTCGGTATTGCGTTTTTCCAACAATACTCAAAACTCTCTCTCAAATGCATATGCGGACTTCTCGCCCCAAAGAAAGCCATAGGTGGCGCTATAAGCCTCAACCGTCTGGCCATTTCATGCAAAGACAATGAAAGTTGGCAGCGCGGTTACCTTTTGACCTTTACTTTGTTTCAACACATCTGTCCTATTCATTTGATGACTTGGTTTTTATACGTTGAGAGACCGGCTGGCGTAAAAAGCAGAGGCAAATTCTGTGGGAGGCATGCGACATGAAACAGAAGCACAGAAGGCAATATAAGCTGCAGAGACGCCAGCGAGAGGATGCAACCAGTATGCCGGAATAATAAATCAGTCTCGCTGGCGGGCAGCCAGGCGCAGTGTGAGGGCAGGGTTCAGATAAAGAGAAGGATAGGAGACTTGGAAGTTGGCCATTTCTCCTTTTTTTCCACCCCCTTTCCTACCCACTAGCTCCCTCCTCTCTATTTATTGTGGGTGCCAAGATCGTTTGCCAAAAAGTAATGGAAACTCCCTTGTAGCGTGCGTGGAAGAGGAGCAGCTCTGTATTTAATTGCTCCGGTCTCATCCATTTGGTTTACTGCATCCGCTGCACTCTTGAGTTGACCCCCGTGTTGCTTTAGCCAAAGGCGCCGTTCGTGCATTTTCTCTTCCCTTTGTCCTCCTTCGGGTCACCGGTGAGCTGGAGCTCATCTCGGCTTGACTTTGGGCGAGAGTCTAACTCGGACCAGTCGTCACCCACTCATGCAGCCGTAGACAATTTTGAGTCTTCGATGAACATCAAAAGCCTTTTTGGGGGGGGAAAGGTGAGGAAGCCGGAGCACCGGCAGAAAAGCCCCACATGAACATGCGAGTGGAATTTGAACATGCTCCCCATCTTGTTTGCCACCCGAACTCTCCAGCCACTGTGCCAAGCTCATGTGTCAACATGCAATGAAGCCCTCGTTGCCTTCCGATCGCGCTTATCACCCAAAGCTGCGGTTACACCCCGGACTGGTCCCCTGTCAGTCACAAGGGGACGCGGTTGACAGAGCGGCATTCACCTGAAAAGGCCTGATTCTGACGCAAATGCGAATGTCTTGGACTGAATCCTCCCGTCGGATTCCGGGCTCGAAAACAAGAAGCGTCCCTGTTACAATTTGAGTGTGGAAGCCACAGCCGACCTTGGAGAAAGAGAAAACACAACCCTCCCCCAAACATTTACCATCACAACATCAAAGATGAGTGTTGCACAGATTGCCCTGCAATGCCGCTTGCAAAAAAAAAAAAAAAAAACAAGTTCTCCCTTGGCCCCCCCCCATCGTCCCTCCCTCTGTTCTCTGCCCTTCCTCGCCTCACTCCGGAGCGCCGAGGTTTATCAGAGTGCAAAGGCAACGAAAACGCTGACACAGTGGAGTCCGCCACTGCGCCTCGTTATTGCCACTCACATTTCAGAGCTGTCAGGGGCCCGCTGGTGGTGGTGTGGGGGAAATTGAACGGCCTGCACAGCCCCCCCCCCCTTCCCCCTCTTCACCCAACCAGCCACCACCAAATCCACCAGTCGTCAGAACATCACCTGTCATTTTTCTCCAACAAAACCAGGGCAGTTCTTCAACTGGATGCGGTGGTGGGAGCTTGTGTTTTTGTTGCATTTGTTTGAAGGGGATAAGGAGCTTATTTTTTGGGGTGGGGGGGGGGGATTGGGGGTTGCAGCAGAGGGACTTGAGTATAAAGTTTTCAGTTCAGGGGTGAGTTAGTCGTCTGGATGAACATTTTGGTGAGTCTCTGTAGAAGCTGAATGGCACCTCCATTTAGTGGCGGCGGTTGTCGACCTTGAATCTTTTTTTTTTTTTTTGTTTGATTAGTGGCTCGGAGATCTCTTCGACAACCTCGAAGAAAGTCATTTGGATCTTTTTCAACTTTTGGACCTGGATGACAGACTTTCGGTAAAATCCTTGCGTTCTCCTGGCTTTCTGCTCGGCCTGGAGCAAGCAGGTCAAACCCAAATGTTTGCAACCCAAAGGTGTCGCTTGTCGTCCAGCTTTCATCTAAAAAAAGGCTTCTTGACATTTTCATTCACACCGCCGAGACAACCTCAAGTCCATTTGCCGTCATCACATTTTTGTGCCGTACCTTGACCAGACTGACAATCAAATCCTGCGGTTGTACTTTCAGACTTTGGAGATATTTCTCCAGGAGCAAACATGTCTTATGGAGAAAAAAAACAAAACTCAGAAATGCTCCATCGAGATAAATCCACGCGGCGGTCATAAATGCGCAGGCAGCAAACGGAAAATTCTCCTCTGTGCGCCACCTGCTTCTCCCCACCATGCGTCTCTGACGTTTTCCTCTCCCCTGCAGCTCATCAGGGATTAGGGAAATTGCCTGGAATGAAAGAAATCTGTTCTTTGATGGGCCTTTTTCATGCATATGGTGGCAAAGGCACAGCTGGAGGTTTTTGTGTCACAGCCAAGCAAAAAGGCTTCAGCTGCGGAAAGAAGCCAATCGCGGCAAATCATCGGGCCCGTTTCCCCTCCTGGAAGGCGGCTATTTTTAGACGGCGCCCGCTTCCTTCCGTTCAATGTCGCGTTTGGATCTGCGAGTCAGTCAAGTAGGTCGTCTGCCGCGGCTGAGCTTCACCCGGTCTGCTTTGGCATTCTGGCAGCAGATGCTTGCCGAATCGGTCCTCTTGAACCGCAGCCCTGCCCTCTTTGAGTCGAATTGCCTCTCCAAACAGCACATTCACCGCAACGCCCCCCCCCACCCCCACCCGCACCCTTCCCGCGGTTCGGCTTCAGTTCCGCGCAAAGTGCTCACGGCTTGGCTCTTGACTGCGGCTTACGGCCGAGTGGATGCCAGTGGAAGTCATGAGGCCCCTCCTCAAGCGTGGGCGCGCCCGGCAGGCCAGGTAGCCAGCCCTCTATAATTGCGGCCGCATGTTTCGGGCAGGCGGGCCGTCACCGCTTGATGCTGTCCCGTTTTAGCGAGGACTGCGTCGCAATACCACACGACATGTTGCGTGTCACCACTGTACTTGTAATTGTATACGCACGCTCCTTTTTTATAGGCAGATCGAAACACGTCGAGTTGAGGTGCGGGGTTGGATTCCGGCTGTGGAGTTTGCATGTTCTCCCCGTGCCTGCGTGGGTTTCCTCCGGGTACTCCCAAGTTTCCTCCCACGTTCCAAAAACTTGCGTGGTAGTTTTCAATTGTCCCTGGTGTGATTGTGAGAGCGCGTGGCGACCAGTTCAAGGTGTCCCCTGACGACTGCGGCTGGGTTGAGGCTCCACCATGCCCGCGACCCTCCGCGGGAGAAGTGGAGCAGAAAATGGATGGATGGATGTTTGAGCTTTGACATCACAACATGGAACAAAAAAATATTCCTTTCAGTTCGGACATTTTTCCCATTTTTAAATTTTTGGTCTCCTGTTTTTTTTTTTCCAGAGCTGAATACTGGATGGATGTTCAGCGGTGTTCAAAGTAAAGTCACAGTTTGGTTTCAGTGTTCATATGTCCAGTATCACAAACAAAAGTGCGGACTGGATGCCCATGAGCCCTCTTACATTACTTCACACACTTTAATGTACTCCATTGCTGTGGGGATTGACTTTTATTCATGAAAAACATCATTTGAAAAAATGTTTAAGATGCACTCTCTGTCGATGGCTCATTCCAACATCGTCGGCTTTGTGTTATCTTAACGCACTTTAATAGTATGGCCTGGGGATTTAAAAAAAAAAATAGTAAAAAGATCGAGCAGCAAAAGGCTGAGATGAACTGCAGTGGGTTTTATTGACGAGCTCATCCTCATTATGCAGACGCTCACCTTTGACCTTTGCGCGGCGGCGGGTGTGTGTTTAGGCGAGCGTTAACATGCTAAATGTATTCTATTATTGCCAGAGGAGACCCAGGCAGGGAGTCATAAAGCAAACAAATGAGCACCGGGCACCCTCAAATTTCCCTTATTCCCACTTAATGACTTGCGTGTAAATACTCGATTTTCCGCTTTTTTGCTTTTGACTCACGACGGCATTTTTTTTTTTTTTTTTTTTTTTATGGTTTTATGTACTGTCAGTTTTCTGCCTTCTCTCTCTCTCTCCCTTCAGGATAAACATTTTTGTGTGCCTCTCGCTTCCCTCGGATCTCTCTCGGCTTTGTTTTAACCACAGCAGAGAGACTTTGATCGTGTGCAGATGCCTTATTTTTGGACATGTATTTTTAAGCGTGCGCTAATAACCCGCACAGAAGCAGATGTGGAGCAGAAGGAGCAAAAAAAAAAGATGGGAAGCGCGTGCGTGTTTGCGCGCACGCCGGCCTGCTTTCTTCATTGTGGAAAATGACAGCGTTACACAGGCCGGCGGAGCCAATGACTCGCCGTCGTGTTGCCCCAGTCAAGTCAAGGGTGGAAAGAAGGGTGGCCGAGCTGTATTTGCGTTAGCTGTCCCTCGCCAGAGGAACCGCCAGCAGACCGAGCGAGTTGCTTCGCTGTGGTCTCCCCCCTCGGTTTGTCGCGCCCTGGCTCGGATGCCTGGCGTAAAAATAACAGCAAAGACATCGTGGGTTCTCATTTAATGACTGAGAAAAGACCCAAAATAAGCACGCGCCGCGGAGGAGGATTTGGGGCGGGGGAACATGTCCTTAGAACAAATCGGCATCTTTTTTTTTTCTTTGAAGTCGAGATCATATGGGCTCAATATCGACGGTGTGCTTTTGTGCTTGATTTTGGCTCTTTGGTTACATAAACAAGTGTCGCGATGTCACTTTGTGTTTTACCCTTCCTGCCATCTTGCGTCACCTCCTCAAAGATAAAAAGAAATTCCAGTTGCTTTTAAAGATGAAAAAAGGCAGGATTAAAAAAACAAAACAAAAACATTATATATGAAGTATAACCCTTGGGCTACGTTAACTTAGCAATGTGTCGCTACGGTAACTTAACCCACAAAAAGGTCTCAAGAAGCCGCGCCTAAAAAGGCACAGGAACTCTGCTGTCTTAGTTTGAAGAGGCCATTTTTGGGGTCGTTTTGGCTTTTTTTGAGGGTTGCTTCAAAGACAAACCTGTCCTTGAGATTTTGTCCGACTGCTGCGAAATTGGAGCCGCGAGATCGGGGGTGTCAAATTTATTTTTGCCACGGGCCATTTCTGTGAACCCAAGTTCTCTCATATTTCATAAAGACAGCAATTTGATGACTATCAGAGGCCACGTTTGTTCAAATATGAATACATTTATTTGAAAAGAGGGAATGGTAACAAAAATGCTTGCAATGTCCGAATGCTTTTCAAAATGAAGACAATTTGCACTGTTGGTATTTTAGCAAGGAACACAATTGCTTGGGCCACATTAAACGATGTGACAGGCCGGATCGAGCTCCGACTTGGCCCCTGACCGTTGGAGAACCAAACTCGTTCTTCGTAAGAACTCGTTAATCACCAACGAAGCACAGCACTGGCCCTGGCACCAAATTGTTTTTTTTGGGGGGGGGGGGGGGGGGAAAACTGGTTTATACATTGTGTTCATTCATTCACACAATAGTTCACATCAGCTACATATACACACTTTTTTTTTTAATGTGTGCGAAAAATGTTGATAAGAGTTAATCTGCAATTGACAAAACGGCAGGTTTAAATCCGCAGCTCTTCCTCGGCAGCTCTTATCTTCTCAGTCCCGCAGGAAAGTTGGGCTTTATACCTTCCCGTCGTGAAGCTAATGGGGGCCGCACGATCTCCGTCACACCGCAACAAGTCCAAATAAAATCCCTCCCGCTACCTGCGCAAGGTCACAACTGCAGCAATTAACCGCAATCGACTCAACACATAAGCTTCCCACTCTCGGACAAAAGCAGGCAGCGGCGCTGTCCAGGATGGTGGATGCCCTTGGGGGCGTGGCTACCGTCGTGGATTGCTTATCCTTACTTAGGGGGTTCTCGCTGACCTGAGTGAGATGAGGTCAGCGTCCTCTCGGATATTTTCCACGCAAATCCACTTCCCCGCAGCGCTCCGCCTCGTCTTCGCTTCAGCTCGAGCAGCCCGCCCGAGGGAAGAGACGCCTGAAATGAGATGAGGGTGGCGCCGTTTCCACTCCCTCTTTGCGTTTCGTCTTTTTTGGGGGGGTAGAAAAGCAGCATTATGGCCAAAGTGTGGTCGCGGCATCGCTGCCGCAGTGGAACGTCGTATGGGATAGGATGGAAAATACATGTGCAACGTTGCTCAGAGTATCCCGTACATAGCCTGACTATTCTTGTTCCAGGAAGTGGTCAACCTCAAATGTCTTAATCAGTTAGTTCATCGATAAGAAGGCAGGTCAGTACGTCGGGAGAGAAGGAGGCGCAGACGGAGGGTCGTAGCCTGTTGCCTCGCCGCTGTGAGCGCGTGCCCTTTTCAGATGGGCGTACCTCGCGCTTGTGTTTTTGTTGTAACTTGTAACTGAAAAGACGACAGTCAAAGGAACACGATCCGACATCATCAGCATCGAGCTGTGCTGCCGTCCAAGTAAGCTTAGTTCGCTACCGACGACGCACCTGAGAGACTGAGAAGATTTAAGGCCCTCCCGGCTCGGTCATCCTGCAATCTGTTTGACGAGACTCTATCCGCATGATACCAGACGGAGTGTAAAAGCAAAAATAAGGCCAAACACTGGGCGCAACGCAGCCCCGATTAATCTGCGAGCCTCCGTGGAGCAATGCTGCTGTTTCGAATCATGTTTTCCGACATGCGGTGTCAAAAGAGCTTACACAGCCCACTGAGTTGGCAGGAACAATTTTATTCTCGCCTCGGCTTTTCATGTCGCTCTTAATGGAGAGAGCAACGCCTTATTATGTTCTCATAATCGTACAGGACCGGCCTCGGCGGTCGGGTAACGGATGACGACGTCAGAGCGAAATGGAAGAACGACGATGCGCCTTTTGAGATGCAATGCTTTTGGGGCTCGGTGGACATTTCTTTATTTTTTTTTGGTTTTGCATTCCCACCCACTCAAAGATGCAGTCTAGACGCGCCATATGTTCATGCGTATAGAAATAACCTGGCATTGGTCTCCGAGCAGGTGGCATGATGTGTCGACATCGCCAACTGGGTCCGAGCGAACATGCGGTACAAACATCATCTGGAAAAAGTCGTCTCCATATGGGAGCGACTGGCTTGCGATGACGTGTAGAACTGCCGCAAAGACCCAAACCCACCCGTCGGGTCGTCTATCCCTGATCCCTCCACGCTCGCATGACACCTCTCAGCTTTTGTCGCGCGGTTGCGTTGAGCCCGCGAGTGCATGTCAAATTGTTTCTCTCGGATGCGGATAAAGGAAACGATCGGGGCTAATAGGGACCCGCCGGGCGTGCAGCTCGGCGGGATAAAGAATGGAAAACGGTCAAGGTTGAGAGAGTGCTTTTCCTCGGGAGGTCAGGGGTCGAGCGGATTAGCAGATGTCAGAGGGAGAAGAGTTAGCGGTGCGCAGAATGCGCACCTGGGAATACGATCGTTGCAGTATCGTTGATTAAATCTTTTCGGAAGAATGTATCATCGAAGATTTGTTGCCGTTTTCCCTTTTTAACGCCATGTTTCTCGATTTTTTTTTTTCCCCTATGTCCGTCATTGACACCTTCTCCCCGATCAACGATGCTCTTGGGCCTCTATAGGTAAGTGAACATCCGTCTTCAATGCGCCTTAAAATACAACATTTGCGCCGGCGTGTGCAACCGGTGGCTCCGTTACACCTCTTGATGACATTTAGCAAACAGGCTGAAGAGGGCAAAGAGTTTGAAGAACTAATGCCGCTAATAGGATATCCCCGACCATGTTCGATTGCCTCTCCAATTACTTACTTTCCAAAGAATCCCACTCCAATCCCCCCGGATGAGGAGTTAATGTTTGTTCGGTGGACACCCGTCAGTGTGTGTTTAAGCCCATCTGGGATCCTGCGGGAGCGCAGAGGAAAGAAGAGACCCAGTGATAAGCAACTCAATGGAGCTGATCTGGCACTTTTGAGAACATTCGCAGCGGATGCCACGTGAGGTTATCCGGAATGCGAGCGCTCCTTCAAGGCGAGTTACTTGGTACCAGATGGACAATGTCAGGGAGGGAGCAGCTGAGAAGTTTGATGAGTCGCTTTGCAGAGAGAGAGAGAGAGAGAGAGCAGGAAGCAAGGCCTCCCGCAGATCCATATGGAGGACGGAGTTGCGCCGCGTCACGTGGAGAACATATTTGCGGTGGTCCTTCCGCCCTCAACAGCTGCTTTGTCCCCGTAGTCAAACTCTAGGTGCCGGTCCTTGCGTCCTGCTCCATTACAGCCCGAAAATATGCAGCATTTTCATGTCAGGCTTTTATTGTTTCTCTTGGTTACGGTGCTCTGCTTATTCAGAGTGGGTCAGTTTGGTTAAGGTTATGAGGTTAGGGTTCAGGATTCAGTCCAGTTTTGTTGGCGTTGGGGTTCGGGCCATGCTACAGTCTCCTACTTATGAACCACATGTCTGGCTTAGGTGTTGGAGTTTTGGGCACTAAATTTAAAGCATTGCTTGGAAATGTGGCTTTACTCCCAGTTTTGGGACCACCGTTTCATTTCAATAAATCCTCCGTTTTTGGCAGATCCAGTGTAGTCAGTGTAGGTATGATTCTCAATGCCCTCCCCATCCTTGTCTTTTTGGCATTCCTCCCCCACTTCCACTCTAGGAGAGGAAGGGAAGTGATCAAGGCAGTGTCCAATTTGCTCGACCGTAGCCTGATAACTGCTCATGAGGGCCCTCGTGGTTCCCCGGGCCCATCTGTATCTCGCCGTGGACACACTGAGTTTTTCACGTCTCGATTTTGGGTGCGCCACAGGGCACTTGGAAGGCGATTAACATTTGTTAAAAACAATCTGCCTCTCATCAGACCAGAAGCCTCGCTTGCGATTTCTCTCCAGATGCATTTGATGACATCAGAGGCTGGAAATGACTTTGAGTAAACGCCATGATTCAGCATCTCCTTTTTGTCATGATTGGCACAGGTTGATGCAGCAAGTCCTGGAGGGCCATCGCCATCTTTTTCTTGGACGTTCCTTACTTGCTGGCAGCCCGTGTCTTTTGTGCGCGGCAGTGTGTGTTTGCGGGAGTGTGTGAAGCCTTCTTCGTCTTCCAGCGTCCGACAGATTTCGCTCTTTGCACGTGCGTGGCTGACATTGAGTGTATTTTGGGGAGCGTGATGCCACTTGCGTGTGGATTCTGGATCAGGTCTTGGCCAGTGGCACCAACGCAATGAAACGGAACTGTAGATTTTCGCTTTTGATTGGTCACTCATTTGTAAACTTTGAATTTGAAGCATAAACACTTTCCTGAACTGTTATAAAACCAAAAAAAAAATGTCAAGCAGTGAGTTGGAATCTTACTCTTCCAGTTTTGGATGAGTCCGATTTTTCTATTTCTATAAGTAAAACAATGACACCTTCCTTATTTTGGGGGGTTTGTTTTTTTTAGTTTCTGGCACTTCTGGCTCGTTCAACGGGCCCAGGGACATTTTTGCTGTTTCTGATAAATGAACGTGAACAGGGGGGCTAAATTCAAGGATTGTATGTGAACATCACACGCATATTCATGCGGAACTCCGTCTTTCTACATACGTGTTCAATTTGTATTTCGCAGCAGTTTGATCGTGCGGTGTCCCTTGCCAGTTATTCTATTGGCCAGCGTGCCCTCATGCTGAGTATCCTGCAAGGTGATATGGGAACACGTCAACCCCCCGCCGCAGAGTCACAACCCATCAGGGGTTCTTTGCTTTGGCTCGAATGCAAACAGGCGGTGACGCGGTGGAGCCGCTGTCTGTCATCGCTAATCGAATGAAAACATCAAAGCGAGTGAGAAACGTGGATCTGCAATCCCATTTTCCTGTGTAAAATCTGGTACGCGCACTTTTTTTTTATTTTGGCTTGCTCAGTTGACTCTATATTCTCATCGTCATCACTTTTGCGGCTTGACGTGTTTCCATCTCGGCAATTCAGCCGGGCAGAAAGCGCCTTTGCCGGCCCTGCCGAAACCAGACTTTGCATTTTACGATCCGAATAAAACCTGGCAACTACCCGGACGTTGTTTGGAATTCCCCAGAGTGTACGAGCCCCTGCGCTATTCTTGGAGTTTGCACTTGTTTTGTGACTCAAGGTAAAGTTCTGAACGCGGCCGCCACCAGGCGAAGGAATACGACTGGTTTGTCATTTGAAATCCTGTTCCTTGACTTGGCCGAGCGAGGAGCCGAAGCCACAACGCATTCCCGAAATGTTTGCCCGAGTGCGTCAGGGCTAATTGTTATTTGAATATTATGCCGTGAGACGGATTCCTCCGCTCGCTGCGTGTCCAGACCCGGTGAAAAGCCGCAAACAGACTCTGCGGGACGCTTACGCAATGACATGTCATCACCTTTGCACGTTATCGACGACACGCACTTCCATGTTTGGTTTACAAAGTGAGGGTTTGGATAAGGGCCACAGGGCAAGGAGAACACACAAGGTGGATTTGTCTAAAGTGGTCCAAATAAACACACGAGACCTTGGATTGCTTCATTCCTGCAATCGCTAACCAGTTTGCCCAAGTGCTCCCATGCTCCCTCGCCATCATGAGCTTCTATCTTTCGGAGCACATTTTCAAGCAGCCGCTATTATCCTTGAAGTTATGCTAGCGTAAAGCTAATGAGAAAAAGTGCGGCAACCCGCACGCTCCGACGAGACCGCAGCTCGATTAATGGTAACGCGACCCCTAATAATGTCTCGGGAACGAGGGGCAATCATCCGTACTTGTTTTCATTTTTCCCTCGTCTGGCTTTCAACAAACGACAGGGCCCGCCGGCCGGACCTTGTGCGCGGGGAGGGAGTATTTGTTTTGCCAGCTTCTCTCGCAAGGCCTGCTGCAGAAAGAGAGCTCCTTGTGTTTGTTGGCATGCAGGGCAGACCAGGACCGGAGGAGCTCTGGCAAAGCTGCTCGTTAGAGCCGACACGGTGCGATCCGGTTACCCCAGCGGTGACCGCGGAGAAATCTGCGGCGACAGGATGGGACGACGGAAGCCTTCTGGGAAGGAAAAATAAATAGCCAGCATGCGTGGCATCTATATTGCCGCTTCTCTATCCCACATTTGGGCCCTTTTTGCCCCCCTTCTTGGGGAATATGCTTAAGGGTAAGGATTAGGGTTAGAGCCCTGCTACCGTTTAGAAGCTATTAGCCACATTTCTTCAAAGTGGCTCTCTCCAGTTTGAGGTTGGGGGGTGGGGGCTATTGATGAGAGGGTTTGGGTGAGGGTTCGAGCCATTGGGCAATCTGAAATCTGGAAGACACGTTTCTTCAAAGCAGTTCAGTCCGGTAAGTGTTGGTGTTCGGGTTTCGGGTTTCAGCGTTTGAGGGACATGCTTAGGGCTGTGGTGCACTTTGAAACCGGAAGCCCCCATTTGGTTTTGGGACAGTTACCATCGGCCGTCCTCTTCTCTTTAAGAGATGAGGTTGAGAGGTAAATTTCGGGTCTGGATCACGGTACAGTCTGAAACCCGCGAGGGACGTTTGTTCAAAGTGATTCCCTCCTCTTATTGTTTCGGGTTGGAGTTGGGTCAGAGGGCGAGGGTTGGGGCAAAGAGCGCTGCTCCACGTGAATAGTTTCACGTGAATAGTTTCATGCGGAGCTGCCATTGCCACAGGTCCTTGCTCCCCAGCGGTGGCCTTGGAGACTGGATGGCCACGGCATGGGACCACGTGTTGAAGAAATTCCATTTGGCAGGGTCTGTAATGGCCCCCAGTTTGCCCCCCACTCCAAAGAGCCCATTCGCCTCCTCTAAACTTGAGAGGCTTTCAGGTGAGAGACCGCAGGCTGGCATCTCCGTCCGCGTCCCCGGTGACTCACCTCGTCTTCCACTCCGGTCGCCGAGCGCTCACTGAGGTGTAATTAGCCCGCCGACGCAGAACTCGCGTGAACGTACAGTCATTTGTGCCGAGTGTTGAAACGAAGCCCGTGGCAGCGCCGCGGCTTGTGTAAACAAATCATGTGGCGCTCGTGGCAGGCGGCCACTGCAATCTTCACTCCTTTATTTATCCACTTACTCATCCGCCGGGTCACTTAGCTTTGCTCGGCGGCCTCGCTTCTGACACATAATCAGATTTAGCGCACGGCCAGAAGCGCGTCGTCTTCGCCCTCTGGCCTCCCTCGGCTTTTATTGGGAGTTTTCAATCTTTTGTCCTTAAGCGTTGTCGCTTCTTTGTTTCGGTTTATTACTTCTCAATGTTGTTTGCGCGTGGCTACCTTTGATGCTTTTTGCAGGGTGCAACACAAGGCTTAGGGTTTCAAATTGGGGCGCCGAACAAGGGTTTCAAGTTAGGGTTGGAAGGCAGGCTCGGCGTTTCAAAGCAGGGCTTTTTTGTTCGTTTTTTTAAGGCCGGGTTGGGTTTCCAAGAAGGGTGGCAGTTTCAAGTTAGTGTTTCAATTTTTCGGTTCCGATTTCAAATGAGTTTTAAACCTGGGATGTGAGGTTTCAAATCAGGTCTTCAAGCCAACGTTGGGGTTTTCAGTTTCGGGTTTTGAGCTGGGCCTCGGGGTGAGGGTCGCAATCCTCTGCCAGGGTTCCGACATCGAGCTGCGTTTCTGTTTGCCTGTTTTGAAGTCCGGTTCGAGTGTTGTTTACCACCACCGAGCGAGGCGGTTATCTTTTTTTTTTTTTTTTGGAACGAGATTGAGATGGTCTTCATTCAATTTTGACACCGGTAATTAGGATCGGGGCGATGGGTCAAGAGTCGCGGGGTTAAAATTGCCCATTTAACCTTCGCCATCCTTCTTCCTGATAGAGGGAGGAGCGGGGACGAAGAAACGCCGAGTCGTCGAGGCAGACAGTTGGCGCATCGGGGCTTTGAAAGCGAGGTGGGGGGTGAGGGGAGGGGGGTAAGCAGACAAGACCAGACCGGACTTCCAGCGATGATAGATCGAAGAAATAAAAGAAAGACTGAAATGATTCATCACTTGGGAAAAGGTATTAGTGTGATTGAAGGAGCGTAAAAGGGGGCGGGAGAAGCAGTTAAAAGCTGCATGTTGGGGAAAGAGCGGGTATTAACGGCCCGGAGCAGATGGAGGGAGTTCCGCGGGTTTGTTAAATGGTCATGAGACGCGGCCGTGGAACGGCTCGTCTTTTGTCTTATCCCCATGCGTGGCCTTCAAAGTGCCATTTTTACACCCCCCCCCCGCCCTTTCTTGCGAGTGTTAAGGGGATTAGGAGTTTTTTTGCCAGGCAGACCGGGGGTTGGAGATGAATGCCTCTTCGTTTGAATCCAAGATGGTCATTATCGTTCCCACATGGTGCCTCCAGATAAACACCCCCGTAACCCCCCCGACGAAGCCAGGCGGTTTTGTTGTCCGTCCCGTTTCGGTCTTTTGTCTCGTCATTTTCTCGGAAAACGTGATAGCGCTGCCTTTTGCTTTTGTGTCGGCTTCCCGCTAAGGCAGCCCGAGGCCTCGCATGGCCCCGACATGCAATGCGGCGGCTCATTTGCAATATCAATAAATACATCACGTCCCGTCCTAAACAAGCGCTTTGAAATACATCTGGACGACAATTACGTCGCTGATTAATCCTCCTGCCGCCCGGCGGAAAATTAATCGTGCCTAATTGCGGTATACGCCGTGATTAATTGTCGAAAGAATCAAGCCCGTTTTTTTCAAATAAAACACAAGCCTCTATGACGCAGTTGTTTGCTTAGCCTCTTTGTAATCCTCCCTTTGCTTTTTAAAGCATGCGTTTAAAAATGGAAAGAAAAAAAAAGAGATATATTGAACAGTCTTGTGAGTGAGCCATTCTATTTTTTTTGGACTTCAGTCGAGAGTACAACAGTAAATGTTTCTCCATTTCCGTTTTGCGTTTCCTTGGGAGCAAATGACAGGCTTGAAAGCCATTTCTCACATGGATTCCCCTAATGGCTCTCTGCGTCTCATTCTTCTCCAATCAGAGCCCGGGCGTGATTAGTCCCGTCAGTCAGCAGTAAGAAGCCTTCCGGCCGCCGGTGGGCCGTGTCTAAGTCGCGCCGCGCGATGCCCCTCCCATGAGCCATTTCTTCCCCTGGCCGGCTTTTGTCGCGACCGTTGGGTATTGTGGTGCGAGGCGGCCTGCCGACTCTCCTTTCTGTGGGGTCATTGTCTGAGGATGTCTTCAATCCCGGAGACTAAATGGCAACTTTCACAACCCTTTTCATTTTGCTCTTGCTCAACACGCGAACCCTCATCCCGTGTTTGCTCAAGTTCATCTTTGGCGCTACGATTAAGCATTCATTCGGGCGTGTGATCGATTTTCTTCCAGCTGCTGGAGGTCAATGTTTCAAAATGTTCCCGATTAGTTTCCTCTGTTGGACCTGGCGCTCTGCTCCTGATCCTTGATTGAATCGGCTTGAAAGATCACAGACAAACACGCGATCGAAAGCGCTCCCCGAGTGTCTTCATGGTCAAATTGTCCCAAGGCTAAAATGATTGTGGCACACTCTTTTTTGAAATTTGTTTGCGTTTGATTTTGAAGTTGATGGAGGCAGCCCTTCGTACGCTTCTCAGCGAGTGTGGCGGACGCATCGCCGTGTGCGGCTTATCATTAGTTCGCGCTGGGAAAAGGGTGAACACTAAATTGTGCTCAGCCTTCGCTGTCATGGGCAAAGGAACTCGGTGTGGGGGGCGGCGGTGGGGGGGGGATCTTTTGTGAATGATCCTCACTGATGTATCCCAGTCTGGCAAAATGGAGTCACTTTTCCATTGTCGAAACAAACAAGCCCCCCAAAAAATCCAACTCATTTTACCCATGAAGCTTCCAGTCCGTCATTCAAGCTCCCTTTCCCAACGTGCGTTTTCTAATAGAAGATCCTGTCCATTGATGACCACCGTGGTCCATTAATCTTCATCAGGTTCCATCACGGCGGAGCCCTGCTGATCCCCAGGGGGGGTCCCCACCACTCCCGATTCTGGTCGTTTCTTCTTCATTGCCTCTCACTTGCCCCGAAGGCTCCGTGCATATTCTCATCAAGCCGTATGGAGAGAAGCACCCGGTGACAGGTGGAATTGCTCTCTATTGCGCTAAAGCCGTTTGCCTTTCTCATTGCTAAGCAGACTGTGGATAAGAATGGCTGCAGTGGAGGGGGAAGGCGGGTGGTGGGGGGGCTCCGGTGCGTTGGAGCGTACACAAGGCCAGTATAGCCATGCTGCGGGCCCAGTCTATTTCCACCGGAACGGTCCGGTCTGACACGAGACTGAAATGGCAGGCAGAGGCCAGTTAATGGGCCTGTCAACACAGCCAAGCTCGCTTGGAGTTTACCGCTTGACCGTCATTTTCTCCACGTGCGCACCGTGCGCCTACGTGCACCGCCGCCCTCTCATCACTCAAGCTGAATGGATGTCAGGCAGCTTCTCCCCCACACTGGTGGACTGTCACGCTGGAGATGGAAGGGGAGGGTGTGTGGTCCGGTTACACACACACACACCCACTCCCTTTTCTTTTTTTTTTTTTTTTGAACATGGTGCCCATTTTGAGGCATTTTCGTGTTTGACGTGCTCTGACACCCTGTCAGAAAAGCACAATGACCTGCAAACAAGAGTAAGGGAGACACGGCAGAAGACCGCCACTCTCCAAGTCTCGCCAGCCGTGAAGTGACTGCCCATATTCACGCCGCGTCCCAAGTTTATTGCTGTACTCTGGTCAAACGGTTACAACGCTACTAACTTTCAAACTCTCTGTGCAGTAAAAGGTGCTCGTAGGAATGGGGACTCCAGTTTATCTGGAAGAACAGATCCAACAATGAGTACCGTTACCCATTTCCTTCTCGCGTAGAAAACCACAAGGACTTCAAGGGCCGAGCGGCCAGTGGTACAGTCCGACGGCGCAGCTTGTGGCTTGACAGCGACGTTGCTCGCTCGCTCCCAAAGTGTCTCTTTATCAAACGGCTGTCTAAAGTGAGGTTGCCCCCTCTCCCTTATTTTATGAGGCTTTTATGAGTCCTCCGTCGCCTCCCCCTTCGCTCTGCCATTGCGGGTAACCCGGCGGCATCTTCCGCCGCCGTGCTTAAATGTTTAGAAGCCCTCTTTCCCCTTCAGCTTTTACGGTTTGGTGACCGTTTTATTGTTTTACCATGCCCATAATTTATACGGCCTGTTCGAATATTATTGCCTTTGTCCTTTTTATCCTTTCTTTTGTACGCGATTGGCTTTTTACTGTGTTTGTGCACTCAAATGAGGATGAATACCTGGCCAGATGCTCGGCCTCCCGTTTACGAGTCTGTCGGTCCAAACAGAGAGATGGTATTTTTCCCCAAACGCGCTACCTCCTGTTTGATTCTTTGTTTGGCTTCTGATGTCATGTCCGCAAGGTCTGCTCGCCCTTGCAGATAGAGAGCCTTTCATTGGCCCCGTAAATGTTGCCGTGATTCACGGCCTGGCTTTTTACTGTGTTTGTGCACTCAAATGAGGATGAATACCTGGCCAGATGCTCGGCCTCCCGTTTACGAGTCTGTCGGTCCAAACAGAGAGATGGTATTTGATTCTTTGTTTGGCTTCTGATCTCATGTCCGCAAGGTCTGCTCGCCCTTGCGGATAGAGAGCCTTTCATTGGCCCCGTAAATGTTGCGGTGATTCACGGCTGGTCATTCCGGCACGTGTCCACGGGTCAGAGTGGCAAGTCACCACCGATCGACGCTACGTATTTTGCGTCAAGGAAAAAGGGCTCAAGGAAAAAAATCTGGCCACCCGGCTTCATCTCATCCTTTCGACTTGTAGCATTAGGATACGGGATGGAGACGAAATCACTTTTGAAGTCTAACGCAAACAGTCGCGACCCGCGCGTCCCCTTCCCAGCACCCTGTGTCCAAGGAAACTCAAGCCCCGGGGGGTGAAAGGTCGGCTCAAAGGGAACCGCACCTGACCGGTTCCTGCCGCGACCCGAGATCATGACGTGAGTGCTGTCTCATCCATCACGCTACAACTTCACACCCTCGTAAAGGAGGGCAGGTGATTTCGTATCAAATTCTTTGTTGATGTTTTGGTAACCATTAAAATGGTAACCATGAAAATACGGCATCGCTCATTCGATCACAGTCTTGTCTCACAAACAGAAACCTCTTTCTGTGTGGTGGTGAAAATGTCTAGCTAAATGTCTGACCGAGTACATAACTCACCAGCTCGGTCTCTGTGTCCCTCACTGACCAGCAAACACGCTTGCCAAGAAACGAATGAAGAGCAACATCACACTTGTCAGCATTCTAACTATCTCAGCAGCCAGATGAGGAAATACCTGACCGAGAACTACCAAGCTGTAGACTCTAGTGAAACCACTGACTCATTGACTTGCTAGCTGACGGAATGATTGGCGAGCTCACGAACAAGTTCACTCACAATGCCAGCAAGATATAAAATAAGAGCAAGCCCACAATGTTTGCACTCTCATTAACTAACAAGCAACTATGCAACCAACTAGCTCAACATGTAGTTAACTGAGTAACTAGCTAGCTAATTCACTAATTAGCTAACACCAACCAAGTAAGTAGCTGCTTTGCTAACGGCAACCACACAGTTTTCCGGTAGCGAAATGACTCACTAATCGATTTACTTGTCAGCTCAGTAACAAGTAGTTGGGTAGTCAACCGACTGCTTGGTTAAATGTAGATAAGTCCTCGTTTATGCCCTTTGTGTCACTGCTGCGTTCATATGAACAGACGCCGTATTTTGGCTTGAGCATCTTTTGTCTTGTTCAAAGAGTTTGTTGCTGCCACATCGCTTCAGCCTTACGACTGCGCGTCTGGTTGCAGACCTTTTTCTCGGCCTCGAGGGAGTCTGTCTCCACTTCATCCTCCTGCTGTTGCCACCCGGCGACGAACAAAAGAGCCCATATTGAGCCACTCTTGTTTGGCCGCACTCCATTCCACCCTCGCCGTTGACTGCGCTAATCTCGAATGGTAATAGATGAGGCCTTGTTAGCGGCTCTCCCGTCATTGAAAGACTTGCAAACAACACATCAGAGGGGACACCCGTTGGTCCGAGCTGCCTTCCTTTAAATGTTGGACTTCACAGAGAGCCGGTTGGGTGGATCGATCTGTTAATTGCCTGCGCGGTTGCACATTGCTGCCCCGCGCAGCCGAGCGCAGACAGACGGACCCTCATCAAACCTCAAGCCAAACTACACAGGCGTGGTGAATCTATAATTCAAGGATCAAATTAGCCCGGCGTCTATTTTTGGTCTCTCTGCGAATTGAATGCTAATGTGATGATATTGCGGAAATTAGCGCACGCGCACACAAACACTGAAGACTGTTTGGAACCATTCAGAGGAACTGTGATGCCGTCTGAAGCGCTGCGGTGAAACCGGCTGACATTTCAGCACTTCGTGCGCCGTTGTCACAAAATTAGCTTCCCGAACGCACGAGTTCCTTGTCAATTCATTTTCGCGCGGCGCTTGTCATTTTCTGTGCAAAGTGATATGATGCTTTCAGGAGTGAGATAAAATTACATCTCCAATCCAGTTTGCCGATCAAATGCACACATTTGAAGCTGCTTCTGCGCCACTCTGTAGAGTTGGTTGTTTTTACTCACACCGGGTGGGCAAAGATAATTCAGGCCCTGAGAGGAGGGGATTGAATTGAGGTTCGAGTCACAGAACTGTTTGGAACTGGAAGTGGCAGTTTGGTTTGTGTTTCTAACCTTAACCCAACCATCAATGCAAAAACCACATTATCCAAAATCCTGGAACATATCTCCTAATCCCTGAATCCAGAACCCTATCCTCGATTTTAAAAACACAGAACTACAAACAGGGAACTCAGAATCTAGACCCTAAACCCTGAATGAGAACCCATACGCCAACACATTTAACCTACAACTCAACGCTGAACCTTTTGACTCCCTAAACTCAAGTAACAAGAACCAAAACAATGAACCCCGAACCCTGAATTAGGAAGCCGACACCCCATACCCAAACCCGGAACTTCACATGATATACACGATACCCCGAACCCTATCCCCCAAATCCCGTGTGAAACAATTTGGTCCATTTCCATCTTTAAAATCAAAACCCATTTTGTCCTTTTTTGGGGGCATTCGCCTACTAACCCCCTTTAGATCAGGGGCAGGGAACTCGGGTTCCTTGAGAGCCGTATCCTGCCCGTTTTCGATCTCTGGCTACTTCAGCACAAACAATTCAAATGATCAGCTCATCAGCAAGCTTTGGACAAGCCCAAGACGATCAAGATCAGTTGAATGAGGTGTGTTGGAATAGGGAGAGCTCGAAAACAGGCAGACATGGCTCTGGAGGAACCCCAGTCCCCGACCCCTGCCTTAGATCAAACACTCTGCGTCCCTTAGCCCAGAAAACCAAGAGCAAAACCCTGGCGCTGTCATCTTGCCCTCGGTCCCCACATCTAATCGGGCTTCTGAGCTCTGTTCATTGTCAAAGTGATTCCGTTCTCCAGAATCCCATCAGAATTCGGGATCATTTGTGTTTGATTTGCTGGCTGCGGAGCGCAAGGAGTCAACAAGGAGATTAGCCGCCGCTTTAATTGCTCCACCGTGCTTTACAGTGGGACTGTTTTTGTCCACATCGATCCGCAGCGAGAAATCATAAGAAGATAGCAGGGGGGGGGCGCAATGCAGCGCGGGAGGGGGTGAAGGAAGAGGCGGCGTGCGAGTGATCTCTTGTTACTGAAGGAATGACATATCGATTGCGTCTGACAGGCTGCCGCGTAGCCGATCAATCGCGCCGTGAGAGGGAGAGGATCCTGTTAAGGGCATCTAGCGGCTCGTCACGGGGCGCTCAAACAACGGGTGACGGTCGGGAAATTAACCCATCAGGAAGACGGGGCAAGACGGATGGACGCGGGATATCGCCGCGTGAGATCGAGTGTAAATCCGTACGACCGCTGTAGTCCGCGTATCATCACGGTAAAAGCGCTCGTCCTGCCACACCCAGACTCGCTCTCCGCGCTCATGCGGGCAGCGTTTTTAATGAGGAAGTTTATTTTGACGTTGAGTGGAAGTTGGCTCTATTTTACGGGCAAAAGAAGATAAATGAAAAGCGTCCCCGCCAGACGAATAAGCAGCAGTTAGTCAAGTGAGCAGCACATGCTTGGTTTGAAAGAATAAACAAGGCGAGACGCAGCATCATCCATCACGGGGCTCCAACATCTGCCCCAACGGCTTCTTCCCAAAAGCCCCGCCGCCTCGACTGAGCCCAGCCGTGCTAATTGATAGCCCGTGTGTTCGTTTAAGTGTCCGCTATTAATGAAGGTGCCGGCTTGACAGTGAAGTCGGTGCTCCTGGGAGAGCGTTCCGGGGTGCTCCACCAAAGGCGAGCGGCCATTAGCTCTCAAGAAGGAATCCGCTATCGAGCCGTTTCAGCATGAAAAAAAAAACAACAAACTGTTGGCGGAGTGCCCTCTTTTAGCCAACTATGTTGTTCAGGTAGTAGTAGTAGTTGTAATTCAGGCGAGCTCACTTAGTGCCGTACTTTGTGCTTTTTTTTTTTTTTAAATGTGATTGTTTTATATTCATAGACTAGAATTGTTTTTGACACAAATATTGACATGAATTCACATCATGCGAGTTGCGGGCCCATTTCTACCTGAGTATTGACTCAAAAAAAATCATTTTTTTACTCACAATGATAACGAGTTGCCAACCTCTTTTCGTTAAAAGGAAAATGATTGAATGAAAGCATTTTGGGATTCAAAATAGTTTCCGTCTTTTGTTCACTTCAACTTTTTAGATTTTTTTGTCTTCGAAGACGTCTCGCCTCTCATCCTTGCAAGCTTCATCACGTCCCGCACAAGGCTTGTTCGGGACAGCACGAGTGTTGGTGTGGAAACCCAACACCCGGGCTATTAGGTCGACTGGCATCTTTTTATTTTCTATTTTGGATCTTCATCTGTTGATGTTTAAAAAAAAAAAACGTGCCAAAGTAAAGCGTCAAAAGTACAGAAAGCCATTTCCCTGTGGAGGGAGTCAAAGTAAAACATTATTGCTAATGATTGAAGTGTACGCACCTGAAAAATGCCTTGAACTAACTCCCACCACTGGTAAATTTAGGTGACATCATTGTGCGTTGCAGCCAGGCTTGCCGGCTCTCCTCAGCCTTTTTGAATGAATGCTTCCGTCACCCTAGTTGCATTTAACCCACGTAATTGTCGGCACACAATTAGAAAATATGGCCAAGCATGAAGCGATGATGGTAATCGCCATTGAGCAATTTGTTGATGGACTAAAAGTCAGGCGAGCGCCTGCATGCTCCGAAATTATCTCCCTTAATGACAGCTTTTTAGCGTGCCCCGCGATGCTTTTGTTTGCTTTTGCGCGCGTGCAAAACACAACACTCGACGGAACGCGGACACCCCCCCCCCCACTGCCCCTCCCTCACATCCTTTCACCTCAACCCTTTTGCCCCCCCTCATATTTAATTCAGTAACAGAACGACGTGTGCGGGTAATTTGGCGTGGCCATCTTGCCCCACTTTTCAACCCAAACGCAAGGCTAACACGCCTTCACCCACCGGCGACTTTCATTCATGGAAGATGCTTCAAAAAAAAAATTAAAAAAAAGAAAGCGGCATGATGATTGTCGTCGTCTTTTCCAGAGAGGGGTGGAAGCGGTCATGCATGAGCAGCTGCCAGCTCTTCATTTAAAAATTCCTTTTTGGGGGGAGGAGGATAGCGGTGTTTTTTTTTTTTTCACGCTTCCTCCCCCGTATTCTGACATGCTTTATGAAAAATACAACTCTGGGTGTGCTATCATGGCGCCTGTTCTTCAGTATATGGTGGCTGCAGGCTGAATAATGAAAGATGAAGAACAACAAAAAGCACTCGGCTTCGTTTCCTCCCGTCTCTCTTCATAGCTCCCGACTCAGATTGAGGCCCGGCGTCGATAACGTCGGAAGCAAAGTCACTCAAATTGAGTTTGCTGTTCAATCGTGTTAATGGAAATTGAACATGATCAACTCGTCTTTGCTCATCGAAGAATATCAATCAGTTTCACATTGGCAAAGCTTCCCCGATGACCTCTCCCTTTGGGGACACTTTACACGGGAGATGTCAGAAACGACTACTCAAGTAAATCAAAATATACTATGCTAACTCGCTAACAAAATTAAGGGATTACGTGGTGCACTGTGTCGGGGCGACGCCTGTGTGCCCTTGAGCAAATTTTTCCAGCCCGGGTAGCTTCACTCCATTCTTGCGGTGCGCCAGAAGTGGCAAAGAGGACAGGACAGGTGTCCAGGCTGCGCTCCCGGTGGGTTATGTTGCGAGGGGAGATCTGCAGTGGCGATCCAAGAATTTGAGTCGAAGTGCGAGTTTCCGTGCTAGTTTTTGTAGCATTCCGCTGCGTTTTGGGGGGGAGCGGCACAGTTTCTTTGACAGCAATCAAAGAGCTCAGAGCGGTGCAAAGAAGCGCCCCGTTGTGCTCGGGAATCACTTGAAGCCACGGAGAAGGCGCGCCGCCACATTCGTTTGAAGGGAAGGAAAGTCGGGTGCGTGATTGCAGACTCTTCATTTCTGTCGCTTACCCCGACAAGGAGGCGCATCGACGGCACAATGGGACCCAGCCCTGCCCTGGAAATCTCTGGCCAATTGACGGACATTTGTAACCGTCTCCAGATGCGACGAGATGGCGCTTCAATTGGAGAGCAAAACGGTCGTTTGCTGTGTCAAGAGTTCAGGAGCGGGATAGGATGTCGTCTCTTGCAAACTTGTCGTCGTCTTTGATGCAGCTCCTGTCCTGGATCTCATTAGGTGTGCATGCGTGTCTGCAGCAGACAGAGCTGATCAAACTGCACTAATTGGCTTTTACAGCCGGCGCAAACTCTCAGTGCGCTTTCCTGACCCAGGGGGCAGTGCATCTGCTTGTTCCCCTGGAGGAGGTGGGGCGGAGGTGGGGGGCTCGGCACACGTATGTAACACGCTAGTCTTTGTAGGTACGTGTGTACGCATAGCGCCCCCCTGCTACGCATAGCGCCCCCCCGCCACGGTAGCCGGAGTGGCGACTTAGATGTCGGTGGCAAACACCGCCGTGGCCCCTAATGGCTCCCTTGCGTGGCGCTCTCTGGGGTGAGGCATGACCGCTTCAAATGTCACTGTACGCCGGCGACCTTTCAAGGACCCAGAATTAATCAGAGGAAAAATTGCGCCTTCCTTCCTAAATGGCAGGAGGAGTCACCTTTGATCCGAGCCTTGATGGAATCGTCTCTGCCATTGAACGGATTTCAGGATGTAGAAATGGCCGTGGAGGTTTTAGTCCCCCCTCGGGGTGCGAGGGAGACATTATCCTTTTCGGATATAGTGGTCATGCGTCCGTGTAATTTAGAGGTTGCAAGCATTTAATGCGGAGAGCCAAAGGCAAACAGCATTCGGGCATAAAGTCATTTCTTTGTGTAGATGGACACTTCATTAGCTCCAGCCAATATTCTCCAGCGGAGCGCCCCTGCGACATGAAGCGTTATGGATTGTTGTCGTGCACGATAATCGGCCCCTCGCATGGCAGAAAAAAAGATTCAAAATAATCCACAAAGTAAAAAAACAAAAACAAATTCACACACGTGATCGATGGTTCCTTGCTTTCGGTTTGTGAAACCACGCCCAAAAGTACTCATCCTGCGTCACAGCATTTGCATGAATTGAAACCAAAAAACACTGTTAGATTCCACTCAATTACTGTATTTCATTTGGTTGGAATAAATTGATGTCTTGTCATTTCAACGCTTTCAGTGGCATAAGGGAGTTTTTATACATCACATTTTGTCAGATTGTCCATTTTTAGCTCATACATTCAAGTTGTCGCAATGAGCTGCCAGAAAACCAAAAAAACAAGGCTAGGCAAAGGTCGCCTAAACCAGGTCAGTTCTTGTGCAAGCGTCTTGTGCGTGTTGGAGGCCACGCCCTTTTCACATCGTTGCAGCGTGTTTTAATTTAAAAGAGCGACCGATTAGTATTGATTCTTGGCTGTCTCCAGATAAGATTTGCAGGAGATAACAATCACGTAGCGCAGGGGTGATTCCAAAAAGCACCGACTAAGCAAGCCAGCCATCATTTTTATGACATCTGGATCCCCAAGGGAGCAGCAGGGAGCTCAAGCGTTTCTTTTCAGCGTGTTGGTTGAATGCCGTTCATCCTATAGCTCAATTTGAAAACCCTACTTTGAAGCCCCCGGTGCCTCTCGTAGCAAGTCGATACCTTCTGGGTGATGTAAGCCGAGGCTTGTCCCTCATTGTTTGGGGCCGTACGTTCAAAAGAAGCGAGTTGTAATTTGTATGCCAAGTGGGGTTGTCGGAGTCTGCCGAAAGTAACTAATAATGTCATTTGTAATCTAACTCCGTTACTTTTAAACTCAAGTAGTCAAGTAAAGTAACAATGTGACTTTTAAAATCACTACTATTGCCACGGCTATGATTCGTCATTCGGTGTTGTTGTTTGTTAGCATGTCAGTAACAAACACAAGCACGCACGCTAACGTTAGCTTAGCCTGTTGTTGCTATGCCTCCCTTTTGAATGCAATCCGCCACCCATGAGCATGTGACATGGGGCTGCTGTAAAGGTATACAGAATGCAAGCGCAGCGAGCCGGAGAGCCGATTACAGATGCAACTAACACAATTACTCCCGCCGTAACGCGATTAACACAAATTGGATTGTGAAATAAGCGAGCACGGCCTGTCATGCCGCCTCCGCCTCCTGAGATGTTGCGGCCCTCGACGGCACGACGCCAGGCCGGGCGCAGCTGCGATAAATCTCCCGACGAGTCAACGTGAGTGAATGTGTTCCGTTTTGTGTGTGTGCGTGCGCGTGGTTGCATGCGTGTACGTGCACGTGGACTCGAATTGATCATTATGTACGCAAGTGTGAAGTAGCAGTGATTTGCGGCATCAGCAGTGCTGCTGTGTTCTGTTTAAAATATTTCAATGTTTTTTTGCGCGACGATCACAGGCCGCTGATCATCATGCATGTTTTAGATTGAATGTGAATTCTCCAGTGGTGCCTTGAGGGTGATCTTTTCCCATTAACATGAATGGAAAGGCCAAGAATCCGTTCCAGCCTCTCGGAAAAAAACAAAATGTGCAATGTGTCTCTTGGAAAGAAAAAAATGGACTCTATAACGTTATTGTTTGATGTTTAGTTTGACACTTTACTTCAACTAAGAGTGCCATTCAAATCATGGCGTCCACATTGATGTGCTCGGAGAAGTTAATCTTGCGTACATCAACCCAACCTGTGCTCTTCTTCTAGAGCTCAGATCTATAAAGCGATCAATAAATGTCTCCGCAGGTGATTTAACAGACCGACTCGAGTCCAGTCTTCACGGGTCTTTGGCTTGGGCTAGACTGACCTTTTAATGTTTCGTTGCCCGGTTGACTCAAGGTTTTCACCATATGGCAAAACGTCTCACCAGTAAGCGACAGTGGAGGTGCTGGATTTGACCCTCTGGGGCGGTATCGATTTATGGGAAAGCTGATTCGAGCCAGCCATTTGGAGCTTCGCAAAGGGCTCAAAAAAGCAACCGGCCCCTCGCGCTGCATTGTCGCTTGGAAAAAGCCGCAAGTCTGCATGATTTACAGCGGCGCTAGCTAGTTTTTCAGTCTTTTTTTTTTTTTTTTTTAATTCTCATTTTTTGCCTCCCCGCGGGTCACCCAGCTCTGCATCAGCACCACATGAGTGCGCATGGCTGATGGGTGGGGCTCTGTCACAATAGTCTGCATGATTTACAGCGGCGCTAGCTAGTTTTTCAGTCTTTTTTTTTTTTTTTTTTTAAGATTCACATTTGCTGCCTCCGTGCGGCTCAGCCAGCTCTGCATCAGCACCACATGAGTGCGCATGGCTGATGGGTGGGGCTCTGTCACAATGAGCACAAGGGCACAGCAGCGCACGCAATTGCTGCATTTGAATCATCTTTGCGTCTCTCTATGGGCAGACGTGCAAGTGCATCCAAAATATATGAGCTCAAAAAGACCGAAAGAGTATTTAAAAAAAAAAAATAAATAAATAAATAATAAAGGCCAAAAAAAATACAAAAATAAGACTAATATTCAGAATAGTCTCCAAAATGGACAAAAGAATTTACTTGAGAAAAGAAATGAATAATGAAAAGACAATAGCCACATTATTGGGTAAATAAATAAAATGCAAAAACGCAACGGTTGTTTTATAGGGAGAGGCGAATACCAATACCAGGCACAGGTATCGGACCGATATCAACCTTTTCTTAGATATCGAGTATTATTGCGGTTGCCGATACCAGTCAAGGCTCCCCAATTTTTTTCTTTCTCAGCAGGCGCTATACTGTGACAAATTCTCATTTTTGTGTTGAATGAAATGTAATGTATGCTAGTACGAGCGGTATCGATACTCAGGATCAGTTTTGACTGAAACAGACCGAATAGTCACCCTGAAAAAAAAAAGCTATTGAACATTTCTCGTTGTTTTTTTCCCAGCTCTGGAAAGATATGCCGGTATTGGATTCACACTGCATTTAAGATCGCTGGCAGCTCCTTCACGACTCCTTTCAGTGCTCTGTTGTTATTGATGTGGAAATAAACACCTCCTTGGCTCGGCCGCCTGACAAGGATGTGACTTTACGACTGTAGGGCAGCGCGCTATGCTGTAAAAATCAACATCAGCTTCAAGTGACGACACAAGTGTAGGCTAAAATGAGGATTTCAGAGGGTCCCTATTAGCATATTAGCTCATGAGCTTAGCCTCATCCGCAATGTTTGCTCTTTGCATGAACTTGGCGGTTCACCTGTTCTCTGAAGCTGATCCGCGATTGGCTGTTTATCTAAACCCGAAGCAACTGTGATGTCATTTTTATTCGACAAGGAGTGGCAAAATGGCCGCCCCTGAGATGGACAAAACAAAACAAACGGGTGGATTTTACTGCTTAACTCAGACTCCACAAAGGCAATATTCATCAAAATGCCGGATTTAGACTCATGGGGGCGCATGCAACAACTCTTGTAAAGAACATTTTGGGGTTGACTTGCCCTTGAAACATTTATGTGGTTTCACCATCATAACAGCCCTCCGAGGGAATCCTTGATGACAAAATGGCGGGCGACAGAAATAACTTTGACCTCCCCGCGCATCAGAGCATCATTAAAAAAACAAATGACAGAAAACAAAAATACACAAAATAGTGGGAGAAAAAAACTGAAATATTTGAAAAGAGCATACAAAATACAAGACCAAAAAATTCTGGAAAAAAATATGATTAAGATGACAAACATAATTCCCAACATTCACCTCAGCACAGTTAGTTCTTCCCTTCTACCGATCGTCATGTGATCATGACAGCGAGTCCGATAAGCGGCGCTCATCTCCACGGCGAGCCGGAGCTTCATTAAAACGCCGACTGACACCTTTTTATAAGCTCCTAACAGCTCGCTCGCCCGTTACTGCCAATCCAATTATGGAGCAAAACAATAAAAAAGGGGGAAAGGGAAAAAAAAAATGCAGCGGTGTCAAATCGAGGCTGCTGTGTAATATAAATTTATTGGGAGAAAAAAAAAAAGGGGGGCCGTTAATGGTTAGAAGAAGACTGACGCAGAAGATTACAGGAAGCGGCTGCTGCGCTTTGCCGCTCAATACAAATGGTTGTGTCAAATGTGCCGCTCACCTTACGCATGCCTGTGGCTGAGTGTGTAAGTGTGTGTGTGTGTGTGTGGGTGTGTCGATGTGTGCGATGGTATCCATTCTGTTTAACAGCATCCTGAGGATTATCTTTCCCGGTGGAAGGGCAATACCTCAATGTCATTGGAGAGGAGTTGACATACTGTACACATTTTCATGCCATTCCCTTCCAGACATGCACCGTATGCTCCTCCAGTTCAAAAATGTTCAAAGATTACATCAATTTATGACAAGAATATTCGATTATGGTAACCCACGAATCGTACATAATAATACCAAAATATATCACAATACAGTGTTGTGGAAATATGACTGCTTTTTTTTGGTGAAAAATACAGAAATATATGATGGAAAAATACACAAAAATTAAGCAAGGTAGTTTTATATGGACAGCACATTTCATGTGCTTTACATAATTAAAAGTGCAGCATTAGAGAAACCTTTACAAACAAATGCATCAAGGACATTTAAAAGCAAAGTAAAGGAATGAACACAAAATGCAAAGAAATAAAATTCGGGGAAAAAAATGTTTGGCAAATGTACAAAACATTATTTAATACATGAAAAGAAAACACCACAGTCAGCTTGGGCTGCATTTTTCCGATCTCTAAAATGAATTCCGAGATTTTGTTTCTCAATGTAAATGTTTAACCCTTATTCCGTGAACGCAATAATAATCCAAAGAACGTGCTTTGACTCGTGCTGGCACATACAACTCATACAGAAAATTGGGATTGAATTCACCTTGAAAGAATATTTATCATTTTCCAAAGGAAGCAATACTAGATACGGCACACGCGGTTGACGTTTGCTAGTCGCACGCTGGACGTGAAATGCAACCCGAGCTAAGATGGTTTTCATTTCCCCTTCTCCGACCTGCGGGTTCACTCAGACGTCATAAATAGAATTTGGGCTCTGCGTTTGAACGGAGTTGTCTGGCAAGTCGACCGTATCCAAGACAACCACTTCAAAACATGCGAGCCGGCGCACATTCAAAGTGACACCCCGTCCCGAGACAAATGAACCCGGAGACCACCAAAACGGCGTCACGTTTCTTCGATTATACCGCTTAATAGCAAGCAGCATGCTGACAGGCAGAGAGAAGACGACACATGTTCCAAACTACTTACTTCATAAGCTAGCGTACGGTAGCCACGGGAGCTAGCTAACAGAAGTCATCGTTTGTACCACAGGATCTCAACATTACTTTTACGGCATGATGCTAGCTGGCAAAGTGAACATTCAAACGGAAATGTTAGCGCCTTACCAAATGTTAGTTTATTGAAGGAGGACAGTAATCACACACTATTCGCAGCGGAAAGGGACCAAACCCCTGCCCGTGAAATGTTTATAATTACTTATATTAAAATAGCTCAAACTGGAACCATACTTCAAACTATCATCCTAAAGCATATAATTTCAAACTCATGCTAAAGCATTTGACAGGGAATCTACTCCCGCTAACAACCCAGGCTTAGCTTCGCTCCTCCCGGACAAGGTCGTAGAAAAGTCAAGATGTACCACTTAAACATACCTCACCAATTCTTATTGAGACAGGGCAATTACTGCTTTCCTATAAACTGAGGCTTTGACGCCACCTTGTGGCACCTTAATCTGAAAAGAAAACATGAATTGATGAGTTTTTCAGCAACTAGATGTTGATGGGTTTCATGAAAAAAAAAATCATAGCCTCAAGATCCTTTTGTGATTTCATTTCACTCCTTTTACCTTCACGGACAGGAATTCTAACCGAGACGATCGGTTATGAAGCGCTTTGTTATAAGACAGGAACTCAGGCCACATTTCAAGGACTCTGATTTGGACAGGCTTGAAATGTCGCCTCCACAGAAGGCTGTTGCAGTTTCATTTCACTCACTTTGCCCTCAAGTACAGGAAGCGCAACGCAAGAGCTAACAACATAACAATGCTCACCATTTAAATTTAGAAAAGGAAGGCAAGCTTAGAAGGCGTCTTTAACTTGGACATCCACACACCGCCTTCAAATGTAGCCACTGAAGAATCATTTCGTGCTGTAATTTCACTTCCCTTGCCCTCAAATACAGGAAGTACAACCCACCCGCTATGTCACGCTAACTCTGTTGCCTCCCCACAAAAAGAAAAAAAAAATTGTGAAAGGGAAGCCACATTTGAAGGAGTCTTTGAATTGGGGCATGCTTGAGTGGCCTTCAAATTTAACCTCTACATGATCCCTTTGTGGTTTGGTCCCCCTAAGCGAAGGGAGTACAACCCACCAGCTCCGTAACAACGCTCACCACGAAAAAAAAAACGGGAGAGGAAGGCGACATTTGAAGGAGTCTTTGAATTGGGTCACTCTCACGTGGCTTTCAAATGAAGCCTCGGAAGGATGTGTTTGCGGTTTCATTTCAGTCGCTTCACCCTCATGTACAAAACGACGCACGTGCTTCCCTTCGCCCCAAAGATGCATCAAAGGAAGGCTGCATTTGTCGGACTCTTTAAATGTAGCCTGCAGATGTTTACGTTTTCCTTTCACTTGACCCCCCCCCTCCCTCCGTCCCCCCCGAAGTCCGGATTTCGCACCAGCTCCGGAACGAAATCTGCGCCTCCTCCCCACCGACACTGGCAGAAAATCAATCCCTGCCCTCATCTTCCCCCATCACGCCCCCCCTCCCCCATTTTCATTCGCCCTCCTTCACGTCTTACGGCCCCCTTCTGGCTGTAAAGTGTCCACTCCAGACTTGAGCGCAGCCATCACGCCGGGGCCCCGCGCCTTATCGGAGTGGGCACCGAGTCCCGCGGGCGCATTGTTCATCGGTATTGGCCAGCGCGGGATTGGGCACACTGGAGGCATGTGCCAAGTTAAAACCCGCAAAGCCAATCGGCCGCCCACTCCCTCCGCCCCTCTCGACAAAAACACGCTCGTTAAACGTCAACAAGAAGTGATGATGATGATGATTTTATTTTATTTTTTTGGAGGGCGAGGGAATGCGTCCTTAACGATAGCGACGAAGGCTATGACACGTCTTTATTTATTATGCAAATGAGTACCATTTGCGACTCAATTAAGTGATTAGAAAAGCTGTCGCTCTGCGTCCCCCTTTGTTTCCCGTCTTTTTCTTTGCTTTTCAGCACATTACGGTAATGAAGCCATTACTTCTTCAAGCGAATGCTAATGAGTTTTTAGCTAACATTTTAATGAGCTATACATTACCAGAACGCACGGATTAGGCAGCGGTGTGAGCGTGTGCCGCCATTGTTGGGGCCCGTGAAGGGGAAAGGTCCATTTGGAGTTCATTATTTTCTTTCTCAGGTGCGACATTAGTTTTGAGGTTTTTTTTTTTTTGTTTGTTTTTTTTGTTTTTTTTTTGCCTGTGTAATCGTACAGCCTCATTACCGCCACCATTATGAACGCCGGAGTTCTCAAACTTTTTACGTGAAGTACAATCTTGAAAAAAGTACTTGGCTTTCCAAATACAACCATCATGTTATTAAAATACGTTTATGATGAAGGTCAAAGAAGGTCGAATTCTAAAAAGTAGTCTTAATAGGATTGTAAGCCACTGTAGCCATCTTGAGTTTGTTTTTTTTTCTCCAATTTTTCAATTATGATTTCAACAAATGATTCACAGCACGCGAGCGTCTCGTCAGCGAATCCGCTGATCTTCCGGGATCTCTCAGGCTCCGCCCACCAATGCTGGGGAATTTCCATCTGCTCTCTGGAGTGACCTTACGTGTTGTTCTAAAATGGTTCGTACTCTTGGGGCAAATTCCAGAGTAGTTTTTTGACGAAGTCTAACCCTCTCCCAAGTGAGCCCAATTAGAAAAGAGTGTCCCAGACCTGTGACTTTCAAAGTGTGGCTCCCTCTAGTGTCACAAAAACGTATCACTGCCTGGTCAGACAGTTCAGCTGTATTGAACTTTTTAGGTCAATGCATTTGAGATGTGTTTGTTGTTTTTCGATATTTATTGAGGTAGCATTTCATTTTTTATGCTTGATACATTGTAGCAGATTCATTGAAGTGCAGGATCATTGTATTGATATATTTAAGCGATGTGGTATGGTCAAACTAAAAACAGATTGGCCACACTTGATTGCCGAGTTTTTTTCTTTTTTCCTTCCACCTAATGTGGGCGGAGCCCAGTGTGATGATCACTTGAAGGATTTTCCACGGCTAAAGCACGTGAGAGCCTGTTTATCGTTGCGTGCGGCCTTATTTGCTTTTGTTGTCCAAATGGACTTTTCTTTGCATTTCCCACCGCCCGTGTCAACGCAAGCTCCGGTCCTCCCGCCGCCTCTTGGCTTTGACCTTGAGCGAGGCTTCTCTCATCACGCTGCTGTGTCGTGGCGTCTTATTGTCTCTTTTCCTTCAAAGCCAATATTCTCCTCCATCTTGCCCTCCGATGCATCTGCGCACATAAAAGATGCGCGTTTCGTTCTGTCGTACGGCTGCCTTTTGAATTTCTGCCTTGCACTGCCGTATCGCTGTCAGCCGCGCGCGTCTCGTCTTGACCGCACTTGCCGCGTCTTATCACCGAGAGAAAAAAAAAAAAAAGTGACAGTGTTATTTACAGTCCCCCTGGGCTGCGATAGAGGCGGATGGCGTTGGGAGATGCTATCGGGGAGCTCGGTGGGCCGCGGTTCATTGACACCGTGCGAGTGGCTTCATCTGCAGTCGGCGCGATGACTGAAAACGATCGGGCTCGCGTGGGAGATTGTGTGAGACGAAGCCTTTCGGTCACAGTATCACATCTGGCCTTGGAAAAAAATAATTGGAGACACGAGTTGTATTGATACCGCGGCAGGAAAATAAAAACAAACGGTCACTATCGTGTTTTATCGTGTTCAGTTTCACCTTTGAATGTGATGTGTTTTGCGTTTTTAAACGTGATCCGTTTTGCGACCCGGTCTATTGAGGGATTTTCTTTCTTTCTCTTTTTCCAGCAATATGCTTGTTTAAAAACACGTAGAGGCGAAAATGTGCTCCCAACGAGTTTCTCAGTGGTTGGTATCGCTTCAGCTGCGCTTTGACCCGCGGCTCGCTGTCGTGCCGAGGGGGTCATTTCTGCATCTGGACAGGTGGAGTGCAAAGGTCAGTGAGGAAGGGGAAAGTAGACCCAGTCCATCTCCTCTCATGGGCTGCCCCCCCCCCGACTGCCTTCAGCACGGAGACGAGTGCGAATAGCAACAACACACTGGTGTGTTTTGTCTGCTGACATATATCCTCGCTCCCTCCTCTCAGGGCGGCACTGAAAACATTGTAATGACACCCTTTGTGAGACCTCCACTCCAATGAAATGATGTCATAGCTCCGAGCTACCTCTTTACAGCGAGCCCAGATATCGTGTGCGCGTTTGTGTGATTTTCCAATCAGAGCGTTAACGCTTGGTGCCGGCCGATGTCCCCCCACCTCCCTCGGGCTTCTAATCTGCCTCTCCTGTTTCTCAGCCTCCTGACCTGGCACCAGTATGAAAGCTTGAAGAGCTTTTGTGCTGGATGAAGGCGGGGGAAGCTATAAAAACACACATGCGTTGCAGTCTTATGAAAAATGTAATTGCAGCGCGGTCACCAAGGCTCTTGCATTTATACCGATGGATAATTTCACTTCGATCGGATCTCCTTGTGATCCCACAAGTACCACCTGAGGAGTCTGCGGGCTGCTCTTAAAAAAAAACATGTAAAAAATGGTATTGGTCTTCTTTTTTCACTCACACTTGGATTGGTGTATTTTTTCAAGTTCTTAATTTAATATAGATCTTTTTTTTGTAATGCTACCAATGTCATTTTCGTAGCGCGTGACCAAACTGTAGCGCCCGTGGAGACAAGCTATCAGGCGCCGTAATAATATCGATGATTTACCACCAGCAAGTAATTGAAGCTAATTTGTTCTTTGAGAAGTGCGTACGTCATCGCCAGCCCTTCACATTTAGCAGGACCCATTTCAAGAAGGTTATCGATCCCCGCTATCAATTCTCCATTCTTTTACATGAGACATTTCCAGCCGATATCATGTTGGTTGGGGCCATTTTTTTTTTTTCGAACTTCCTCGGGGGCTTTGGTGTCGCGTCTGTGAAGGTGCCCTCCGTGACCGCATGCTTTCGGCGCGCTCCCGTTTGGTGAATGGCTTTGTCAGCACTTATCTTGGTATGCGGGCTGCAAGGATGCCTCAGTCAAGGCTGCCCACTCATCTTACTGACAAGCAATGTCATAGCCGCCACATGAGTAATGTTAG